>NC_088796.1:54146037-54449068 GCF_011386835.1 Chrysemys picta bellii | reverse complement strand
CAATCAGTCATCTGAGGACAGATATGATCTACACTAGATTTTTTTCCAGTCTAAAACCTGCTTGCCCTTTATGCAGTTTTTCATCTATGACCTGCTTAAATAATGTCTCTTTAAAATTCAGTTAAGCAAAACTAACACTAAAATGCACGAATCAAAATTTCATGGTTATTTCATGGTATCACTACAGGACAAAGTTAAGGTTAGCTGAGTGCCTTCATTGTTCATTTCCATACATATGTGGATTTCTTTGAAATTTAACCTTGAGCTCTGAATTTTCTGCATTCATAATGCTGCTTGTGGGGATATTACAACATCCCTGTATTTTTTTTTACTCTGAGTGTCATTTTTTGTCTGGGAATTTAAATCGAGTGGTGGTGCCTTAGAACAAATGAGATTTCATATGACCTGAGAAGGTTGACAATAGTAAGTGAAGCATGTCACTTCAGAGTTGAATTGACCTGGAAACGAAATCTCCGCAGCAGTGATACTTTCCTAGCCAGATACAAAATGGTGGTAGTTCATGATTATCTCTGAAGAAATTATTGCGCAATTTTTTTAACATTTTAATGAAGCTATGGCTTTCAATCTGTAGAATGACAATGTATTGTCAGAACAAGAATTGGCACAAATATGACAGCTAGAAGGGGAAGGAAGTGAATGTTAGTAAGCTGCAACAAGGGAGGATATTATTATTAATACACTTCTACACCGATATAATGTGACCCGCTATAACATGAATTCGGATATAATGCAGTAAAGCAGCGCTCGGGGGGGGGGGGGCTGCGCACTCTGGTGGATCAAAGCAAGTTCGATATAACGCGGTTTCACCTATCACGTGGTAAGATTTTTTGGCTCCCGAGGACAGCGTTATATCGGGGTAGAGGTGTATTGTACTTGAAAGCCAAGTTTAGACTTTGCAGCTTGGAGAATTTTTAGGTCTTTGTTTTACATTTCAGATTTCTCAGCAAAATTAAGCATGACTGAATCAACAGCTCCAGCATGTTCCTTAGGAAGAGGAGATTCAATTAACAGGAAGGATAACAAAAAAGGCACTCAAATAATAACTGTCCTTCTCAACATTTTATATAGCTTTGTCTCTTTAGCAAAATGAGATTTCAACTAAAAAAAAAAAAGAAATGCTGGACACTTAAGCAGCTTGTTAATAAAATTTTCCCAGCTGGTTTTATTAACTTCATTTAAGCACATTGTGGTTTGCATTTTTATAAGGCTAATGGGTCCTGTTTGGTAATTTATTGGAATGATGCTCCATTTCAGCTTTACACGTTTTTTAAAGCTGTTATTTATGGTTTACTTTTTCAACAATGGAGCCATTTGGGTTTTTTTTTAATGCCTTTTTACTTATGGTTTACCATGCTAACTCTGGAGTTTGTTAACATAACATCAATAATATACATTCCAATTGACTTCCTGTTCCTGGGAGTGATGTTTGAATGGCTCAAATAAAAACTAACAGAGGAATGGAAATGGAGATCAGGCACAGCAGAAAAAAATAATTCTAGGAGGAGGCAAGATTAAAAAGATAAGAAAATAACAAAAGCCAAGTTCCTTGGACTAACTTGCAAGCATCCAGCCATTTCTATAAAAGTTTAATTGCCCACATACAAAAACGCTCCATGTACTCAGAACATTTTAAAAAAGGCTGCTTGTGTGGTCATGCTAATTGTTCCTACAGGCCTTTATATAATTCTGGATCTGCTCTTATTGGGAGTGTGTGCTGCCTATGGTTCTGATCCATTCATCTACAAGCATAACTTTAAACATGAGTAGTCCCAATAACTTTAATGCATTTACATGCTTAAAGTAAGGCCCTGCTTAAGTTTGTGAATAACAAAGCATGCATTCTACAGAAATAAGCTATGATGTGGATTTAAACTGATTAGTTAACTCCCCATGTAGAAACTCTTATTCTGGTATAACAGTGTCATTTTTATCTATTTATTTGCTTTAGCTTATGTCATTTGGGAAGGGGTTTAAACTAAACTGAAAAAGCCATTGTTATGCTGGAATAAGAGTGTGCACATGGGGAGTTATACGGGGTTAATTGTACCAGTATAATTATAGCAGTAAACTTGCCCATGTAGACAAGCCCCTTACAAATATGTCTATCCCATTTTTAGTGATCATGCACACCATATTGCCTATAATTGGTTGCTTACTGAGGAAAATCTGACTAAACAGCTAGGGGCTAATGTATATAACATTATGACTTACCTCAATCCATATCCATCTTGAATTGTAATCTTATCAGATCTCTAACTAAGCAAGGTCAATAGCTGAATGGGAGATCTTCAGAGAGAATATAGATCAGGGGTAGGCAACCTATGGCATGCGTGCCAAAGGCAGCACATGAGCTGATTTTCAGTGGCACACTCACTGCCCGGGTCCTGGTCACCGGTCTTGGGGGCTCTGCATTTTAATTTAATTTTAAATGACGCTTCTTAAACATTTTAAAAACCTTCTTTACTTTACATACAACAGTAGTTTAGTTATATATTAAGACTTCTAGAAAGATACCTTCTAAAAATGTTAAAATGTATTACTGGAACGCAAAACCTTACATTAGAGTGAATAAATGACGACTGGGCACACCACTTCTGAAAGGTTGCCGACCCCTGATATAGATGATGTTGGCAATTCAAATAAATGCCCTTCCCCTCTCTGTACCCGTATTGAATAGTTCCCTAGCATAGCATTATTCTGCTGGTGGTGCTGTTTTTGAATAAGACATAAAATGGAAGTCCAAACTAGTTGTAATTGTATCCCATATAACCTAGTATATATTTAGGTACATAACCAATTGAACACATATTTTTATGAAGCAAACATAAAGAAACTCCAGATAATACAGCTTTAAAATCTTCTGTGACTACAGAGAAATAAGTGATAATTATGCAAATAATATCTAGTAGCTTGGTATCTCTTCAGTTTTTCTCTTTTCTCCTCTAGGGAGAGCTAGAAAGCTTTTGCTCCCTGCTCACTTTCTACTGCTAAGATGTATATGCTCATTTAGGATTCCACTCCCTTTTTCAGAAGAGTAAAGGTGTTTACCCCTGTGTTGTAATCAAATTCCAGACTGGGAAATCCCAGCCCTGCTATCCAAAACCTGCTGTAGTTTCAAATAAGGTAGGGCCAGCTCTTCAACTAGTGTGAATTGGTGTAGTTCCATTGATTTCAATAGAGCAATGTGATTTACACCAGCTGAGGATCTGGCCCTTAATCTTTACTTTCCATCGTAAACTATTGTTCTGTGTTACGTTGTGCTCTTGTAATAGTGGTATTTTACTCCAGAGATGGCTACATTGGCAGTGATGGGCAAAGTGGAAAGTATAACTAGTAAATAAGAACTATGTCATCGTACTCATGGCCTGGAAAGGAGAAAACAAGTGTAAATATCAACCAGTTGTGGCTGGAAATCGTGAAAAGGGAGAGAAGATTATATGGCAGCATGCCCCTCCTCCCACACCTCCTCACTCAAGAAAGTAGAAGCCCCAACAGTATGAACACCATGTGGGTGGGGCTTCTTGTGGTTGTGGGAGGAGGGAATGTGTTAAGAATCATAGGGAAGGGGAGCTGCCCCTTACAAATATGTCTGGGGTGTAATCCTTGCCTCACTGAAGTCAATGGGAGTTTTGCCATTGACTTCATTGGGGCCAGGATTTCACCCTTTGCCTTTTAAGGCTTTGCTTGTGATCCAAAGATTTTGCTAATTTACCAGGATGCTAGAGGGAGGTAGATATCTGAGAGTGGCATTTAATAGTCTTCTGAATAGTGTTCAAGGAATGTCTTGGAAATGTGATTCTCCAGGATAGCTGATTGTTTTGTCTTAATGCTTCAGACATGACTGTTGCTAGAATATATGTGAATTTTGGCAAGAGTAGGCTGATTATATTTTGCTTAATGGAGAGGTTGGCTTGTCTAGTGTGTGGGATACTGCATGAGCTGTGCTGTGGGGGCAGGTTATTTGTTTGTCAGCAACTCTTACAAAGAAAAAGAGGAAAGAAATTGTTGATTTGGAAACCAGGCTGAAACAATTACAAAAAAATGCCTGCGTGTTTTATAGAGCCTAAATGCATTAGCTTGAAAAACAAACTAGATGGTGGGGTTTTGTTTTCCAGACAACTCTTTCTACACATAAACATCAGTCAGACACTGAGCCATGGGTCTTACCATCGTTAAAGGTGAACCTCCTGTGAGAGTAGAAAGTCCCAGTTAGAACTGCTTCAAGCACTCCCATGAGTCCTGCAGACTAGTCATTTCTCCCTTTTTCCCTTCCCCATCTTCCATGGGATCATTTTTTCCTCCTTGTTTATTATTAAAATTGTATGTTGCATATGTATAAAAACAGTGAATGCTCACCCCTTCCCAATGCTTAATCTCACCCAGCTTTTCTCCCTCACACATATGGCATCTTGGCCTGGCTCCACAAAGGGGCATAGGCATTGCAATACTGAGGCCAGGTCTACACTACAGACCTATATTGGTATAAGGGGGGTGAAAAATCCACCCCCCTGAGCGACTTAGTTATACTGACCTAATCCCCCATGTAGACAGCGCTATGTTGACAGAAGAGCTTCTCCCATCAACAGTCAGGAGATTTAGCTATCTGTCACTTTTGGCAAAAAATAGCTTAGGTGCCTGCCTAACTTTACATAAAATGGTCCTGAAGGTAGGGAAGTCAGCAGCCTTCCTTATAAACGTTAGCTGAGTGATTACGGTATTCACCCAGGATGTGGGAGGCCCCTGATTCAATTTTCCTCTCTGTTTCACATGGAGAAGGGATTTGAACAGGGATCTCATATGGTTCTGGTGAGTGCTCTAGGCACTGGACTATACAGTTATTCTCACACTGTCTCTGCCCCAATTAATATTTAATTAAAGTGGAGCTGTTTCAACCAGAGAGACTAACATCAGGGGTCGTACCCTATGACTGGAGAATTGTTAATATGGTTCCTATTTTTAAGAAAGGGGAAAAACATGATTCAGGAAACTACAGGCCTATTAGTTTGACCTCATTTATATGCAAGGTCTTAGAACAAATTTTGAAACATAAAAGTAGTTAAGGAGCTAGAGGTGAATGGTATTCGGGATAAAATACAACATGGTTTTACAAAAGGTAGATTGTGCCCAGACCAACCTGATCTCCTTCTTTGAGAAGATAACTGATTTTTTTAGACAAAGGAAATACAGTAGATCTAATCTACCTGGATGTCAGTAAGCTATTTGATACAGTTCTACATGGGAAATTATTTGTTAAATTGGAGAAGATGTGGATTAATATGAGAACTGAAAGATGGATAAGGAACTGGTTAAAGGGGAGACTACAATGGGTAATACTGAGAGGTGAACTGTGAGGCTGGAGGGAGGTTACTGTTGGAGTTTCTAAGGGATTGGTCTTGGGACCAATCTTATATAACACTTTTATTATGATCTTGGCATAAAAAGTGGGGATGTGCTAATAAAATTTGTGGGTGACACAAAGTTGAGAGGTACAGTCAATACGGAGGAGGACTGGAATATCATACAAAAAGATCTGGATGCCCTTGTAAACTGGAGTAATAGAAATGGGATGAAATTTAATAGTGCAAAATGCAAGGTCATACATTTAGGGACTAACAACAAGAATTTTTGCTATAAGCTGAGGACTTATCAGTTGGAAGCAACAGAGGAGGAGAAAGACCTGGGAGGTTTTGGTTGATCACAGGATGACTATGAACCGTCAATGTGATGCAGCCATGAAAAAGGCTAATGGAGCCCTAGCATTCATCAGGTGAGATATTGCCAGTGAAGACAGGGAAGTGTTAGTACCCTTATACCAGACACTGGTGAGACCTCAACTGGAGTATTATGTGCAGTTCTGATCTCCCATGTTTAAGGAAGATGAATTCAAATTAGAACAGGTGCAGAGAAGGGCTACTAGGATGATCTGAGGAATGAAAAACCTACCTTATGAGAGGAGACTCAGAGCTTGGCTTGTTTAGCCTAACCAAATGAAGGCTGAGGGGAGATATGACTGCTCTCTATACATACACCAGAGGGATAAAGACCAGAAAGGGAGAGGAGCTATTTAAGTTAAGCAACAATGTGGACCCAAAACCAAATGAATATAAACTGGCCATCAAGTTTAGGTTCAAAATTAGGTGAAGGCTTCTAATCAGAGGAGTGAATAGACTTCCAAAGGGGGCAGTGGGGGTAAAAAACTTAACTGGCTTCAAGATGGAATTTGATAACTTTATGGAGGGGATGGTATGATGGTACTGCCTACAATGCCATGTGGCGAACTGGTGACTGCCAGTTTTAAAAGTCCCCAAATGGCCGGAGATGGGACACAAGATGGAAAGGGCTCTGAGTTACTACAGAGAATTCTTTCCCAGGTGTCTGCCTGGTGAGTCTTGCCCACATGCTCAGGGTCTAACTGATCACCATATTTGGGGGCAGGAAGGAATTTTCCCTTGGGTCAAATTGGTGGGTTTTTTGTCTTTCTCTGCAGCATGGGTCACTTGCAGATTTAAACTAGTGTAAATGGTGGATTCTCTGTAACTTGAAGTCTTTGAGCCTCTAGCTGAATTACTGGACTTCAGTAACTCAGGCAGAGGTTAGGGGTCTATTTCAGGAGTGGGTGGGTGAGGTTCTGTGGCTTGCAATGTGCAGTAGGTCAGAGTAGATGATCACAATGGTCCCTTCTGACCTTAAAATCTATGAGCAAGCTGGTCTCTGATATCAAAAAGGTTGAGAAACGCTGCCATAGCCCAGTGATTAGGGTACTCACCTGAAAGGTAGCTGATTCCCATTAACGTCCCTTCTCCTCCTTGGTCAGAGGGAGAATTGAATCCCACATTCGGAGTGAGTGTTCTAACCACTAGACTAAAGGTTATCAGGGAGGTCTCCCTCCCCCCATCTGTTATGTTTGGCAGTAGGTGTACTCTGAACACATCGACTGGATCAGGCCCCACAAGTGAGATAGGTAGACACATGCCTATCTTCACGTGGTTTGAGGATCATGCTGGGTATTAGGCATGAGATAGGAATCTCATGAGGCAGCAGTGCATATGCCCAGAGACAGAAACTTTGTTGCCTACATTTTGCAGAGGAAATTTTAGTTGCCTAGTAAGTTTAGGCATCACTAGGGTTAGGTGGCAGCTGATTGGAGGGTGTGTGGATCACAGTGGTGTGTTAAACTGGGAGTTAGGTTCCTAAAGGTCTCTTTGTGGATCCAGACTTGGCCCCTTGGCATTCCATCATTGTGCAGATTCACATCTCTACAGGGGATGTTATTTTTTCCTCTCTCTCCCCAGCACAAATAGGTAAGTAGAAGAAACATCTGGGGATCACTGAAGCCAATAGTGACACTTGAGTAAGGACATTACAAGCACCTGGGGCCACACTGGTTCAATGAGAGTAAACATGGTAGTCATGTGTGAAACTGAGCTATCTCTGGACAGTGAGACTTCCACTCTGAAGGTAGGGATGTTATTTGATAGCCCCCACCTGTGCTTACATGTGGGGAAAATACATTGCAGCATTGATTACCATGCTTGGATCACTGTCTCTAGATATCACAACTCTTAGCCTGCCAACATACAAAAGTGGGACAAATCCAAAATATGGATCACAAAACAAACAAAAACGAAGAAATTAAAAATGCTGTGGAATTTTTGTGTAAACAATTCTTTCTACAGCCTCACTTTCATCCCTTATTTCTGATGTAAATAATTTTTAACAGTAAAAGTAAGGGGATCCCAAGTTTGTGTGGAAGTTTGACTGAAATCAGTTATATCCCTCATAATTCAGACAGTTGAGAGTTTTGCTAAACACACTTCTAAAAATGACCTGTAGCACAGCTGCTAATCAGGATCTATTTGTAGGTTTACAATTGTAGTAGATTTGTACATCCTTTTATTTAACCCAGAATAATAGCAAACAATTTGGTACAATCTGAGTATCAGTTTCTCTCGTGGTTTTTTTTTCCCCCACTGTAGTAAACGTAGTGTAACTCATTTATGTTGTTAAAGAGATTAGTAATCTACAGTCACTGTGGAACCAAATTGCCAATTCGGAATAATTGACAATTACTTTTTCTACAAGGAAACTAGACCCATATGAGTAGGATGTACCATCTCCATAATTTTGAGAAGTATCAGTAATTCCTAGACTCCACACACGTTCCACAATCAATCCCTTTTGAGGAGAAATGACCTTGTACCACAGGGAGAACAAAATTGTCTCCACCAAGGAATTCATTACAGGAGAGGAATGGTAACAGTCCTCATTCAGCAAGAATGAGTCTCCACTGATTCTCCACTGATTGTAATGATAGCCATCTTGATACTTTAAAGCATTGTAATAGCTCATTAACTGCAGACCATTGCAATGATATTTCTGCCAAAATGAACATATGCTGAAGTGTGAGGTAGAATGAAAAACAGCTCAGTGAAAATCTTTATATCAGAGAGATCTCCATGGAAAGTTTATCAAGGTATGAACTTTTGAGCTTCACAGACCTCTTCTTCAGGTCTGGGGAAGGTAACCAGAGTGTCTAAGCTAAATACAAATTGGGACAGATTGTTAAGCATAAGGGGTTCACATATGCTGTAACTGACCACTTTAAGAAGTGAGCAATTAAGGGTTAACAGGCAGTGGATCTGTTACAAAGTGTTTTAATGAGCCAAAAAGCTAGTGTCTCTGAAACCATGGTTTTAAGTGTCCAGCAGAATTATGAATTTAAGGTCCCAGGCTAGTCTTTTGAGGGTCTTGTGCAGGTTTCCTTTAAGGACAAGGACTGACAGGTCAGATACAGAACAATTGTTTTGTGAAGTGTTCACAAAACAAATTTTGTTTTTGTTTGAATTCATCTGAGAGCATAGTGAATAATGAGCATAGTGAACAACTCACATAGTTGTAGCATTTGATGCACTGGATGAGGTACACCACATGTTGTGATATTCCTGTGTAGGACCTTTTAGTTTTGAAAGGTGTGTTGGGGAGGGGGGTGTTGATTGTCATAGCAGTGGTGATATGTCTGCAGGTTTTACATCTTTGTTCTGGTAGGATTTTGTGCCACTTTGATTTGGTGTGTCCTGGTCTGTGGGGAGTTTGCTTCTGATGATGAACTTGGTTAGGTTGGAGGGTTGTTTTGAGGCTAGAAGAGAAGGTTAAGGATGTGGTTTCATCCTTGTAACTGTAGCTGTTTGAATATACCCTGTATAGGTTCCAGTGTGGTAGGTGATAACTAGTGATGTGTGTCCAGAGGTTTCCCCCAACACGCAGGTACTGAAGCAGGTTCTCTAGTGGTATTTGGGTTGCCTGTTCCATGATGCAATCTACTTCTCTGGTGGAGTGTTCTTATTTAGTGAAGGTAGTTTTTAAGTGTGTTTAGGTGTGTATCATAGACTTTCTCTTCTGAGCAAATATCTGAGTGCCTGCTGTACATAACAGATTTTTTTTTGTATGTCTGAGGTGATTGCTGGAACTGTGGGGGTAAATGTGGTGATCCATGGGTTTTCTGTATATAGTCACTTGTAAGGTTCCATTTTTGAAGCTGGCATCCAGGAGGTTGATGCTAGAGAGAGTTTGATGGCTGGCTGGTGGTTGTTGAAGTTGTGGTGGAAATCTGAGGGTGTTTAGATCATTGATGTATTTCAGGTGTAGTGTTGGTTTTGTGGTATGTTTTCCCAGAAATTCTTCCTCAAGGTGGCCCATGAAAAGACAGGCATATTGGGAAGCCATTCTAGCAGCCATGGCTGTTCCTATGGTTTGGACAAAGTGTTTGTTGTTAAATGTGAAGTTTGTTATACATAAGAATGAAGTGGATGTTATTTTGTAGGTATTTGATGCAGGCAGTGATGCTGTCCTGGTCAGGGATGTTGGTGTATAGGGAGGTGACATCCATGATGGCCAGGATGGTGTTCTTGGGGAGGTTGTTAATGTTGTAGTTTCTGGAGGAAGTCGGTAGTGTCTTCGTGAAAACTGGCCCTTGGCATAGTGAGAGGTTTGAAAATGGTTTCTATGAATGCTGATGTTCCTTCAGAAAGAGTGCCATGGCCAGACATGAGGGGTCTGACTGGATTCCCTTGTTTGAGTATCTTGGGAAGTATGTAGAAGGCCCTTGGGATCAGGCTGTGGGGGATGAAGTTGTAGAGATTCTCTTGAAGTTGTTTGGGGAAAAGTTTGATGGTATCCTTCAATTCCTGTTTGAATTGTGCTGTGGGGTTGCCTTTAGGTTCTTTATAGTAGGTGGTGTTAGAGTTGTCTGTTGGCCTCATAGTCATCACGATTAAGGGCTATGATAACTTTTTAGGACAACTCATCAGGAAAATCTTATTCAGTGAAAAAAGGTTCTAATAAAAATGAATGTCCAAATGCTAATGTTCAGTCTGAATGAAGAGTGCAGGATCCTCAGATAAGCTTCACGTAGGATAGGGTTAGATCGTTCTCTCCTCCTATATGGCTGTGCTACTGAATTATAATCTCGGCAGCAATATGCCAAAAGTAAGTAGGCAGAGCCATAGCTGTGCTAGCCAGTGAAACTGGGTGAGTGTGCAATAGACCTTTGAATGCATCTACATTAGGGGGTTTAACTAGATAAATCAGTGCAGCCTTTCCTGTATAGACAAGGCCCCAATTTACAACACACTATTGAGCTTCTTGCTGAAGATGAATACCCTGGGCCTAATTTTCCACTAGTGTGTGTTGCGCAAAGTGGATGTAAGTTATGACCCAAGTGATTTGAAAAATTGTACACCCAATTTACACACTCTCTACATAGATGTAAATAATTGCAAGGCAAGGGGAGAATCAGATCCAATGCACCCTAATGTAGTGTTAAAAAGAAAGATATTACATCACCTACCCTGTCTCTCTAAAAATCATTGGCAGATAAATAGGCAGATTCACAGCCCCTTGGCTGACATAAATTGACCCCAAATGTCTGTCAGACAATTCCTTTTACAAAGAGGATTTACTGCTAGCACATCTGCACTACAACTGGGCTCTCTGCTTCTGTCCCTTTCATGAGAAGTATGACTGGGAAGGAAGGAGGTATTTCAGGAGGATGTTAGGGTGGGTGGGGGTATGGTGGAGCTCTTCTTGTCATAGCAATCCTGCACTATCCTAGGCCAGTAGCAGTCACTTTAAACTGTGTAGGGAGGAGGGCCAGCTCTGAGATTGAGAGAGCCACAACCAACTCCTTGATTTCCGCCTTCCCCACTCCCTCTCCACCATTCAGCTTCTCCTCAGAAAAGCAGAGAACCTGTCCATATCTGAATTCACCAAGGGAAAGTCATGCCTGACCAACCTGATTGCCTTCTATGATGAGATAACTAGCTCTGTGGATATGGGGAAAGCAGTGGATGTGATATATCTTGACTTTAGCAAAGCTTTTGATACAGTCCCCCACAGTATTCTTGACAGCAAGTTAAAGTATGGATTGGATGAATGGACTATAAGGTGGATAGAAAGCTGGCTAGATTGTTGGGCTCAACAGGTAGTGATCAACGGTCCAAAGTCTAGTTGGCAGCTGGTATCAAGTGGAGTGCCCCAGGGGTCGGTCCTGGGGCCGGTTTTGTTCAACATATTTATTAATGATCTGGATGATGGGATGAATTGCACCCTCAGCAAGTTCTCAGATGACACTAAACTGAGCAGAGAGGTAGATGCGCTGGAGAGTAGGGATAAGGTCCAGAGTGACTTAGACAAATTGGAGGATTGGACCAAAAGAAATCTGAGGTTCAATAAGGACAAGTGCAGAGTCCTGCACTTAGGACGGAAGAATCACTGCTACAGGCTGGAGACTGGCTGGCTAAGCAGCAGTTCTGCAGAAAAGGACCTGGGAATTACAGTGGATGAGACGCTGGATATGAGTCAGAAGTGTGCCCTTGTTGCCAAGAAGCCTAACAGCATATTGGGCTGCATTAGTAGGAGCATTGTGAGCAGATCGAGGGAAGTGATTATTCCCCTCTGTTCGCCACTGGTGAGGCCACATCTGGAGTATTGCATCCAGTTTTGGGCCCCCCACTACAGAATGGATGTGGACAAATTGGAGCGTCAAGTGGAGGGCAACGAAAATGATTAGGGGGCTGGGGCACATGACTTACGAGGAGAGGCTGAGGGAACTGGCCTTATTTAGTCTGCAGAAGAAAAGAGTGTGAGGCGATTTGATAGCAGGCTTCAACTACCTGGGGGTGGGGGGTCCAAAGAGGATGGAGCTCGGCTGTTCTCAGTGGTGGAATCTCCATCTTTAGAGGTTTTTAAGGCCCATCTTGACAAAGTCCTGGCTGGGATGATTAAATTGGTGTTTGTTTTGCTTTGAGCAGGGGATTGAACTAGATGACCTCCTGAGGTCTCTTCCAGCCCTAATATTCTATGATTCTATAAAAACTTGTGTTGTTAGTAGCTACCGGTGTGTGCTCTGCTTTTGTGCGATGATGATAATAGTCGGCTGCGTGTATGTTCCCTCTGTGTGCTGTTCCAGCTTTGCGCAGATAGCTGACACAGCAAACCCCGAGAGAACCCCCAAAGACACAGACTCTAGTAAGGTATAAAGGAACCCGAGCCAGTTTTATTGTCAAACGAAGCACAGTAATAGTTTCCTATAGACTCTACAGGACATACTACGAATATGTGCCCTCTGGCAATGGACACAGCTCAGTCAGTGGTGGGACACTCCACTGCCCCATAGGTTGGACAAAGATGCACACTCCAGGACCTACTTTTATACAGTTACAGGACAGATTACTCATCCCTACTGACGTATTGAAGTACAGCCCCTTGGCTCATTGGGGTGCTGTCTCCTCCTTTGATCATGTTGTTTCATCCAGATCTATCCATCATGCTGTCCTTTTAACCCTGTCTTTAAGATGCACCTGCCTGTTCCTTGTTATGTCTGTGGAGTGTTCTGATGTCATCTTGGCACAAGTCCCTTATTAGCACTTATGTGTGGATGCACCTGCTTCTAGCAACCCTCTTCTCGCCAACTTCTGTGAGTGGGGCCTGCCTCTGGCTCTCAGCCCAGCTTTTGCTTAGCAAGGCCTGGAAGTACTTTGGTTCAGGCTTCAGGACTCAGACTGGGCCTCTGACACAAGAGGTTATGTTTCATCTTACTACAACTTGATGGGTCAAATTTTCCACCTTTGATTTGACAAATGTGTACAAGTGTCTGTATCCACAAAACTGTTCACTTGATCTGTATGTGCCAATGGGAGTTTCCATCTGCAAACTCGTTAGTTTGAAATCACAAATTATCTTTTTGAACAAAAGTTTGTTCACCTTTAATAAATTCTTTGGATTCAGATTTTTGAATAATCTAAATTTTGATTACATAATTAATCTGCTAACAGAGAAGTTAGAGGTTATTGCTAAAGAAAGACTATCAATTTGTAATGATTTTTAAAATGCTGCAGTGGTAGAAGTGGGAAAGTGACCAGGAAGGTGCCTTTTCAGTTCTGATTATCATTGTGGGATTTCTTTCTACTTCTTGTCTGGTTGGAGCTTCCGAGTGAGATTAACATTAAAAGTGTGACCCAGACAGCCCCTCAGTGCCATTTGGCAGAGGGCACGCCATATCCTAAGTCTCATCAGGCCTGACACACTGCCATAATCTGTATCTATATTGTTTTATGTAAGGTGTCATATGCAAACTGATATCGCGCTGGTCACCAATATTAGTGTGTAATATAAGTATGGGTGGTGTATAAAGAATTAAAGATGTATGCTGGAAATATGTTCCTAAAATGTATTTGGCAGACATTGCATAAGCCCAGACTGTCTCTAGACAAAGGAATGTTGTTTTGCAGCCTTGATTGTCTCTAATGTAAATTAAAAAAGGTGAGACCAAAGACACTGCAAAGTGCATTTACGTGCACAATAAACATAGCCATCAGGCAAGCAAGTGGGGGAAGATGACAATTTAACAATCTCCAAGGGAAACGGAGACTGCAACTCCAGGAAGTCGTCTTGCCTCTTGAAACAGGGCCAATGAACTTTGGGAAGACCTAAGCAGAGGCAAAAGGTCATTTTGTCATCCATTGCTAAGGGGATGATCGAGCACAGCATCCTTCAAGCCTATGAAAGTTGGGTCTCCCAGTCTGGAGTACTAGGAATGCTGATAACTTGATGTAAGTAAGGAAACTGCTCAGGCAAAGATTGTAACTTGCCAGAATTAAGTTTTAATCACTAGAAAACATGTTTTGTTTGTTTTAACCTTTCCTATCTCTCTCACTCTTATTTGAAAATACTTAAACCTATTTTCTGTTAATAAACTTATTGTTGTCCTATTCCAAAACCATCTCCGTGCTGTGTATTAAACTGAAGTGTGAGTCTTCAGCTAAGCTATGAGGCTGGTGTGTGCTCTGTCTCTTTGGAGCGAATTGGTTAACGTCTGTGAAAGTCCAGTGAGAGGGACTGGATATTGCAGGGGAATGGTTTTGTGGGGACTCAGGTTGTTGGTGTCTCCCTGCAAGAAGTAACCATGCTGTTAGGCATGTGTGAGGCACCCGTGCTGGGAGCAGACTGCTGGTGTGAGGGGTCTGAGCCAAAGCAGCACAGCACAGAAGCAGTTAGGGCAGGGGTGAGTCTTCAGAAGTTAATATCTGGCTTGTCAGAAGTTAATATCCGGCTCCTTGTATAGGCACCGACTCTGGGGCTGGAGCTACAGGCGCCAACTTTCCAGTGTTCCAGGGGGTGCTCACTGCTCAAACACTGGTTTTGCCATAGGCCCTGCCCCCACTCCACCCCTTCCTACCCCCTCCCCTGAGCCTGCAGTGCCCTCGCTCCTCCCTCTCCCTCCCCCAGGTCCCTCCCTGCACCTCCTGATCAGCTGTTTCGTGGCATGCAGGAGGCTTCCTGCATGCCACGAAACAGCTGATCAGGAGGTGCAGGGAGGGAAAGGGAGGTGCTGATCGGCAGGGCTGCCGGTGGGCAGGAGGTGCTGGGAGCAGGGGTGGGGGGAGCTGATGGGGGGCTGCTGACGTATTACTGTGGCTCTTTGGCAATGTACATTGGTAAATTCTGGCTCCTTCTCAGGCTCAGGTTTGCCACCCCTGAGCTAGGGTTACCGGCAGTGGTGACACAACCCTTTACTGGCCTGAATGAAACCCCACAGCACCACAAAAAGATCTATTAAAGATTTTTCCAGACATGGGCTACAATCAGGAGTCTAATGTCAACACATCATTTTGCCAGCAGGAGACCTGGATTTATAATATCTTTAAATTATTTTAAATTTATAAATAAAATATCTTATTATAAACTTATAATATCATCTTTGTGCTTCTTTCCATCCAGCTTGCTCTGCAGAGAACCATGTGGATAAAATATTGCAGTGTAGGATGGACATGTAGTTAGGGAAGCACTATAAAGGTTCCCTAATCAACTCCTACTTCACTGAGTAGCACTTTCCTTGTGTCTAGGTGCATGCTTTGGGTGGTATTGATCTTATGGATAGTATGTTGCCCACTGGCAACAGAATCCAATGGTTATCACATAATGGTGATATTTATGCACTGTGCCTCCATCTCTCATGGACATTTTCTCAGAGACACCCAGCAAATCCTGGGTACACACTATTGCTTACATTACAAACACCTGATGCAAAGTCTTAAGGCTGACATTTATTTGGAAGGAAAAGGGAAATAAAAGAGAGTTATCCATAAAGAAAACAAATTTTAGTCAGATTGTCAAAAAAAATAAAGTTTTCTCAGTTTCTGCAACCGTGACTGGAATTCCCAGCTCCCAATAGCCATATACATGTAATTTGCTGTTAATCATTTTGAGAAAGGCTTCCCCCCCATCCCTACATCCCTAGGCCAGCAGAACATTGTAGCAGATTGTGAGGTCAATGTAACCGTGAGTCTTAAACAGCAGAAATCAATACATTAGAGGCTATATTTACAAATGTGTTTAGGAGCCTAAACACAGGCACCTAACCAGCTATGATGCATTTTGAAATCCCACTAGGCACCGATCTGTATCTCCAGGCTCCTAAATAGCTTTGAAAATTCATCCCTGAGTTTATAGTCAGAAAAGAAACTGCTAGGCTCTGAGTGAACTTATGTTTATAAATTGTAGCTTTTAGGACCTAACAACAAGAAGACTTTTCTTTGAACCTAACTAAACATAAATTGCTGAGCAACCAGCAACCAGTTTAGATAAGTGCTCTCCTTTCTTTTGTACAGAGTTTTTATGGGTTTACTGAAACTAATCTCAATTTGTGAGAAAGGGTAATTGGTTTTATGGCAAAGGCACTGGATTTGGCCCAATCAGCTAATTAGGCTACAAGCTGGAGGCAGCTAATTAAGGACAGGCTCACCTGTGCAGGAACAGGCATAGCCAGCTACATGACTTTATAAAGGTCCTAGGGGCTGTTGCTGTTAAAGAAGTAGATTGTAGTCAGTCCTTCAGTAGAGGGAGTTGGAGGCTGGCAAACCCAGAGAGGAGGAAAATGAGATATGTAGGAAGAATCCCAGGGAAACAGGAGCAAGATGTAGGACCGTACAAGGACTGTGGCTGCTTGTTAATGTCCCTGGGATGGAACCCAGTGTAGAGGAAGGGCCTGGATTCTTCTGCTAGCCACAAGGGAGTGGAAAGGGTGTTGGAGGCGCCAGCCAGGAGGCCTGGAAAGACTGAATTACCTGGAAGGGGAGGACTGTAATTACCTAGCTGGAGAGCTCAGCCACAGAGAGGCACGGCAGACCTGGAAGTGAGTGGGTCAGGAAAGTAAGACAAGATGGAAGAAGAAAACACCAGAGGGAGAGTGCAGGCTGGCAGAACTAATCCCCAGGATGGTCAGTAGGAGGTGCTGCTTGTGGTGAGTGGACCCTATGACAGTCTGTCTTGTCTATGTAGATTAAAGCTCTTTGAGCAGGAACTGTCTCTTAAGTGTGGGGACAGACTCGAGCCAATAGGATTCTGAACTTAATTGGGGCTACTACTGTAATATTACTACTAGTGAATGGAAGTTATGAATTTAAATTCCCCATAATCACATCAGTAACATTAATGCCAGACACTAGAATAGACATAACCAAGATTCCAACCACTATTTGTGTGGTCTAAAGGCAACAGCCGTAACAGGCTGGCTAAAGAGAATGTTCCTTTTAAGTTCATTTGAAGGAATCATGCAGAGTTCCTCTTAGCTGGAAGTGTGTCTAGGCATTTCTTATAGTTTCAGCCAAAAAGAAATTAAATAGGTAACTCATCGGTTTTCTCTGCAGTTTAGTTTATGTTCAAAATTCATGTTAAATCAATATTATTACATTAGATAGAAACTGGATGATTCAGAAACAAGTGAATCACTTTTCTTTTCACCTTCAAATTCAGTGTGAAAGACTGGAAGCAGTTTTGACTTTATCATTAGTTCTAAAAATATTATTGGAGACTGATGGTAAGAGAATAATTCCCAAGGGGGGGGGGGGGTTCATGTTTTTTTCATTAACTATAGAATTTTGAAGCCACGAACTTCAGCACTGTTTCCAGATTGGGAAACTTGAATATGTTCAATAGATCTTTAGAACATTTTCTGGCATTGCTTTTATTGGGTATGTTTTATAGTACAATGGGGATCAAGCTTATAAAGCACTATGATAGCAGGACTGAAATAAGGGTGGTATCATTGTTTCAAAACATTTTGAACTTTTCTTTGTAATCAAGTTGTCCGCATCACACAAGAGCTCTTGTCTGTCAAAAGCTCATACTGTTACACTAGCTTGCTTAGTCCACTTCAAATACTTAAAATAGGTGAGAAGACACACATTGCCGTTTGTATATGAGTGCATGTATATCTCCAAGTAATTTAATTTTTATAACCACCAGTTTTCACAGCACATTTTTGCACAAGTTTAAATCACAACTTCTATCTGCAGATCCTCAGACTAGAGGAATCATGAGTCTGCTGTTTCAGAGCTGTTGTCTTCCATCACATTAATGATCCATAGACATCAGGATTGAGATTTTACCATTAAGTTGTAATGTTTTCTTTAGTACTGTCTCAGTGGCAAAACTATCTTGGTCCCATTGAAATAATAGCCTAATTGATAATCCTCCTCTTTTCCTGTCCTTCTTTTATACCAGCCAGGGAGGAAGGGTGCGAGAGTATGCTATATGGGCAACAATTCAGAGCGGTAGAAAATATTCTTAGGGACAGAAGAGAAAAGGGAAGGACTGACTCACAGAGAGCAAGGCAGTTTTTTCAAGGTGATGCCAGTCTATGAAATCTGTGGTTCAGCTTTGATGCAACCAACAGAAATGGATTTTTTTCCACATGCAATGGTCACCTTCACACTAATTAAACGCTTGGGTGTTGCCTAATACACCTTTACATGGACAAAATGTGTCTCCACTGCGTCTCCATGAAATCAGCATTTCAAAGAAGCAGAAATGGGATGCATACAGGAGTGAAAGGGTTAAAGATTCACAATGACTCATCATCTCCTATCTTTATCCTGTGCAGGGATTTTCAGCTATTTTAAGGAATTTACTGTTTTCTGATGTAAAGGGCCAAATCCAGAGTAGTTATTGCAAAAATATTGTTACAATACTAAACACAATCTCTGTGTTTAATACATTTGTAAAAATATTACATTTAAGTCCAGATTCTGTAAACACCATCATGGCTAGCCTCTCTGGTACTACTCAAGATACTATATCTAGTAGGAATTGTTTGCAGCATCAGTTCATTACATCTTAAACCTATATGCAGTGGTGAGCTGGAGCCGGTTCGCGCGAACCGGTTGTTAAATTTAGAAGCCGCTTTAGAACCGGTTGTTAAAGGGGTGGGCAATTGGGAGAAGGAGGTTTTTCTGTTAATCCAGCCTGTGGGACCGTCCTGTCTGTCCTGCCTGAGCCCCTGGCTGGGGAGGCTCCCCCAGCCTCTACTGTGCCTTCCTCCC
This sequence comes from Chrysemys picta bellii, assembly GCF_011386835.1. NCBI lineage: Eukaryota > Metazoa > Chordata > Testudines > Emydidae > Chrysemys > Chrysemys picta. The sequence continues at coordinate 54,430,169 of NC_088796.1, read as the reverse complement.
TCTTGCAGAACCTCAGCATGCCGTGCCACCAGCGCCAGTGCTCTGGACTGCTCCTGGGCAGCTCTGCAGCTCCTGCTGCTTTGAGCAGCATGGTAAGGGGGTGGGGCTGTGAGCTCCAGTGGGCTGCACGGCATCCATACATACTGCCCCAAGCAGCATGGTAAGGGGGCCGGGCCGAGGCTGGGAAGAGTGGTTGGATAAGGGGCAGGGAGCAGTTGGAGGGGGCAGAGGTTCTGGGGGGGCAGTCAGGGGATGGGGTTTGGGTACGCGTGGGAGTTCCGGGGGTCTGTCGGGGTGGTGGTGGATGGGGGGTCGGGGCAGTCAGGGGACAGGGAGTGGGGCGAGTTGGGTAGGGGGTGAGATCTGGGGGGGGCAGTTAGAGTGGGGGGGTCTTGGGAGGGGGTGGTCAGGGGACAAGGAGCAGGGGGGTTGATGGGTTGTGGGTTCTGAGGGGGGCAGTCAGGGGCAGGATATGGGTGGGGGTCGGATGGGGGGACAGGCTGTTTTTGGTGGCACAGCCTTCCCTACCTAGCCCTCGATACAATTTTGCAACCCCGATGTACAGGGCCAGCTTTAGGAAGTGCGGGGCCCAATTTGAACAGTTTCCAAGGGGCCCTAGCAATGATGACTTAAAAAAAAAAACACGTAAAAAAACAACATGTGGGGCTTGTACTCACCAGGCAGCACTCTGAGTCTTCGGCGGCACTTCGGCGGCGGGTCCTTCACTCGCTCTGGGTCTTCGGTGGCACTGAAGGATGTGCTGCTGAAGACCCAGAGCAAGTGAAGGACTCGCCACCTGTAACGATGCGGTTCTGGCGGGACCCAATTGAGCGTGCCAATTCAGGACAAATTGCGTAAACAGGGCAGTTACAACCCAAGGCTGTGTTTTTTCCACCTCTAAGGCAAACCAAATGAGTCAGACTAAGAGGACTTTGGTCTCACCCCACTGGCTAACCACAAGTCACACAAGCAATTTCCTTAGACACTCCAGTTTCCCAGTATCACCACCAGTGCCCCTCATTATGGGGAAAAATGGTCATGAAAACCAATACCCCAATAAAAGGGAAAAAAGTTCTCCTGATCCCAAAGGATCAAGCCCCAGACCCAGGTCAATATACAAATCAGATCTTATCCACAAATCACGCTGTTGCCAATCCTTTAGAATCTAAAATCTAAAGGTTTATTCATAAAAGGAAAAAGATAGAGATGAGAGCTAGAATTGGTTAAATGGAATCAATTACATACAGTAATGGCAAAGTTCTTGGTGCAGGCTTGCAGCGGCGATAGAATAAACTGCAGGTTCAAATCAAGTCTCTGGAATATATCCCCAGCTGGGATGGGTCATTCAGTCCTTTGTTCAGAGCTTCAGTTTGTAGCAAAGTCCCTCCAGAGGTAAGAAGCAGGATTGAAGATAAGATGGAGGAGCGGCATCAGCCTTTTATAATCTTTTCCAGGTGTAAGAACATCTTTGTCCTTACTATGGAAAATTACAGCAAAATGGAGTCTGGAGTCACATGGGCCAGTCCTTGCATACTTTGCTGAGTTGCAAGGTGTATTTGCCTTCTCTCAATGGGTCAATTTTATAACTGATGGTCCTTAATGGGCCATCAAGAAGGCTAGGCAGAGCTAACACCAACTTGTCTGGGAAGTTTCCCAGAAGCATAGCATAAGTTTGAAATACAGACAGTATAGAGCCAAAATTCATAACTTCAACTACAAAATTGATACACACATATAGACAGCATAATTATTAGACCAGCAAACCATAACCTTGTCTTAGACACCTCATTTGACCCCCTTATACAAGATTTGGTGCCACTACAGGACTTTGGTTGCAACCATGTTCTATATGGTCCCAGATTATGTCAATAACGTTACATCGCTGAAGACCCGGTAGGGAGCCGGTTGTTAAGATTTTGGCAGCTCATCACGACCTATATGGAGTTTTGAGACTGACTTGCCTAACAGTACTGCCCCTTTGGTATTAATGAAATCTGTAATCATTCTGGGCCAAATTCTGTTCTTCCTTCTCATGCAAGTAGTATGGTAATTATTTGTATTTTCTGTAATGTACAATATTCCCCAAGCAGAGTGTGTACTATACAAACACATGGGAAAACATCATCCCTGCACAATTTTTAACTGTAGAATGAGATGCCAAAACTTAGTGTTACAAACAACATAAAGGAAGTGGAATTGTGCTGGTAAAGGGGGTGAACGCTTTGAATAATACTAGGATCTGGGGTGGCTACTTAGGAGAGTTAGTGCATAGCCTGATGGTACTAACTGATTTTAAATGGTGATATTAATATATTAAAAATCAATATATATCTTGATATTTACAATCTCACTAGCCCTCCAGTCATGCAATGGGGTTACTTGAATGGGTAATGAGAAATATTTGGTCCTCTATGATGTGGACTCTGTATGTTTTTGACCAGTTACTTATGGGGGCATTAGTAAATCACTGCCTCAGATAAATATGAATGAAAGTGTTAATGAAGACCACTTAATTACAAAAGGTCCTTAATCTATAGTTTTGGCCAGGAACTTCATTGTAATGTAGCACAGTGTTTTCAGATCTTTCCCTGGCTTTAAGCTATTTGATAATTCTACTTCCTTTTTTATGAAAGGGGGGTGGGGCTAACTTGAATCCATGTCAATCTGGTTATGTTAGCTGGAGTATGAGTACATTCAAAGATTTCAAACTTCTTAACAGGTTCACCTTAATAAGCTTTTCCTTCTTAGATCCCAAAGTTCTTTGTAAAGGTGAGTAAGCATTATCTCCAGTTTACATTTGGGGTGACTGAAGGATGCAATGAGGAAATCACTTGCTCAAAGTCATACAGCAAGTTACTGGCAGTGCTGGGATTAGAACCCAAGTCTCTTGTGTTCTAATCTCATGCCTACTGGCAACATACTGTGTTTCTTACATATGAGACAAAACTATGAATAGAGGGAACAATGCAGGAAGTTTACAAGGCTGTGGGACTCCCTGATTTAACATAACGGTTTCTAGAACACCCATGTCATGATCTTACATTTCAGATATTAATAATTTACAATAAAATATATTCGCATCCAGACTAGATTCTGTGCAGCTGTACAAAGGGATTTGAGTGGGGAAGAAAAATGAAAGCGAATGCAGGGAGTCTATTTCCTTGCATGCCTATGCAGAGCCAAGGCACAGCTGCACTTCTTGCACTCAAAGTGCAAGAACTGTGCAAAGTTACTGGTGCTGGTAACTTACAATGGGCAGGGATGATCTGTGCTATGGCCTGTCTCCCCTGAATATCAGCAGCCTAAACACAAGGGGGTGGACACTGTATCCTCTAAAAGATGGTGTAATAACTGCATCTCCTGTATTTCCTGGAGCTCTGGAACAAGGTTTGAAATAACTATAGTCTTTTACATCATGCTGTATGATGTCTATTTGTGTGGGTTGTTGTGGAAGGTGGTTAATGGGGCTTAGATGTGTGTGAGGGAAAGGCATTTTGTTGAGGTTGAGTTCTGCTGGAGATTGATTGCTGTTTAATTGCATTTTTGTTCCTATGATGTGTGGCAAGGGTGTCCTTTTAGTATAATGTGAATCAAAATAATAAACAAATCCATCTGTAAAACTAGATGAATGATTTTTACCATAAGCAAAATCTGAAAGTAGATAAGATTTACCCATCTTCCTTTGTGTGGCTTATGACTTCCAAAATCCTATCTCCAACTTACATCTGGGGAAGCTGAGGCTCAGAAAAGTTAAGCAATATGGTTAGAAGGCATTGTATTTGAATGAGTTATGCTTCGTCTGGGTAATCATGTGATCTTGGGTCTAATCCTTGTTCTAATACTGACTTGATATGTGCCTTACTTCTGAGCTTGAGTTCCCCATCTGTAAAATGGAAGTGATGATATTTACTTCCTAAATAAAATTATATAAATGGCTATCAAGTTGAAAGAATTATTAAGCCCAGTAAGTGACTGAAGGAGGGGATTGAATTTAACATTCGAGCTCTCAGATCTGCATTTAGACAATGTGGATTTTGGGGGTCATTTTTTCGTTCTGTTGGAACTTGAAAAATCTTGCATATGAAATTGCATGAAAATGGCTTTTCAGGTATTTGCATGTGTACATTTTTACCTTTAAATTCTTTTCCAAGTTTTAGTTATGCAGCACTGCAAACAGTTCTTGAAATATCAGGTAATGCAAAAGAATCAAAATATCTGGGATGCAAAATTTTTCAAAACTACATTTTGCATAATTTTGTACTTTCATAAACCATTTGGCACCAATTTTGTCATGTCCTAAGTTCTTAGGAGAGAGAATCCCATATTTTCAGAAGCTTGTTTAGTACTAAAATGAACCAAAACTATGAGAGCTCTATTTTAAGACTGAATGCTTCATCATATTGCTTTCTTAAGAATTTGACAATCTTACAATCTTTCCATTTCTCCCAAAAATGAGATGGATATCTAATATAACTATCCCAGTGAGAGAAATGTCAGTCTCAAATGTAAGTTGTCTGCTTGATATATGTTCATCTGAAACACTGGACCAGAAAAAGTAAACCATATATAGGAAACTATTTCTTTATTTGCTTAACTTCTCATATCACTCCTCTATTTACTTATGAAAGAACGATTGTTCTCAGCATTCAGACTGAATATTACAATCTTCTCTAAACTTTCCATTTATATTAAGCAATCATATAGATGAAATGTTCTGACTAGGTTTTCTAAAATAAAAGTAGAAAATCAACATGCTAGGGAGTCTCTCTGACTGAAGAGGGCAGTGGTGTCTAATATGACACAATCCCCTCCTTTTCAGCCAAATGCGGTTTATTTCTCACTATATTTCCTTTGATGGATAATCTGAAAGTCTTCCATTACTGGTTTAGAAATGCTTTATGCAATTACACTTCAGAAAATGGTACTTCTCTACATTAGCTTGTAGGAAATACCAGAGTCCCAACAACCAATGCATCATAGTGCTCCTGAAATTAACAGCAAAGTCTGCTTTGAGATTTCAACCGTTATTTGTATTCACCTAATCGTTTTGTTCCATATCTGTTTCAGACTTCACCTGCTTGCATTTCTTTTCAGTTTGTCTCCTATTTTAGAGCTGTTTTCTATAGGTTTACAGTAATTAGGACAAGCATTAGACAAATCAATTTTAGGTATTTTTTTTGAAAAGTTTGTCCTTCAAAAAAGTGATGATGGATCTCTCTATTTGGATACTGCCCTGAGGTATCTTGGATGTGATCTCCCTCCCGCCCCCTGAAAGTGCTAAGCACTGCACTTTCTGAAAATCAGGTGCCTTTAAGGTGTTTCAAATTAGGTGCTCAAAATCACTAGGTAATTTTGAAAATCATGACAAAAGAAATAAAATGAAATCTGAAATGACTGTTTCCCTTTTACTGCTTTATGGAAAGGGGAGAAGGCATAAAACTCAAACTCCAAAAGACTACTTAGAGCAAACAACCTTCCTGTTAGAATGAATGGATGTAAAGCAGTAAAGGGCAGAGGCAAATGGCAAAGTGAAAAAAAGATGTATTTTGTTTTTATTAGGATTTTTTTCTTGCCAATGTTTTTACTGCCTTTGTGTAGCAGACAATTTGCTAAAGCTCTTGAGAAATCCATTGAGTTAATTGAATTTTTTTATTTTTAGTGGAAGTCTTTCCATGTATATGCCTCCCCTGACCCAAATGGTGCATTTTAACTGTAGCATCTAATGATGCAATGGCATAAAATTCTAATTAAATTAGAAACAAGCTTTTTTAAAAAAAAAAATTTGAACAAGCCAAGTTGGTAACTGGCTTGAAGTTCCTATAATTAAGGCATACTTCTTAGCTGAATTTTTTTCCAGCCAGTTGATTACATTTTCAAACACCTTGCCAAACTGGCAAAAAAAATCCTGAAGCTTTCAGGCTAAAATTATAGATGTCTCTGTGAAACACTTCTAATTAGCTGACCTCATAATACGCTGAGGTTGATGTATGCACGGATTTTTGACTGGGCTATTTTTTCTTTTTCATTCACTGGTTTTTGCCTTGTTTAAGTGAAACAAAATGGACTGACTTTTGGGGGAGAACTGGCATAATGGCCTTCATTGCAACGTCATGGGCCACACGTATTTTGGTTTATCCTAGTGGCGGCAGGAGAGAGCAAACTCACTTACTTCTGATGAAAAAAGTTGAAAAAAGAGGTCTTCTATAGCCAACACGTGGTAACTTTTTTTTTTTTAAATTTGAAGTTAGTGAAAGGTGATTCTGTAACTTTTTAGTAGTTTTTCATGAGGGGGGAAGAAAAAAAAACAACTTTGCTTTGAATCTATCTTCTGTGCAGTGTCAGACTTCTTTCTATGCACTAAAAAGAATTGAGAGAAGATGCTGTTGAATACGTTACATTTTTGGCTTTCTAGTACGCTAAACCTGATGTGCAAAATATCATTCCAAAGCCCTCAGGTCATACTATACAAACACCACAGAACTAATATATAAATTATTTAAATCAAGAAGAAAACATTGATTCAGATAGATTATGCTAAGTCCAACAATGACTTGATAGAAATGCAGTAGGTAATTCTAGTTAGAGACAAATATCTCATTTTGATTTGCTTATACGGAAATGTGATGTACAGTATGTGTTCATACTGTGTGTGCAGAGGGAAGGTTTTTAAACATTTGGGCTCAATATGAGAAATACAAATTAAGAATCACTACACAGTCATATTCAGGTAATATGTTATGAATAGTGCTTTAGAGGCTGTGGAATGAAGGCGGTAAGGAAATAGAGTGTGCTCTGTTTCTTGGAGAAACTGTGAAAGTGATAAATGATTCTCAGGGGTAATGCTAAAAACACATGGTATACAGCAACTACATTTGTAGAAAGCTTGCTGTAAAGTCCCTCCCATGGCTTTCATAAATATACTTCTGATTAAGCACCATTGCTTTCAAGAAACTCTACACATAATTGAAATGGGGTTTTGTTTCGCTGTTATGACTGTAGTTTTTATGTGTAGTCTGCATGACTGTAGTGGAGGTTGAGCACTGAGGAGTTTGATTTTAATGTACAAATGAGAGAAAATAAAATGTTCACCTCTTTAGTTAAAGTAAAAAGGCTTCCCTCAACCATGATCCAAACTTCAGATAAAAAGGAAATGGGCTATCTTTCACAATCATCCTCAGAGAGCAAAAACAGATTCTTGTGCTCATATGTTCCCAGCAATGGTTTATATGTTCCTTCTTGCAAGAGGAAGTCTGTTTTTCCATAGTCTGTGCTCTTCCACTATCCCTTGTTCATTGATTGTAAGGCAGGCAGATGTTTGGGGTTTTTTGTATTTGTTTCCACTGTAATCCTGGCAGCTTCTACAGAGGGCATCTAGCTGTTTGGGGCATTTCTTTAGCCATTCTTGACAGATCCTGTGTTGGGTCCATGCATCCTATCCAAGATGCTAAAGGCCAAATTTGATCCTGATATGTTATATGGTGAGTCACAAAAGCTCCTTTCAACTACTTTTGTCAGCTCTGTACTGGCCAGTTTGATCCTGAGGTGATCTGGGCCAAACACAGAAAGGTGGTCATATCTACTGCCATGTCTTTTCATAGTTGTGACTTGTGGAACTGCTCATGTATGGAGATCTCACATATATGCAGGATCATTGCTTTGTGTGTTAGGGCAGTGGAGGTTATTATTATTGTGGCACGTTCAGTTTCCTCAGTGGACTGACCTCCTGCATACAGTCAGTGATACACTGCTAATGTGCAGTGCCTCTGTGAAATTGTCCCTCAGGCTTTGGGGGAGGAGGGCACAAATTTGTGGCTCTCAACCCTTGAGCAGGAGAGGGGATGCCTCTATGTAGGTGTAACACACTGGTGTGTGTGTGTTACATGTGCCCCTCTGTCAGCCTACAGAGAATATGGGTTGGTAAAGCTACAGTGTTGGCTTTTTAGCTGAAGCTGTAGCAGTCCATTCTTTTAGCTCTGAAGATTTCAATCCCCAGTGTGTTGGCCAAGATCATGCCCATCACATATGCCACTCAGGCAACTGTCTAGTGTCTCCCTCTTTAGGATCTGCAAACACTTCCCCAGCTGCTGCTACACTGAGCTACCCAGCTCTGGCTGGCTTCATATCCCTTAAAAACTGTTCAGAGCTTTTCATTCATGTGGTACAATCCTTTATGCTTTGTTCAGACTCTCTGTACACATGAAACCCTTTATAATATTTCCACTAGCTGTAGTGGAGAATAAAGTCACCAGAGTAAGCATGGCTCTAAAGTGAGATGCACCTTTGAAAGTGCATGTAGAATTGGATTCTTTATTGATATGTAGAAAAGAAGGGACTATAGTCTGCTTTGGAATGGCAGAGTTCAAAAGAGGTGAAGTTTAATAGGGAATTTTGGACAGAACAAGGCCTTGATCTTGTGAGGTGGTGAGCACCATTAACTCCCAACAAAGCCTCCCAGAATATCTTTGAACCCTGCAGAATTGAGCCTTATATCAACCATGTAAGCATTCCTTTCCATAGCACATAAATTTCCCTAATTCTACAGTGTATTGTTAATGAGGGGATTATATTGTTCCTATGCAGATGTTAGGTTTATACCAATACAAATTTGCACTGGCAAAACATTTGTCTAACAAATCACAGGTAATTTCTCAAAACGAGCCAACCCAATCTGTGACTGTTAATACATTTTTTAAAAAACAGACCCAAATGTGACCCACCCACAACAGTTAAAATGATGCCTTCTGTCCTTGACTAACCTGGAGAATTTTCTTTCAGATGACCACTGAATGACTAGCTGCAGTGAGCCTTATCTCTCATCTCCAACCCTTTGTTAGCTCTAATAATCTGCACAGCTCTAGCACACCCTTTCTGCTATGCATTCTACCTAGAACCGAAAACACAAAACCACATGATACCTGTAGCTGCTGCTTTAGCCCATCTCCTAAATGGGAATGACTGAAGAGAGCACATCACTCCAGTGCTCCATATACTTCAGTGGCTACTAGTTCAGCTCTACATGTGCTTGAAGGAATGGAGTCTGATGAAAGCTCAGACCAAGCTCATTCAGCATCTACCACACCTTCTTGTCTTCTTCCAGAGTATGTTCTGTACTTGTTTCTATACTAGGTGTTTGCTTTCATGTTCCTTTTGTTTACATGCCTAATTTTGTCTTATGCTGTTACTGATATATTTCAGAATGGTAACCGTGTTAGTCTGTATCAGCAAAAAGAACGAGGAGTACTTGTGGCAACTTAGAGACTAATACATTTATTTGGGCATAAGCTTTCATGGGCTAAAACCCACTTCATCAGATGCATGCAGTGGAAAATACAGGATGAGGGGAGGGGAAGGGGGAGAATATGAATGAATGGGGGTTGCCATACCACCCTAAAGAGACTAATCAATTAAGGTGGAAAAAACCTATCAGCAGGAGGAAAAAACCTTTTGTAGTGATAATCAGGATGGCCCATTTCCAACAGTGACAAGGACATGTGAGTAACAGTAGGGAAAAATTTCATGGGGAAATAGATTTTAGTTTCTGTAATGACCCATCCACTCCCAGTCTTTATTCAAGCCTAATTTAATGGTGTCCAGTTTGCAAATCAATTCCAGTTCTGCAGTTTCTCATTAGTCTGTTTTTGAAGGTTTGTGTTGGTGGTGGTGGTGTTGTTGAATTGCAACTTTTAGGTCTGTAATTGAGTGTCCAGGGAGGTTGAAGTGTTCTCTGACTGGTTTTTGAATGTTATAATTCTTGACATCTGATTTGTGTCCATTTAGTCTTTTGCGTAGAGACTGTCCAGTTTGCCAATGTACATGGCAGGGGGGCATTGCTGGCACATGATGGCATATATCACATTGGTAGATGTGCAGGTGAATGAGCCCTGGATGGTGTGGCTGATGTGATTAGGTCCTATGATGATGTCCCTTGAATAGATATGTGGACAGAGTTGGCAACGGGCTTTGTTGCAAGGATTGGTTCCTGGATTAGTGTTTTTGTTGTGTGGTGTGTGGTTGCTGTAAGTATTTGCTTCAGGTTGGGGGGCTGTCTGTAAGTGGGGACTGGCCTGTCTCCCAAGATCTGTGAGAGTGAGGGATCATCCTTCAGGATAGGTTGTAGATCCTTGATGATGCACTGGAGAGGTTTTAGTTGGGGGCTGAAGGTGACAGCTAATGGTGTTCTGTTACTTACTTTGTTGGGCCTGTACTGTAGTAGGTGACTACTGGGATACTCTTCTGGCTCTGTCAATCTGTTTCTTCACTTCAGCAGGTAGGTATTGTAGTTTTAAGAATGCTTGATAGAGATCATGTAGGTGTTTGTCTCTGTCTGAGGGATTGAAGCAAATGCGGTTGTATCTTAGAGCTTGGCTGTAGACAATGGATCGTGTGATGTGGTCTGGATGAAAGCAGGAGGCATGTAGGTAAGTATAGCAGTGATCTTCCAGAAAACACCATCCTGGCCACTAGATGGACTACAAGCCATCAGGAACAGTATCCCCGATAATGTCACGGCAAACTTGGTGTCTGAACTTTGACTTTGTCCTTACCCACAACTATTTCACATTTGGGGACAATGTAAACCTTCAAATCAGCGGCACTGCAGTATGTCAACATTTTTATGGCTGACTTAGGGGACGAGAGCTGAAGAAGCATTGTTCTAATGCCCTTACTTTATTTGCGCTACATTGATGACATCTTCATCCTCTGGACCCATGGAAAAGAAGCCTTTGAGGAATTCCACCATGATTTCAACAATTTCCATCCAACCATCAACCTCAGCCTGGACCAGTCCACACGAGATCCACATCCTGGACACTACAGTGCTAAGAAGCAATGGTCACATAAACACCACCCTATACCAGAAACCTACTGACTGCTATACTTACCTACACGCCTCCAGCTTCCATCCTGACCACACCACACGATCCATTGTTTACAGCCAAGCTCTAAGATACAACCTTAATTGATTAGTCTTGTTAGAGTTGGTATGGCAACCCCCATCTTTCCATGGTGTGTGTGGCCTGATTTTTTTTTTAATTTATATATCCCTACTGTATTTTCCACTGCATGCATCTGATAAAGTGGGTTTTAGCCCATGAAAGCTTATTCCCAAATAAATTTTTTAGTCTCTAAGGTGCCACAAGTACTCCTCATTCTTGTTAATGATATAATACTCCTGAGGGCATTCTGTGCCAAAAAATTAAAAATTCTGCACACTATTTTAAAATTCTGCAAGATTTGACAAATTTTATTTGTCAAAATAACGGCTTCAATTATTTTGGCAATTTATTTCAAAATACCTCTCAAATTGTCTCTAACAATACGGACACGCACACAAATTTCCACAGGAGTAGAAAGTTAAAGAAACCCCTATGACAACCCAGTTCCTGTTTCTTTGCCCCCTCCCCTCCCAAAGCTCAGTTGCAGGGCCAGACAGCCACAATCCCTGTCCTGCCCCCCCGAGCCCATACGCCCAAACTCCCTGCCTCCCAGAACCCAGTCACAGCCTCCCCCCAGGCCCAGATACCTTCCCCACAGAGCCCAGAATGTATATTAACAAAACAGTGAATTGTACAAAAGGAAGAAGGTGAATTAATGCTGATGTGAAAAGAGCTAATTTAATTGTAATCCAATGGTGGTGATTAGAGAACTCTAGTATGGGGAATTTGATGCCACAGCCTTCATCTTGGCATTGCTAGATATTAACACCTATTGAGAGAGATTCAGCAAGTGGCTGTGTACTTCTAAAGACTGGTCATTGTTTGAATGATTTGCAGAAGAAGGGCAAAAAGCTAAAACACAGGTCTATATACTAGTGTTAAAAAGGAAAAAGAAGAACAGGAGGACATGTGGCACCTTAGAAACTAACAAATTTATTAGAGCATAAGCTTTCGTGGACTACAGCCCACTTCTTCGGATGCATATAGAATGGAACATATATCAATCCTTTTTGCGGATACAGACTAACACGGCTGCTACTCTGAAACCTTTCGTTAAAAAGGAAGAAATTCCAGGCCTAATCAAGCTGCTGTAGATGTCAATGGAAGTCTTTTTGTTGATTTCAGTAAATATTGGATCAAACACCACTAATTAAGCCCACCCTAAAATGTCAGAATTTTAGCTGTAGTTAACCACAAAGATTTAGGTACACACCATTAACTGCTTTTAATTGGAGCTCTGTGATACAATCCTATTTAAGGCTTTTGCAGTCTATGAATATCTAACAGATTGCTGGAAAATAAAGAAACATAAAAAAAAAAAGATAACTAGGTCTAAACTTTGACTACACATTAAGGGAGAATCAATCAATCAAGCAACCAACCAACCAACTTATTTCACTGGAAACTTTGTACTCCACCAGTGTAAAAGTTTACATTATGGAGGAAGACCTTATAATGACAGCATCAAAGTTACTCACATTTTTTTTTCTTTTAGGAACAGAGCTCCTATATACTACAGGCCAAAAAATATAGACCTGTCTAAATGTTTAACAAGAAGGTTCTTATACAAGGACACAAATAGATGTTTCATTACAGCAACTGTCACTGCATTCACTAACATACCATGCTTGCTATATAATGCGTACACATGAAAGAGAAGCCCAGGCTTTAGTTGTATTTTCCAAGTGTATTTTTTTCTAGACTAGAACAGAAGTACCTTTTCATCTGTATGGCATTCTATTCTTTGATAACCAGCATTATGTGACTTCTGCATTTGCTACTGTATCAGGAAGAGATTGTGAATATCAAATAAGAATAAATAACTGTCCCTTCAAGGGGTTTCTCAGGTCTTGCTAGATGAAAAAATCTTAGGCCAGAATTTATAACTGGAACTCCAAATCAGTGGCTAGCTAACTTCATTTCTTTTCTAAATCTAGATAGCAATCTGGAGAGTGCACTTTGCAAGTTGGTCTGCTACCCACTTAAGTTATATTTCACCACACTCCACCCACTGTGGTATTGCTCCCAAAGTGGCAATGCCTGGTACTGAACCTAGAGTAATAAAGAAAACAATGCATCCTAGTGGCAGGAAATGGCCACTCCAGCTCCTTTCTCCTACCTGAAATCCATGTCATAACGTACTATATTTGAAACCCTTTCCTTCCAAAGTTTGAAGGAGTATTGAAAGGAGGCTCTGATTTGGCTCAACTGGTATCTGGATCCAGGTTTGATTCCATGCTTACAAAGTTAAGTGTTCAAAGCTAGTTTTGAGGGCAAAGGGACTTGGTGGCAGGGCCATCTCTAGTACTGACAACTGTCTAAACTTTTATATATAACAAGAAATATATAATTTCTTTTGTGCCATTTGTTTTGTGCCATTAATTTCCCTGTCAGACACATGTCCATTTCCCTGTCTTCAGTGTGTCTCAGGGTGTGCCTATCAGGGCTGGCTCCAGGCACCAGCCCACCAAGCTTGTGCTTGGGGCAGCACCTGGAGGGGGGCGGCACGGCGCTCCGACTCCGGCTGCCGGGGAGAGCAGAGCTGCAGCGGGCTCGCCGCCGGGGAGAGCGGAGCCCCGGCAGGGCTCGCCGCCCTCCCCGGCAGCGCTCTGGCCGCCGGGGAGAGCAGAGCCCCGGCTGCCTTGCCGCCGGGGAGAGTGGAGCCGCGGCGGGCTCGCCGCCCTCCCCCCGGCGCTCTGTCTGCCGGGGAGAGCGGAGCCCCGGCAGGGCTCGTCGCCCTCCCTCCGGCACTCTGGCCGGTCGGGGAGAGTGGGCCCGAGGCCGGGCTCGGTGCCCTCCCCTGCCGCACTGGGTGGGGGGGGGGGGCGGCAGGAGGCTTTTTTGCCTGGGGCGGCAAAAAAGCTAGAGCCGGCCCTGGTGCCTATGTTGCAATAAAAAACCTGTGGCACTGATGCTGTTGTCGAGGCTCAAAGAGTGAAGGCTATGGTGCTAAAAATTGCACTGTTGGTGTTCAGGCTTGGGCTGGGGATTGAGATCTGCTCCACTTGTGGGGTCTCAGAAGCTAAGCCCAAATACCTACACATCAATTTTTAGCCTTGAAGCCTAAGCCCCACGAACCCTAATCAGCTGACCTGGGCTTTGATACTCACTGCCATGGGCTTTTTATTGCAGTGTTGACATACCCATAGTGTTAAAGTACTCAAGCAATAGGGTTGGCAGAAATTAATTTTTATTATTTTGATGGATAATATCACTGATAAGCATTGTTGGTTATCTATTTAAATTTTCAGAGTTGCATGAAATTATTTGGAGGGTAGGGGTACATAAGACTATAATTTAATGAGATATCGTGGTTCAAAAAATTAAAGCTTTATAAACATTAAAACACAACATATACAAAGTAAATATCCTTACATCAAACTGTAAGTTCTCTAGCAGTATTTTTCTTACATTAGCTATCTGTAAATTTTGATTATTGATGGAAATTATTGATTGAAATATATTTTCATTGCTTTGTGTGTGTGTGTATAGTGAAATCAACATTTACCAATAAAAATCTAATCCTTCCAAGCCTATACACAAATAAAGCCGCCTCAGCACTGTTTTTTTTATCAAGTTCTGTTTTGGGAACTTAGTTCTGGATCACTGATTGAGATCTGAAAATTCAAGGTCTGCTGCACTGCTCTGAAATCTTCTCTTAGGCTAGGTCTACACTACCCACCTGAATCAGCGGGTAGAAATCGACCTCTCGGGGATCGATTTATTGCGTCCAGTCGGGACGTGACAATCGATCCCCGAATCAACGCTCTTACTCCACCAGCGGAGGTGGGAGTAAGCGCCGTCAACGGGAAGCCACAGAGGTTGATTTTGCTGCCGTCCCTACAGCAGGGTAAGTTGGCTGCAATACGTCGAATTCAGCTACGCTATTCGCGTAGCTGAATTTGCGTATCTTAAATCGACCCCCCCCCCGTAGTAAAGACCTGCCCTTAGAGGTATGGCCAAGCAGAAAAATATATCTAACTATTAACAAGGAAACCACCCCAAAACTATAAATATTACTGTGATGTTCCCCTGGTGTTATCTGAACTGGTGATCTGCTAGGTCACTCCAATTCTCGACTCTGGGAGCCAGCCTTACCCTGCTCCGCTGTGAGATTCCCCACTCCCAGGCTGTTCACACACAGCCTCTGGCATGTAAGCTGCTCCCAGTTACATAAGTGAGCACTTTTGGCCAGCCACTGCTTGGATTGTGCAACTGAATGACATTAGCCAATATCTCCAGTCCCAGACACAACCCTAGCATCCTCTGTCTTGCAGTGTCCAGTTATGCCCACTGGATGCTGCAAGCTTATCAGTTCATCAGTTTAACAAAGAAATTGATATGTACAAGGCTTGTTATCCCAAGAGGAGTCTCCGACATGCGTCAAACCAAATGCACTTCTTCAGGTAGAATAAACAGATTTATTAACTACAAAAGAGAGATTTTTAAGTGATTATAAGTCAAAGCAAAACAAGTCAGATTTGGTCAAATGAAGTAAAAGCAAAACTCATTCTAAGCTGCTCTTAACACTTTCAGTGCCCTTACAAACTTAGAAGTTTCTCACCACAGGCTGGCTGGTTGCCCTTCAGCCAGGCTCTCCCCTTTGATCAGTGCCTCAGTCACTTGGTGGTGGTGTCTGTAGATGGAGGTGGAAGAGAGAGCATGGCAAATGTCTCTCCCTTTATATCATGTTCTTTCTTCCCTCTTGGCTTTGCCCCCCCAACCTTCAGAGTCAGGTGAGCATTACCTCATCGTAGTCCCAAACTGACCAAGGGAAGGGTAGGTGACTCACTTGAGAGTCCAACAGATCCTTTGTTGCTGCCTAGGCTAGTGTCTTTTCTTCCTGTGAGGCTGGGCTGGGTTTGTCCCATACATGCCCTGATGAGGTGTGAACTGCCCCTCTGCTCCTGGAGAGTTTTGCCTGGGCTTGTTTTTAAACTATGAGGACATATTTTCAGCCTCATAAATATATACATGAAATTACAACCTATAATAATGTTCAGTGCATCATGAGCCTTTCGAAGACATCTGACATGACAAACTTTGCATCGGATACCACACAATTGCATTATAAGGATGAACATGTGGGTGCAGGGTTTTCCCTGTGAGGTACAGAGCGTCACAACTACAAACACAAATGATTTTAATGTTTCTACTATTAAACCTAAGTTTTAAATAGTGTAACACTGACAGACCCCAGTTGTCGGTGGCTGCGCTCAAATGTGGAACCGCTTGAGCTTAATGCATATGCTGCTACTGCCTGAGCTCAAAGACACCTCTCACTTAGCAGAGTCTGCTACAGGATTGGTTATCTCTACCTGGCCTACTCACCACTAGAGGGGGACAGGAACACCAAGCAGGCATGAGTTCCATACTCCCTGTGGGAGGGGAAGCACATCCTGAGGTTCAGAGACTTCCCTGTTCAATTCCCTCTATGGGCCACCACTTGTAATGCTGACAGACCATGATCCTTGGTGGCTGGGCTTAAACCTGGGACCTCTTGAGCTTAAGGCATGAGCCTCTACCATGAGGTAAAAGATGCAGCTCACTTGGCAGTCCTGTAGCAGGCTCATCAATCTCTACCTGACCTAGCTATTGCGAGAGGGGGGACAGAGTGACACACCAAGCAGGTATGGGTTACATATGTGTTCTTGTCAAACTAATGATATGTGGAAGAAATACCTTGGTTCCTTTCTGAGAGCACATTACCGTATACACAGCATTCAAATAGTTAAGGACTCTATTGATTTACTTTGTCATCCTATCTTCATTTTAATACAACTTAGCTAAATTATGCTGCATCAGCAATCAACCTATTAAAATGGGTACATTCATAGGGGATGAGGTGGTGGAGTTTCTCTTATAATTTGGGAAAGGATTTGATAACCTCAAATTTCTGGGCAAAGTGTGGTATGGGGTTGTCTTTGAGTTCTTTATAATAGGTGGTGTTGAAGAGTTGTCTGTTGGCCTTGTTAATGTGGTCACCATGGTTGAAGACTATAATGGCACCTCCTTTGTCTGCCGGTTTGATTATTACCTGGAGGTTTGATTTCAGGGACTGCATAACTGTCCTCTTGGTAAACAATCCGTTCCACCTTGTATTTAGCTGTGACACTGAGTACATTTCCCATATCCGAAGAAGAGCTCTGTGTAAAGTCAAAAGCTTGTCTCTCTCACCAACCAAAGTAGGTCCAATAAGAGAGATTACCTCACCCACCTTGTCTCTCTAATATCCTGGGATCAACACGGCTACAACAACACTGCATGCTACTTTGGCAGTCTTCCAACTGCTATTCCACACAGGGATTCCAGGAAACAATCTAGTCATAGAAATTTACCTGTCATCTTTTTTGAGGTGCTGGACAAGCCAAAGGAGGTTGTGGACCATTTGCCCCCCTTCCCTTTCCTGCCCCATGAGGACAAGCAGCAAGTGTAATCAGAGGAGAATGTGAAGAGGACAGTGAAGAGCTTTCCCTAGAAACCCAGGATCTTTTCAGGACTCAAGACTCTCAGGGTGGCCATGTGGAAAGTGGGTTTGATTCCCAGCAAGAAACCCAGCCCAGGACTGAGTAGGCAGATCCTATAGCGGGACCCTCAGCACAAAAGTATCTATTTTCACAATTTATTATACTATACGGCTGTGCTAGCTTTTGTGCAGCCCCATGGCTGCAGCTGGTTTTTAGTGGATGTGAACTAGGAGGGATTCTTAATATCCAGCCCCTGTTTTCCTCCCTCCCAGGAACAACGCTGTCCACTTGCACCCTCCCCCTTACACATTTTTTAAAATGGCAGCTGGTCCAGCAAGGCAATTTGTTTCTATCTCCTGCTAAAGCCACAACCAACTATTTACAAGCCCATCCCATGGAAGGCACATACTCATCTACCTATTTTTCCTTTCTGCTCTCTGCAGTTCTCCTGCCCAGTGACCATTTCCCCTCCCCCTCCTTCCAATGCCCTATTCACCTGCTAAAAATAGTGGTTGGCAGCATCGCAGAGTTGCAACCTCTACCCCACCTCTCCTCCCCTTCCATGGCATATTTGAATAATGAATTTCACAGAACTGAATGTTTTCAACAGTTTGAGACAGTGGTTACAGGAAAAGTGTGGTTAGCATTCTCTATTTACATGAGATAAACATGGGCACGGCATGCCTGCCAAGGTATTAACACTGCAGCTCCTTGCTGAACTCGAAATATCCTGTAACACATTCATACAGGGAAAGTTTACTGTAGGGACAGAAAGCCATACAGATCTTAATGACTTTTCACAGGCTTACATAGAGGAAGGTTGGGAGCAGGTAAAGCTACAAACAATCAATGTAGAACCCAATCTGATTTTCCCTGCACTTTCAGCATGTCTGCAGGGGCGATGAAGACTGGGATATTTTGCCCATGCAGTATATGCTGCATGCTTGACATTACATAATCAGTTTAATATCAAGAGTGAGAATAGCCTAAAGGGGATGTAGAGTGGATTACTATCCAGCTTGACCCCAGATTCCCCCGCTAACCCATCATATAAGCACCTCTAAGGCACAGCAAAATTGCAAAGCCAAACATAATTCCCAACTCCCCCCAGTGTCCAAGGCACAGCAGCAACCCAAACAGCATATACTGCATGCCCAAAATATCCCAGTCTAGCCCTCCTCAGGTACATGCTACTTAACACCTTTGAGCCCCCGCCCCCTCAAGACTGGGAAGAATCTCAGGGAAGGGAAATCAGAAATATATGTGAAACAAAATACTATCATTGCCTCTCTGAACTATGAAAAATAACTGCTTTGTTTTTTTCCCTACTCTTGCCCACAGCACTTGCACTATGCCAGACCCTCAGGGACAGGGCCTTTATGGTTTATGGCTACATTAACCAGGAAAGCAGAGGATAAGACAAGTCTACTAGGATAATCAGAGCAATCTTCACGCCGTTAATGTCCATAATGATCTTGAGGCAAACTCTTTTATTCATTAAGGTAAATAAGGCTGAGTTCTGAAAGATCTTAGCATCATGGACCCCTTTCTGTTTATAAACTCTGATCCCTGGTCCTGGGAGAAAAATAGGCACCTGGGTCCCATCAGTTTCTCAGTACAGTCTTTGAATGCCATGCATACAAAGTCGTCAATTTCCTGAGCGTTACTAAGCTTTTTAACTTGGTGAAGCAGTAAGTTATGAATGGCATCACCCACCTTCATGACAATGGCCACAGCACTCAATATTCCTACGCAGAATGGGTTGGTTATGTACCTGTAGTATGAGGGGATGGCAATAGTGACCTACTTCTAGGCTCATATGCAGCACTGCATGTTTACACACTGTTGCTGCAGCGTAAGGGCTAGTTCAACACAAACACCAAAAAAGGTTTCCTTTGCCATCCTGAAATTTTCTCACCACTGCTGGTCATCCCAGGTCTGCAGAATGGTCCATTCCCACTAATCAATGCTGGTTTCCTGAGCCCAGAAATGGCTCTGCAGGGTGTAAAACTGCTTCAGGAACACCTCCTGTAGTAGTAGTTGCTTGGTGGTGGTCTCTTACTCATTGTCCTTCTGGTGCTGCTGCTGGAGGAGCTGCTGCTCCACATCATCTGCTTGGTGGTGCTGTGGATGAAGTCCAAGATTGAAGATGCACAGATTTGAGAGCTCAAAGCCCAAGCAACCTCTGTGTATTCACTGTTCCCAGCATAGCAACATGGAACATTGTTAGGTTCGTGCTGGCTGACAGCAATTTGAAAATAATTATGGCTAGCCCACTGAGGGAGAGAGGAAGCATGGGACAGTGAATCATGGATTTCTTGTATTTGACCTAAAGTCCCAGAATTCCACTAACTTCTGCCTGGCTTTCACTATGCATCCCACAGTGCAGTGGGAGAGAAATAGGGCTGACCAGATAGCAAGTGTGAAAAATCGGGACAGGTGGTGGGGGGTAATAGGCCTCTATATAAGAAAAAGCCCCAAATATCGGGACTGTCCCTATAAAATCGGGACATCTGGTCACCCTAGAGAGAAATCACAGGATGCACATTGCTCAGCAGCAAAGCAAAGGACTATGGGATCTCCTCCAAGAATGCCAAGATCTTAATATGCAGTAGCAAGCCCCTGCCATGTATACATAACTATATGAATTGAAAGAGGGCACAGCCATCCTGTGTGCATGCTATTAGTATGGCTTATGTATAGTGCACCTCCATATTTTGTCATCTCAGTAAGAACTAAGCCACCTATATAGAGAAGGCTTATGACTACAGTAATTTACTCTTTGAGGACAAAAACAAATTTTGAGAGAAACACTTAGGCAATACCAATGTCTCTCCACTTTTGCTTGAGGTCCTTTCCCCTTCATCTGTGTTCTCCTAGCAATATCCTGTGCCTTGATAGAAGATTTTTCCAAATTTTCCAATGGATAGAATCCTTTAGGGCTTTAGTGCCAAAGAACAACTGGTAGTTCTGAGTGATCTTCTGAACTAGCTGCTCTGTTTCTTGAGGACTGTAGAAGGGTTCTTTCTCCTTGGCATGAGAATGGTGTTCCTTGAACCATGGTGTGGCACATACATCTGCTGAACTACCAATGGAGCCGGCCCTGGTGGTTAGAGTATTGGCATGGGATGTGGGAGTCCGGAGTTAAGTTCCACCCCTCTGCCTCATGCGGAGCAGGGATTTGCACTTTGGTCTCCCACATCGCAGGAGAATGCCCTGCCCACTGGGCTACAAGGTATTCTAAGGAAGGTGTATGTCTTTCCTGTTGAAGCTGTTCCATTGTGTATAGATAACTAACTAGTCATTGGAGTGGGGACTTGAATTTGGGTCTCCCCTCACCCATGTGAGTACCCTAACCACTAGGCTAAAAGTTATAAGGGAGACACTGCCACCACCATCGCATTTTCCTCTGACTATTTTGGGAAATGGCTCTTACGTAATCTTGTGAAACTAGCTTGAAAAACTTTTGGCTGAAACTATTCAGAGAATTCATGTCAAATTTGTGAATAGTTTCGGGTTGACTGAAACTGCAATTTTTTTTCAACAAATAAGCTATTTGTCTGAAATTTAATCCAGCTCTCATTATTATCTAGGTATTTTCAGGGCAGGTGATCTCTGGAACATGCAGAATGTCCACATGGTATCTCAGTGGCAATACATGGTTACAGTTTATTTTTTTTAAGTATATGTCTGATTTTTTTTCCTAATCTATTATGATGATTTCAGTGAGCACTGTGGCAAAATGACCAAGCTAATACTACTGAAGTCCAGACTGATTTTTGTCATATCAAATTCTGTTGAAGATGTTCATAAAATAAAGAAATGGGATTAATTCTGGCTTCTTCAATTCTTCCATTTTATTGACTGATTATACTCAAATTTAACTTACATATCACCCTTAAAACAGATTATTTCTTTGATGTCTGGAAACATTAGGAAGTTCTATTCAGGTTCTTGTATCATACCTATTCAGTGTAGTATCGGAGTACTTACATCTTGTATATTTCTAATTATTGGAGTGATTAAAGAAACATTATGAACATCCTAGTGACACCTATTGAATGTACAGAGTCATTCAAGTGCTGAGCTTTCTAAAAATGACCCCAACCAGGTGAAAGTAAGCAGGTGGCATATGATTCTTAAATGTCAAAATGATATTCATTCAATCAGAGCTATTTAATCATACAGCAAAAGAGAACATCTGAAGATTATCTCAAGCCATCCTCATAAACTGAAGCAGGTGCTTGTATTATCATCCCTAAACCTAGAGAATAACCCATTTGCAGAAATTTGATTTAGTATAATTTTAACTGATTTATACTTCATTACAAAGTAAGCTTATTACCCAAGAGATGTACATATCAAAGTACTTACTGAAATAAACCTCTTTAGAAGATTATACTCTTTCAGAAAACTCTATTTTGAGTGTCTAAATAAGGATCTAATTAAACAAAATGACTATTTAAAAATTTTTTGGGGCTTGATGTACCTTTATCGGGATTTGGTGCTTCAAGGGTTCTATCCTACTCCCATTGAAATTACAGGCGTTTTGCCATTTACGTCAATATGAGTGCACTCTAATATTAGACCTGATCCAGTATTCACTGAAGTCAATGGGGGTCTTTCCATTGATTAGAATTGGGTCAGCTCATTAGTGAAAAAATCTGAAATACACTTATCTTGATCAGAGCTAGCAGTGGTATCTCTTCAGGAAATGAGAGATAAACAATGGAGGCTTTTAAAGTTGTGTAAGATTTACAATCAATAGCAGTTATTTTACCCTCCTGTAACAATATAAGAATCCATTTTAGAATTATATCTGGCAAGATTTCATTATGACCAGCAGTGGCATGGATCAAAGGGACCAAATAAAGTTTTGAAAGTGCAATGGTGAAAGGAAATTTAAGGTATAAACACATAGGACATAAAAACCTGAGGGCTAGAACTTAAATCTGTTGGTTACCAGGGCCGTGAAGGATGTAGCACTGCAGATAAGATTTATGACTTCCTGCAGGAAGTTATTTACTCCATGAATAATTACACCTTTCAAACCAGCCAAATAAAATGAAAAATATGAGAATGGTAACAGGCTATTTTATTTGAAGGGGTTAGTGTTTATATCTGGTCTTTTAGCTTAAAACAGCTCCCTGTCCCCCGGGATGATTATTCTCCACCAAAATCACCTACGTTATGGAATCTTTAATAATGGATCACTTCATTTACACACATTGTTGCATTGTGGGTTGCTTGTGCATCTTAGCTGATTTAAAATGTTGTCTTATGTGCACCCCTGAGTGAGAGCTATGATGTCAAAAGTGTAAACCGAAGAAAAAATTCAACAGATGAGACTCTGAAAGTGTTCTTATTTTTAATCTTTTTGAAGATTAATAGATAAAATCAGATTTTGCTTAATAGCACGATCACTAGTAAGACTATATCCTTTAAGCTAAAGAGTATTGGGCAAATTCTGCTTTTAGTTACAGCTCTGCTACCCTTTTGCAGTCTCTGGGATTGCAAATGTAACAGTGCAGAATTAAGCTTTATATCTCTGTTAGTTGTAGAGCTGGCCAAAACACACACTTTTCAGTTCCCAATAAATTTTTGGTTTTCAGAATTTGAGTTCATTGTGCATCAGAACAAAACCAAAATGGTGAATCAAAGTGTTTGTTTTGGAACTCTGAAACATTGTTTCCAAAACAAAATGTGACACTGACATTCCTGTTAGTTTCACGCTGCTGTTTACTGAATGGCAAGTAGTCTAGAAGCCTGGAGACCTAGCTCCAGCTGGGGCTCTGAGTGCTGGCAGGTTCCTTACGATGGAGTTGTGGACCC
This sequence comes from Chrysemys picta bellii, assembly GCF_011386835.1. Lineage (NCBI taxonomy): Eukaryota > Metazoa > Chordata > Testudines > Emydidae > Chrysemys > Chrysemys picta. The sequence continues at coordinate 54,406,933 of NC_088796.1, read as the reverse complement.
TGGAACACCAAAAAGCTTCCGGTGGGCACCAACCCGTGTTTCAATAGAAGTTTAGTTGAAACTAATGGATTTGATTAAACATTTTGCTTCAGTGAATTGGTATTTTCCAACTAAACTTACTTGCATTTGAAAATTTATGACCGATTTATAGTATTGACTAGAGCTGATGCCACTACTGAATATGCTTATCTATGTAATAAGATTCCAGGATTGTCACCTATCATGTATCACTCTGAAGCATAGAATATCTGAGTCAGTATGAAGCAATGAAAACAGCTACAAGTATGGGTGAATGCTTTTGGTTTAGAATATCACCAGATTCAGCCATCACTGCAATGCGTGGACTGTTACTGTCCAGTCTTTAAGTACTCAGCCTTTTTTTTTTTTTTTTACACACAACATTGTGAATTACAGCTGTGTGAGAGCATGAGCATTCAACTACTGGTGGTATGCTTAAAATATCCTCACAACTCCTGCCTTCCCCAGAATATGAGGGGTTAGGGAGGGAGAAATTCAAAATATGCTCTAATCATAAACTATTAAATACACTGTTTGGAAAAAAAAAACAAAATTGTGTTTTTGGTGCAGAACAGATACAGCTCAATGAGATTTTTGCCTGGGCAAGGAATGAATAAGACGTATAGGACTTAGTGCTATATTTGAAAACTGCAGTGGGGAAAAATCATTCTACCCACAGCTCGTGCGGGCTTGTCAGGAAGTAAATGGACCCTGAACTACTGAATTGCAGCAAAGCCCTATCAAGAAGATGCTAATAGGTAGATACTATTCATTAAATTCTCAGTGTGCTCAGAGTCTGTCCCAAATAGTTTGTTTTAAAGTACACAAAACACGAAGAGGAAGGATTTGCTTGATGCTTTATAAAACTCTCTTAAATCTATTTGGGGATTTTTTAAAAAAATAGTTTGTGGGCTTTACAGTAGAAGTGGACTTGTATGGGGAGATGGTTGAAATGTAGTACATTGGGATCAGGCGACTTATGCGTAGGTGCCAATGTGGGGATGAAAAAAGCACAAAAACTGGAGTGGAAAAAGAGAATGAAAGATGTTGAAGTTAGCATCCGTGGGGGTGAACTTGGATGAGCAGGCTGATTTGTAAACCAAAACATGGGACATGATGGTAGATGTATCTGAGATATAGGCTGGGACTCAACTGTGGAGGGGATGGAAAGCAAGCACAAGAAGTTCAAAATTGGAACTGTAGGCAAGGGAAAGCCAGTGAAATTATTCAAATGTGTCCAAGTCAGTCATTTTGGCATTCATTGTTTATTGATACATTCATCATTTTACTTGATCTAACTTAATCTATTCTTGTAAGGTATTTCTCTTTTTTTGCTCCTGTCATAATATTTGGGCACCAATTGTGATAAAAATAACTTGTCAAAAATGACCGTCAGATTTCTGCGTTCAAGACCATTGGCACACATTAACAGCCTCTGGAACACTTGTAGAAATTGAAGGAGAAAATCATGTGTACAGTAGTCCAAAAGAGATGGGTGGGATTCACAGTGATCAAGCATGGACATAATTTTAGTATACCCAGTGATGATCATTTTCCCCAACTCTGTCAACAGGCAATTTACTGCCTTCAGTGACATTTCTTGACAGCTGAGGGCTGGACTAAATATTTTAGGTATCATCAGATGGAATCCTTATTTAACCCACCCTTCAGACAGACACTGTATCTCTTTTACACTTGCATTTGCTCTAATAGGTGGTCTTGTGGAAGTGTGAGACAACTCACTGTATGTTGCATGCATGAACAAGTAGCATGTGGCTTGGAACACAGTGGGTCAAATTGTGCTCTCAGTTGCATTCATGTAAACTCCCGAGGCCAGAGATTCTCAGCAGATGCAGATTCTCGTGACTTTCATGGACCTATGCCAATTGACAGTAAAAAATCTAGCCCAGTGGGGTTATAGAGGCATGCTAAACTGAAGAGGGTTCATTTGATGTAAAATGACATTTGAAATTTCCAGCATCAGGGCTTAAACTGCCTTTAAACAGCTGACTAATTGGGGTAACAGTGCTATGATTCATTGCAGCCTGCTTTGTGAACAAGACCTTAGCTGAAGGTTGAGCTACCAGGTTGCTGAGACACAATATTTCATTTGCTAAGCAAGAATATGCTAAAACCCATTCACTTGACAACTCAACTGTCATGAAAGCATATGTATTATCGAAATAAGGTCATTCTTCAAAGTGATCGGAGGTGATGTCTGCTTGTGTAATGGCAACTGAAAAATATGCTTCAGTCTTATTAAATCTGTACATTCACAGATGCCTTTTCAAAATGTTTGTCTTTTTGGTTCTAGTACATTCATTACCATCCAATTATTGACAAAAGAAAAATGAGGGAGAAGAGAATAGCTGCTCTATAAAGAGGTTAAAATCAGGATTGGAGCAGGATAATTTTTAGTAGGCAAAATATTGCATAGGGATTCAAGACATTGGGTCATAGAGTAGCTTCTTGAAGTCCAGTCATCCAAGTCATTTGCGTCCCCTCCATCCCTTTTTTTTTTCTTTCTTCGCACGGGGGTCACTAGCCACAAGACATGCTTGTGCTCAATATGAAAATATATTTTTAGTGTCAGATTCCTGGCTAAATAAATGTGTTTAGCCATACTAACCTTATTTAAGGATTAACTGCTATAGCAGTGGATGAGAATAGTCTTTAAATCTTTTATCACAGAAGATTATATCAGAGTTAATGTGCCCAGGAGCAGCTTTGTTTCACAAGAAGTATTCAGCATAAAAGATTAGTTTTCTGCTATTCTGGTCACAGTAACTTATTTTATAATAAAATAAATGGATGCAAATACCAAATGTGTAGAATTTTTCTTATTAGTTGAGATTCCAGGGCCTGGTTATCTTTCCCTCTCTCCACCCTCCCCCACCTCCCACAAAAAATAGACAAAAGTCAGTGCTTTAATCTAATAATGGACCCAAGTTAAATGAGTTTCTTTCCTTTTGAATAGTTTTCAAAATATAGGATTTGTTTAATCAATTATTGGTATTTTTACACTGTAACATCTTGTATAAGAGGATCTCAAAGTACACTAAGTATAGTAATGAACTAAGCCTAACAATGTCCTTGTTGAAGAGGAGGGAAGATCAAACCGCTGCATCCTGAAAGTTTGAGTGCCTATTGCAAAGTATTCTCCATTCCCATTGGCTTTCAGGATCTGGCCCTAAATTACTCGCTGAAGGTCATACAGTGAGTCAGAGACAGAAATCAATCTGTAAAGAATTTTCTTCTGTCACTTGTAAGAGATATCTCCAAAGCACTGTAAATTCGAAGTCTTCAGCCTGTGCCAATAAGATCTGTGATTGAAATGTACCAATCCCACAAAAGGTCAATCAGACCCATCTTGCTACACCTGCAGTAAGTGTCACACCTGAAGAGAGGGGCTAAAAGGACTGGACCCAGCTTATTTGGGGGCTGACGAGGAAGAAGAGCAGATTGCTGGCTTTCAGTTTGGTAGAGAAACCTGGTTGGAGCTGGGGTGCCATTTCAGATTTTGGGGGGGAGGAGGGGGACATTAAACTGTGATTCCTGGGGCTACTTATGCACTTGAAAACTCTAGTGTTTTGGCAGATAACTTAGCAATTAACTGACAGGAACTCTGTATCTAATTCCTATATAAAAGAGAGAAAATTAAATAAATATTAGATCCACTCAGCTCTGATAACATGTTCTGACATCTTGTGGCAAGTCACTTAAGGGACACTGGTTAGGTTTAAAATTTTAATGTATATTCTTACTTTATTACTAACTCTGTGGAGAGAGAGACCCCATCAAGACTCCTGGGTTCTATTCCAGCTTGGGAGGAGAACGGAGTCTAGTGGGTTACAGCAGGAAGCAGATATATCTGGGTTCTATATAAGAACATCATAATGGCTATACTGGGTCAGACCAAAGGTCCATCTAGCCCAGTATCCTGTCTTCCAACAGTGGCCAATGCCAGGTATTCCAGAGGGAATGAACAGAATAGGCAATCATCAAGTTGACCACTCCCAGCTTCTGGCAATCAGAGGCGAGGGACATGCAGAACAAGGTGTTGGATCCTTTTCCACCCTGGCTAATAGGTCCAGCAATCGCTATCTTCCACAAACTTACCTAGTTCTTATTGGAACCGTGATATAGTTTTGGCCTTCACAACATCCCCTGGCAAAGAATTCCACAGGTTGACTGTGAATAAATCCTTTTTTTTTGTTTTAAATTTGTTGCCTATTAATTTCATTGGGTGACCCTAGTTCTTGTGTTAGGTGAAGGAGGAAATGTTATTTCCTCCTTCAATTTTTCCACACCATTCATGATTTTATAGACCTCTATCATATCCCCCCCTTAGTCATCTCTTTTCCAAGTTGAAAAGTCCCCCATCTTTTTAATCTCTCCTCATACAGAAGGTGTTCATACCCCTAATAATTTCTGTTGCCCTTCTCTGTACCTTTTCCAAATGCAGTATATCTTTTTTGAGATGGGGTAACCAAATCTGCACGCCCTATTCAATATGTTGGTGTACCGTGGATTTATAAAGAGGCAATATATTTTTCTCATTATCTATCCCTTTCCTAATGATTCCCAATATTGTTAGCTTTTTTTTAAATTGCAACTGCACATTGAACAGATGTTTTCAGAGAACTATCCACAATGACTCCAAGATCTCTTTATTGATGGGTTCATTTTGTATGTATAGTTGAGATTATATTTTGCCAAGTGCATTACTTTGCATTTATCAACATTGAATTTCTTCTGCCATTGTGTTGCCGAGTCACCCAGTTTTGTGAGATCCCTTTGTAGCTCTTCACAGTATGCTTTGGAATTAACTATCGTGAGTAATTTTTGTATCCTCTGCAAATTCTATCACCTCACTGCATACCCTGTTTTCCAGATCATTTATGAATATGTTGAATATGTACACCTCTCCATTCTCACCTTTTATTCCTACCCTTCATTTCCTATATTTTAACTGAAGTGCCTGGCAGTGCTTTCAGGATCATCTAGCATCCTTAATTTACTTTTATGATAAGTCTTTTGTTATCTTAGTTGCCCTGCCTCCATTTATAAACAAACCAGACTGGCAGACAAAGCCTCCTGGAAGGAAGATATGTCTGTGACAGGCAGCCCAAGGCAGCTGGGAAGGAAAGCAGGAGGGAATGAGTGCCCAGGATTCTCCTCACTGGTGGAGGGGCCTGCAGAGAGCAGGAAGATTCCTGCTGGGTCAGGAACTGTCTTGCTTGGAGAGTAGAGAAATTTCTTGCCATCCAGCTTGTTCTGATGCAGAAGGTGCTCAGAAGCTCTGCAGTGAGCCTGGGAAGAGGCCTAGGAAGAGAGGAGCTGATATTCTGGGAGCCCAGGAAAGGCTATGAGAAAGCCCTAAGACAGGTCAAGGTAGGACGTGGTCCAGGGAGGCAGCAAGGGGTTGGCGTAGCCAGGCCTTGACTGACTATTAAAAGGTTCCTGGTCCAGAGGCAGGGAGGACCTGGGTTCCTCTACCAGCTCACTGAGGAAAGTGATGTGGAAACCCCCTGATACAGGTGGTAAGGACTAGTGAAACTGGAGTTAGATGAAGACCCAACATGAACTCAGAAGACTATTGTTTGTTAGACTCTTGTCCCACACCTTTGAGGTGGACCTAAATGAGACCCAGTCAGAAGACCAAGGTGCAAGAAGAAGCAGGTCACTGCGGAACCAGAGTGGCTGTCAGCAGGTGGCTCCAAAGGAGGAGGGCTTGCTATACCACACCCAGTCACAAGTGGGCATGCTGGTCAGTGAGTTGCACTCTAGGGGATCCTATGGTAGCCACTGACCTAGGATATATGGAAAGTTAACCACACTGAAGGAAATCCTGGTTCCAATTAAGTCAGTGGGAGTTTTGCCATTAATTTCAATGGGACCAAGATGTCACGTATTAACCTATGCTTAATGAGGTTGGATTCTCTAGGTTATAAACTTAGCCTTACCATAGGTATACCAAATTCCAGAGGACCACTATATTTTCAGCGGGTCCAGGAAGTAAAATATGTTTTAAGAAGTGATGCTACCGCACTGGTCATTTAGCATTGGTCTATACCATAATGTCACACTTCAATAACACTGCTCTACAGCCAAAATGCTTCTGAAATAAATGTAGTCAAACTTTACTAATTCTGGGTCACTGAGAACGAAAATGATGCTTAAAATCGTTGATTGGCTCTAGTTTTCAAGATATGCTATTGGGTCAGTATATACAACCCTTGACTTGGGAATGGCGGAGGATAAGTGAGTTACAAAGGGAAGGGATCTCAATTTAAACCAGAAATGACTAAAATACATCTTTGACTGGATCTATGAATAAATCTATGACTGGGTTTGGACAGTATTTGCTTTTTAGGCAAAACAATGAATGATGCAATCTGAAGCTGGTATTGCGTCATACATGATACGAATTGCACCATTTTATTCCTAGAAGTCATGGATGATGCAATCATAATGAAGCTTACATCACTCTGCTGAACAAATTGCCCTATATCAGCTCTAGAAATCATACAGTGTCGTGCTCTCTTATTTGTCAGTGTTTGATTTTGCAAAGGGACACATTTCTGTTTAGCCAAAGTGAGCAGAGATGCCTCGTACTTGTGTGAACAGTGCAGATAACTTCTGCTGTGTTTGTGGTGAAGTGACTTTTGCATCACAAAAGCGCAGTATAACCACTATGGTTAAGAAAGCCTATCACCTTTATTTTGGCTGCAAAATTGGAGATCAGGACAAGAGGTGGGCCCCACACATATGCTGCAACACTTGTGCAACAAATCTTCGCCAGTGGTTGAACAGGAAAAGGAAATCTATGCCTTTTGCAGTGCCAATGATTTGGAGAGAGCCAACAGATCATACCAGCAATTATTACTTCTGCATAGTGCCTCCAGTTGGGAAAGGTGTGTCCAAGAAGAAAAAGTGGACTGTGCATTATCCAAACGTTCCATCAGCTATACGCCCAGTACCCCACGGAAAAGGACTGCCGGTTCCTGATGCACCAGAATCCTTCTCACTTGAGTCAGACGAGGAAGAGGATGAAACTTCTGGTCCTGAACCATCAATGTCACAGGACCCACATTTTCTCCCATCCTCCTCCTCTGAACCACACCTCATAACACAAGGTGAACTGAATGACCTTGTCAGGGATTTGGAACTACCCAAGAGTAAGGCAGAGCTGTTGGGCTCCAGACTACAGCAGTGGAATCTCCTGGCAGGTGATGTTAGGGTTTTCATGTTCCGTGACCGTCAAAAGGATCTTGTCCCATTCTTCTTCATGGAAGGTGATCTTGTAGCCTTCAACAACATCGATGGTATGATGGCAGCCCTCAACATCATTCACGATCCAGATGAGTGGAGACTGTTCATTGATTCATCGAAGATGAGTCTTAAAGCTGTTTTACTGCATAATGGCAATGTTTTGCCATCAATTCCAGTTGGTCATGCAGTCCATATGAAGGAAACCTATGACAACATGAAACAACTTTTGAGGTGCATAAACTATGACCAACATCAGTGGCAACTTTGTATCGATTTGAAGGTTGTTGCTCTCTTGCTTGGTCTGTAGACTGGATACACAAAGTACTGCTGTTTTCTCTGCGAATGAGATAGTCGTGCAAGAGATTCCCACTACATCAAGAAAGATTGGCCACTCTGACAGTCATTGGAGCCTGGGAGGAAAAGTGTTCAGTATCCACCACTTGTTGAATCAAGGAAGATTTTGTTACCACCCTTACACATCAAGCTGGGTCTGATGAAGAACTTTGTCAAGGCCATTGACAAAACACAAGCAGCTTTCAAGTACCTCCGTGGAAAATTTCCAAGGTTAAATGAAGCTAAGATAAAGGAAGGTGTCTTTGTTGGTCTTCAGATTCGTGAACTTCTTCGAGATGATGCATTTGACTATGCACTGCGTGGCAAGGAAAAGACGGCATGGAAAGCCTTCCAGTTAGTGGCAATACATTTTCTCTGAAACAACAAGGCAGACAACTACAGGTTGTTGGTGGAAAACCTCCTCAAGGCATACAAAAGCCTTGGTTGCAACATGTCACTAAAGATACATTTTTTGCACTCTCATCTAGATTTTTTTCCACCGAACTGCGGAGCAGTGAGCGACGAGCACGGCGAGCGATTTCACCAGGACATTGCAACAATGGAGAAACGCTATCAGGGCAAATGGAGCCCATCAATGCTTGCAGACTATTGCTGGACAGTGACAAGAGATGCTCCATTTAATGAATACAAGAGACAAGCCAAGAAGCGCCGAGTAGATACTGACTAGGACTAAACTATGTACATAATAGTTTTTTGCCTTTTGTTTCATAATAAATTTTATTTATAACCCTTTTGCTGATTTTTAAAGTGTTACATAAACAGGACAGGTGAAATATTATCATGTAAAGCAACCATAAACACATAAAGACTTAGGTTTACAATTTATGATTAAAACTCTACTATCTACACAATATACATAGACATAAAATGTAAAAACTTAAATATCTTAGAAACAGTAGCCAATCAGTTGTTTTAATTGTCATATTTGAATTCAGCACATCAAAATACATAATAAATAGCACATTTTATCTCTGAAGCAGACGACTTCTCAAAAATTGTAGACCAGTGTAATTTGACAGTTTTTGTTAAAACAAATATAAATCTTTATAGTTTTTTATTTTAACTAAAATTTTCAAATTTTTCACAAAGTTCATATTTCAGTCGGTACTACTTTGGAATGTTCATGTCCATGTAATCTTTTATCAATTCTTCTGAGCTCTTAGTCTCAATCATATCATGTAGCAGTGAGTTCCACAAGTTAATTGTGTATTCCATGGGGAAAGTATTTCCTTTTTATTAGTCTTAAATCTTCTGCCTTGTCATTTCATTGAATGTCCCTTTTCTTTTTAGCAAACATTTTATTCAGACTAGAGATTTACAAAAGACTTGATATGCTTTCTGTCTAATACAGCACTCCTGTCTTTTGCTTCTAGAAGTGTTTGTAATGCCATATAACACTTATTTCCCCTTTGGTTATCTCAACTAGCCAGAGAGAAGAGCACTGGCAGCAATTATTTTTCAATGAAATTAGGCTGTTCATCAATGCCAATATTGATCTTTATTTTTATTCTTTGTAGTGCTAAGACACAAATAATCACAATAAGCTGTTTGGCAGTGACAGCTGAATAAACCCTTCTCCTTTTTCATAAGTGCTTACTCTGTCATCTTGCTCAACATGAAGCTGTGATACCAAGTGTTATATCTAGATTCCTGAGAAATGAGTTTAAGTGAAATTCTGGCCTCAGTGAAGTCAATGGCAAAATTTCCATTGACTTCTATGAGGCAGTATTTCACTCCGTTTAGTGGACTAAAATAGTCACACATCCCCATATTTACATAGCAGCTAAAAACAAAAGGGATCAGGAAACAGTAAATTTCTGTTTCCAAAAGTATTGGAATTGTACCATGCATTCACTGATGACTCAACAAATTACTTTTGGTCCACATGTTCAAGGGATTGGAGGCCCGGAGGAAAGGGTGTGTGTGGAGAGGAGGCAAGACACTTGCTTCTGATAGGACAAACAGAAAAATAAATTTTGGCAAATAAATAACTAGTATTATGAACTGTCAATAGAGACTGCAGCCGTTAACATTCATATGTCAGGCAGGGATTTATAAATTTCTACCCTTCTCTGACATTTTCCCCCTTATAAGTGACAAATTGCAGATAAAAGAGATGGCTTGTGAGTAAGTTACTGGACTGGGACTCAGGAGATCTGGATTCCATTCCTATGTGACTATATGCAAATCTTTTAATGTCTCTGTGCCTGTTTCCCAAATGTCAAATGGGGAAGATACTTCCTTTCTCCCATTTGTTGTTGTGTATTGTTAATCTAGGTTAATTATGTTTATACATAAAAGCTAACACAGTGGGGCCCACTCTCAACTAGAAACTCTAGATGCTAGATAACCTATTTAGATCTGGGAATATGGCCATGTTACAGTTTTGAACTGTGCCAAAATTTACACTCCAAATTGTAAAACCCCAAGAATGGAATTCATCGATAATGCATTGAATGTCTGTAGACCTGTTCTACTAATGTTCATAAAATACCCAAACAATTTATAAAGCCAACTACCTGTTTTAATGAACCTTGTTTTATGTTTGTTCATTGTAATCTGTTACAAGTATAGGCCCCTGACTCTGCAAGATTATTCACGTGGATAGACCCTTATACCTGCATGGAACCCCATTGACTTCCGAATACTCAAGGTTCAGTGGGACTTTGTTATAAAGAGGTGCTGTTATAACAAAAGGAGGAATGACAATGAAGTGTATTGTAATTTGAAACCAAGGTAGTAGAAAGCAGCTCTGAGAATAAGCATCTTTTTCAGAAAGTGGAGTGCACTTTTTCTATGGCAGACAAGTTCATGGGATTGAACCATTATGTTTTCATTCTCCTAATAGCATCACTTTCCCCTGCAGAGAGCCTGACAGAAACATACAGCACAATTAGCTATAGTTCTTAATTTGTAGCATAGATCAGATTAGTCTGAAGAATTCTAATTAGCTGTTAAACATCCTAAAGACTTAGTGAACATCACACTTGAAATAGTCTGAGATTAGTATATCGGTGGCTTCTAGTTATTACTGTGATTTTTTTTTTTAAATTATGTATAAAGCTGACAGACATTCCATAAAAGCATAAGGTCTACTCCAGAGCTCTCAGGAGAGATTAGAGAGGCACCGTCATCTCATGTTTTGAAACACCTGAACAGTGTGTATATATAATAATATATCCTAACTGCCATTTCTCATTTGGTATGATTTAGTGATTAAGTAGAAGGTGCGAATTTTGAATACTTGTTACCAGTCTTCCCTGATCAAGAGAAATTCATTAGCTGCTGCTGAAAAATGTATAATCCAAAATGTCAAACTTAAATAGTTTAAATAATTATACACCTAGTTTTCCTTTCTTAGGGGTGTAAGCAAAAGCTTGGTGGTATGCTGAAGAGCTAAGAACTTCTTAAGAGTTCCCATTTGCCTGATGTCTTATGGTTTTGTAATATGCACCTAAACTATAATTGAAACTTTTCAGATTTTCCTTCTGTCCTCTTCTAAAACCCAGACTCCAACTAAAAAGCTTTTTAAGGTCACAGATAGGGGCGGCTCCAGGCACCAGCGCAGCAAGCGCATGCCTGGGGCGGCAAGCCGTGGGCGGGTGGGGGAAGGGGCGGTCTGCAGGTCGCTGTGAGGGCGACAGGCAGGCGGCTTTTGGTGGCATGCCTGCGGGAGGTCCACCGGTCCCGCGGCTTTGGCGGCAATTCGGCAGCGGGGACGCCGATGGCGCGGCACCAGCGGACCTCCTGCAGGCATGCCGCTGAATCCGCGTGACCAGCAGACCGTCCGCAGGTGCGCCACCGAAAGCCGCCTGGCTGCAGTGCTTGGGGCAGCAAAAAACAGAGCCGCCCCGGATCACAAAGCACTAAAACTTGTCCAGGAGAAAAGTCTTGGTGGGGAGGGAGAATCAGTGAAAGCATCAAAATATTATCTGCAATAGAAATACATGTTCTCTGTACCTCTGGGATTTTAAGAGCCCTATCATGGATTATTTGCACAACCCTTTCCTCACAAATTGAGATTAGTTTCAGTAAACCCATAAAAACTCTGTCCAAAAGAGAGGAGAGCACTTATCTAAACTGATTGCTGTTTGTGAGTTGCTCCAGCAATTTACGTTTAGTTAGGTTCAAAGAGAACGGAGCTACTATAAGGTGGGTGCATAACTAGTTAAAAAAAACATTCCCAGAGAGTAGTTATCAGAGGTTCACAGTTAATATAGAGGCACATTTCAAGTCAGGTCCTGCAGGGATCAGTTCTGGTTCTGGTTCTGTTCAATATCCTCATCAATGATTTAGATAATGGCATAGAGGGTACGCTCAAAATTTGCAGACAATACCAAGCTTGGAGGGGTTGAAAGTGCTTTGGAGGACAGGACTAAAATTCAAAATGAGCTGGACAAACTGGGGAAATGGTCTGAAGTAAATAGGATGAATGTCAATGAGGACAAATGCAAAGTATGCCACTTAGGAAGGAACAATTGGTTGCACACAAACACAGGGAAATGACTGCCTAGGAAGGAGTACTGTGGAAAGGATGTGGCGGCCATAGTGGATCACAAGCTCAATAGGAGTTAACAGTGTAACACTGTTGCAAATAAAGCAAGCCTCATTCTGGGATGTATAAACAGGAGTGTTGTAAGCAAGACATGAGAAGAAATTCTTCAGCTCTACTCCACGCTGATTAGGCCTCAACTAGAGTACTGTGTCCAGTTTTACTCCTGGGGGAATTCTGCACCAAAAAAAAAAAAAATTCTGTGCACAATATTTTAGAATTCTGCAAATAACACTACATAATCCTGCTAGTTTCAATTATTTTGTTAATTTAATTGATTTCAAAATACCAGTCAACAAGTGGGTCTGTAACAATACACAATTTCCCTCCCAGGAGCACAGAGTTAAGGAAACCCCCATGACAACCCAGTTCCTGTTTATCTACCCTCTCTCCTCCCACCCCAAGCCCAGCCAGGGGGGCCAGACACTCCCCCTCTCCCCCAGCCAATACATCTGAATCCCCTATCCCCCAGAGATCAGCTGCGGAGCACTCTTGGCTCAGATACCTGAACTCCCTCCCCTCCCAGAGCCCAGCCACAGGGCCTCCCCTTGTCCAGATACCCGCCCTCTCCCCTGAGCACCAAGCCCTGCTGCAAGGTCCCCCTCCAGTCTAGACACCTACCCTCTTCCTCACAGAGCCCAGCTGAGGGGCCCCTAGTCCAGACACTCCCTGCAGAGCCCAGCCTCAGGGGCCCCCTTGCCCAGACATCTGCACCCATCCTCTCCATACCTTAGCTGCTGGCTCTCCCCAGCCCAGACACCCATCCCCATACCCCTCAGAGCCCAGGGATCCAGAGGGAGAAACAGCCTGATGCTTGTTCCCAGGCTTGTGTGGAGTTTCCTGTGCACCGCCCTCTCCTTCCCTCAGGGTGTGCTGGGAACTGCAGCTGCCAGGAACCCTGTAGCTCCCTCTGTCCCTCCCCGCCAGCAGTGTCTTCTATGTGCAAGCTGGGCTCTGCTTGGTCCTATGGCAGCCAGCAGCACTGCAGTCCATTTCTGGGGGGAGAAAATTATGTGCACACAGCATTAAATTCTGCATTGCACAGTGGTGCAAAATTCCCCAAAGAGTACGTTCTGAGTGCAACATTTCAGAAAAGATGTGGGCCAATTGGAGACAGTCCAGAAAAGACAACAAAAATGACTAAAGGTCTAGAAAACATGACCTATGAGGGAAGACTGGAAAAAAAGGTTCTTTCTTCTGGAGAAAAGACTGATGGGGACATAAATTTTAAGTACATAAAACCTTGCGACAAGGAGGATAGAGAAAGAGATTAAGGAGAATCATAGAAGATTAGGGTTGGAAGAGATCTCAGGAGGTCATCTAGTCCAATCCCCTGCTCAAAGCAGGACCAACACCAACTAAATCATCCGAGCCAGGGCTTTGTCAAGCCGGGCCTTAAAAACCTCTAAGGATGGAGATTCCACCATCTCCCTAGGAAACCCATTCCAGTGCTTCACCACCCTCCTAGTGAAATAGTGTTTCCTAATAACCTAGACCTCCCCCACTGCAACTTGAGACCATTGCTTCTTGTTTTGTTATCTGCCACCACTGAGAACAGCCTAGCTCCATCCTCTTTGGAACCCCCCTTCAGGTAGTTGAAGGCTGCTCTCAAATCCCCCCTCACTCTTCTCTTCTGCAGACTAAATAACCCCACTTCCCTCAGCCTCTCTTCATAAATCATGCCCTAGCCCCCTGATCATTTTTGTTGCCCTCTGCTGGACTCTCTCCAATTTGTCCACATCCCTTCTGTAGTGGGGGGACCAAAACTGAATGCATCAAGGGCACACTGCTGACTCAGATCCAGCTTCTCGTCCACTGTAATCCCCAGGTCCTTTTCTGCAGAACCGCTGCTTAATCAGTCAGTCCCCAGCCTGTAGCGGTGCCTGGGATTCTTCTTTCAGAAGTGCAGAACTCTGCACTTGTTCTTGTTGAACATCAGCAGATTTCTTTTGACCCAATCCTCCAATTTGTCTAGGACACTCTGGACCCTATCTCTACCCTCCAGCATATCTACCTTTCCCCCCAGATTAGTGTCATCCATGAACCTGCTAAGGGTGCAATTAATCTCATCATTCAGATCATTAATGAAGATGTTGAACAAAACCGGCCCCAGAACCAACCCCTGGGGCACTCCGTTTGATACCGGCTGCCAACTAGATATCGAGCCATTGATCACTACCCTATTGAGCCTGACAATCTAGCCAGCTTTCTGTCCACCTTGTAGTCCATTCATCCAATCCATACTACTTTAACTTGCTGGAAAGAATACTGTGGGAGATCGTATCAAAAGCTTTGCTAAAGTCAAGATTATCACATCCACCGCATTCCCCATATCCACAGAGCCAGTTATCTCCCCATAGAAGGTAATCAGGTTGGTCAGGCATGTTGACTGTTCCTGATCACCTTCCTCTCCTCCAAGTGCTTCAAAATGGATTCCTTGAGGACCTGCTCCATGATTTTGCTGGGGACTGAAGTGAGGCTGACCAGTCTGTAGTTCCCTGGGTTCTCTTTCTTTCCTTTTTTAAGTATGAGCACTATATTTGCCTTTTTCCAATCGCCCAGGACCTCCCCCAGTAGCCACAGATTTTTCAAAGATAATGGCCAATGGGTCTACAATCACATAGCCAACTCCCTTAGCACCCTTGGATACATTAGATCTGGACCCATGGACTTGTGCATGTCCAGATTTTCTAAATAGTCCTTAACCTATTCTTTCACCCCCTCCCCATACTGTGTTGCCTAGTGCAGCAGTCTGGAAGCTGACCTTGTCTGTGAAGACTGAGGCAAAAAAAGCATTGAGTACTTCAGCTTTTCCCACATCATCTGTCACTATCTTGCCTCCCTCATTCAGTAAGGGTCCCACACTTTCTCTGACCACCTTCTTGTTGCTAACATACCTGTAGAAACCCTTCTTGTTACCCTTCACATCCCTTGCTAGCTGCAATTCCAATTGTGCCTTGTCCTTCCTGATTACACCCCTGCATGCTCCAGCAATATTTTTATACTCCTCCAAATCTGTCCAAATTTCCACTGCTTGTGAGCTTCTTTTTTGAGTTTAAGCTCAGTGAAGATTTCACTGTTAAGCCAAGCTGGTCGCCTGCCATATTTGCTATTCTTTCTGTACATCGGGATGGTTCCTGCGCCCTCAATAAGGTTTCTTTAAAATACAGCCAGCTTTCCTGGACTCCTTGCCCCCTCATATTAGCCTCCCAGGGGATCCTGCCCATCAGTTCCCCAAGGGAGTCCAAGTCTGCTTTTCTGAAGTCCAGAGTCTGTATTTTGCTACTCTTTTTCTTCCTTTTGTCAGGAACTTGAACTCCACTATCTCATGGTCACTGCTGCCTAGGTTGCCACCCACTTCTACTTCTCCTACTAATTCTTCCCTGTTTGTAAGTAGCAGGTCAAGAGGAGCACAACCTCTAGTTGGTTCCTCCAGCACTTGTACCAGGAAGTTGTTCCCAACACTCTCCAAAAACTTCTTGGATTGTCTGTGTACTGCTGTATTGCTCTCCCAGCAGATGTCGTGGGATTGAAGTCCCCCATTAGAACAATTTGAGGCTATGACAAGAAGCAATGGGCTTAAATTGCAAAAAAGGTGGTTTAGGTTAGACCTTAGGAAAAAATTCCTAACTGTCAGGGTAGTTAAGCACTGGAATAAATTGCTTAGGGAGGTTGTGGGATCTCTATCATTGTCTAATCTGCTCTTAAAAATCTCCAAAGACCTGTCAGGGATGTTCTAGATAATACAGCCTGCTATTAAGTTCCAAAATCTAGGAGATACAAGCACTGTTTTGTTGGCACTGAACGGACTTTGTGGTGGTTTGATATACTTAATTATGATCTACATAATCCTGTGTAGGTGATGCAAAGATTATTTTCATTTTATGATATGGTGTGTTACAGTTTGCAATGCACGTGAGCACATGTATAATCAAAGCAATTGGAACATCTGCCATAGAGACACTTATGAATTGGGTTGAAGATTGGTTGTCTTGCTTTTTTATTTGGTTTATTTCATTGAAGAGACTGATCTTCTTATGTTTCAGATACGTTAATTAGAGCTGTATGAACCACAAAAGGACCAGTGGTTTAATTGTTTGAATAAATATATACATTTGGAATCTTTCCGCAAACATTTGTATCTATTTTAAATCTGAGAATACTTGTCAGAACACAGTACTTTGCAAGATTTATGGTACTTCCAGATTCCAACTGGATCAGAAATATCATGATGAAATACTGCTGCTTCTAGTCACAAATAGGCCAACAAGCCCTAGAGACTGGGATGACTAACAATGCATCTTTGACTATCTGAATACCATGGGACTACTGAACAAATAGAGATACGTTTTGGATAGCCAAGAATTTCAATAGACATCAGGTCACATGACTACTTCAGACACTGGAAGCTCAGATAATCAGTCTCTTTTGTAGTGATGATAAAAAAAGCTTACTTCCCTGCTGTGCATCTGTACAGCTACTCTGACCAGGGAGAAAGGATTGTGGAGCTAGGGCTCATCCTACTCCTTCCCCTCTTTGCCCACCAGTCTCATCACCACAATTTGTGTGGGTGATTCAGAAAGTAGGGGCTCTGGCAATCTAGCCTTACGTGATTTGGCCAACCAGAGTCTACTGCATAATTGTAGGCTAAATATGATCTATTGTACTTTAGTTTCTAGGGAAAGTCACTGAAATGGAGAAACTGTCCTACAGCCTACAAAGCAAACAAATTATTTCAAAACTTTTTTCCTAAGTTTAGCTAATGTTTATTCCTAAAGACCAAGTAGATGAATGACTAAAGCTTTTGAGTCTGCTCTTTAATTTGCATCTGCACTAAAAAAAATTAACAATAGTTGCACAACCTTGTGTTTCAGCAAAGTCTTGAGCCACTGTAATACTTGAAAATTTTACCCTGGGTGAATATTTAACATTTTTTTTCATCTGCATTGTTGCTTGTTCTATTGTTCTCAGCCACCTTTTTCCTTCATTCAAGTGGTATGAAAGGCTTGTATATGGGTGGGGGGAGAGGTTATAGAAATGGATACTCATTGGTTAGGCCCCAGTCCTGCAGAGACTTACACACATTTAATTTTATATACTGTGACTAATTCCATGGAAGTCAATGGAACTATTCACAATACATAAATTTAGCATATGCATAGTTCTTGGCTGGATCGGAACCTAGTTATTAGTGATACCCACAGATATTTACATTCACCTCTCTGCATAGTAAATCAAATTTGTAAATGGCTAAGAGCATTTCACTGAAACTTTAGTGCAGTGTTGTCCTATCTCTCTAACATGGAAGAGGCTTTATTGGCTTTTCAGTAATTCATGAAGATAAATTATGGTGCTATCAAGCAAAGAAGGAAACGTAGTTTCAGTATTAGTCCAAGAAATAAGCATCTTATAAATATTAACAGTTTACTAAGATTTTTACTTAAGTGTGAAATTTGTTTTATTTTTGTTTTAAATTGAGCTGCTGACTTATAAGATTGGATACACACATAATTTATATTGTGTAATCCTTTAGAAATTTAAGTAATGAAGTATGCCTTCTAGGGGGAAATCAGCCAAAAAAAATTGTACATGAGAACAGCAGAGTCGTCATTCTTTAGATTTAAAAAAAAACATATTGGTCTTTCATTACAATTATTTATCTTGATGGAATAAATGATTTTCTATTCCTTCAGGAGACAGAGGTGAATGAGAGAGTGTATTTCAGAATAACCTTTCCTTGTCTAATCAGACAGAATTACACAATCTATTTTTTTCATTATTGCAGAGGAAAAGTGTACTATAGCATGCACACTGTATAAGGTAGTGTAAATTTCCAACTCCAGAATCTAGATCATCAGAGCCAACCTGCTATATACACATCTGCATCTACAAGGCTAGCTTTCCTGGTATTACTTCACAGCTCTTATCCAACAGACTAATGTGACCCAGGCGGACCCCTTGATGCCAATTGGTACTGGGCATGAGTGATGCAGGGGGAGTTATAGAGATCCCCTGGTCTGATGTCCACATAATAGTGCACCAGAGGGTGACGTGTGAGTTCTCTACCAACAGCCAGTAATGCATTGGTCACGATAAACATTACCTGTACATGGATTTCATAATGACTAATGAATTATGTATTTATATTGGACATTTTATGTTCTTAAAGCCTAGAGGTTAAAAGCAGCTCACTAGAAAGTCACTGGCCTTGGACAGATTCTGTTCAGGCAGGAGGTAGAAGAAGATGCTTATCTTTCTCAGTCAGATCAGGTGTGCATTGTATGTATCACAATGGAAGTCATCAGCATGTGAGGCCAGATGCTGAGTAAAAGATTGCAAGGACAACAAAAGAGGGAGGCTGCGGGGAGAAGCAATCAGCAGGGGATATCCTGCTTACGAAAAAGAACAAAGGACTGTCCAGATGTATCTAAGGATACCAAGAAATACCCTTCAGCTTTTACTGAGGAGACAAGCTGGGAGCATGGCTTGTTTCATGGAAAGGGGATCACAGCCTACCTGGGGAAAAAATGCTGGTGAGCAATATAAGACATGTCAGTAACTAGTTAAGTAAGTTTAGATTCTAGACTGTTATGATTTTATTTTACATGTAATTAACCACTTGTTTCTCATATTTCTATTTGCTATCATATAAGTCTCCACTCTCTTAAATAATCTTTTATTTGTTTTCACTCTAATTGTATCTAAATGCTGTGCATTAAATGGAGCTGTGATCTGAGCTATAACTGGTAAGCTGGGGTGTACTGCTGCATTGGGAGCAGCAGACCTGTAAATACATGAGTGTCCGTGGAGCAGGGGCTGGTCCCTCCAGAGGACTGCTCGGAGAGGTTGGGGATTGGAATATGCCTATCACTAGCCTGTAGCAAGAAAGTGGGGCTTGCGTAGGTATGGAGGGCAGTGCTTGTGTTGGCTATGGCCAGGAGTTAGGGAGCTAACCTCCAGCCGGCACAGACAAGGCTTCCTTACGCTAAGGGCAGCGAGGAGCCTTACAACCCTGCATGCCCCTAGGAAGCATCACAGCTTGGTATACTTTCTTGCTCAAATAACACTATTTTGTTCAATTAGTAACTAACTTTTTACTTTTCTGAAAGAATGATAAACATATGCTTCCTATGCACTGTCAGCCTAACCAAAGAAGCCAAGGAGATGGCTGGAACTCTCCATAGATTTCATATTGATAAGACAGATGGATTTAAATTTGGCCAAACCTCAATTGCAAGTTGCTTGCATATTAATCAAGGTGGTACCATTCTGGAAGGAATTAAAAGAAGCTACTTTGCAATTCAGAAAGCCAATATCTGCCTAGCCCTGTACATTGAAATTATGCATGTTGAGTTGTCAGTCATAAGTGAATGGAGGAGTTATGTTTTAAGCAGAATCCTAGTCTGTAAAAGCCTAGGCATAGTGTCTGGAGGCTCAGGACACAGCCAAAGTATTTTTGCTTCATTAGTTTATCCTTGTGAAAATATTTACCTTTGGACCAAACTTCCAGTGGTTGGTATCTCAGCTGGTGAGCACACAGAATGGGTAATAACATTCTTCAATCCACATTTTGTGCAGGCAGTTACCTATTTTGCATTCTTTATCCATCTGCATACTGCATTTTACATCTGCAACAGGCATATGTGCATATTTTGTGGATGTAATTTGTTGCCCTGATTTGAAAATTTGGCCTTTCGAAACTTGCTATTTAAGAAGAAAAATTTGCCATCCTCACTAGCTTAGTTACCTTGTCCTTTTTTGAAACTCGATCAGGCAGTTTGTCAAATGTTTTTTGTTCATAAACTATCAGGGTATTACTTCCACATTTGCACAGATGTTTGTTTCAAACATAAAAAGCAACTCAGTGTTGAACAGAAACATGGAAAGCAAAAACCCTTTTGATAGCGGGGTGAGAGGAAAAGAGGGAATTGGAAGGTTTATGGTTTAGTTATGGGCAAACTGACAGCACTTTTTAGTTGTGACCCACAACCCAGACACATTTTATTTTGAGCATCACAGCTAAAGACAATGGACCAAGAGGGACAAAGACTAACAAATGAATCAGAAGGAGCAGACTTGTCAAGCTGCTTTGTGATCTGATTTACTAGTAAGCATCATATTTCACTACGTTATTATAGTAGCATCCCATCCCCCATTGCATAAAATCTGACCATTTTAAACATCAATCAGCTAATACAATATTTCTTTTCTAATCAGTGTTTGCACAATATGGTTTTACACAGCATCTTCATACAACAGTATCCCAGATCTCCCGGACAGCTAATTAGTCTATGCATAAAAATACAAATAAACTTCATAGTTTACAAA
Organism: Chrysemys picta bellii; assembly: GCF_011386835.1. Taxonomy (NCBI): domain Eukaryota; kingdom Metazoa; phylum Chordata; order Testudines; family Emydidae; genus Chrysemys; species Chrysemys picta. The sequence continues at coordinate 54,386,406 of NC_088796.1, read as the reverse complement.
ATACAGGACAGCTGGCCTTGGTAGGTGTAGTAAGTGAAGGGTGTGGCTTAGTGTTTGAGCACAGGGAATTCGGGGGCTGGAATAGTTTTTTTTTAAGAGAAAATGGAGTATAAGCAAAGGGGAAGTGATGGGGATTTGTAAAGGAGTTGAATCTAGTGAATAGAGCTGGTTGGGGAATTTTTTTTGACATTTTTTTTGCTGAAAAATGTCAGTTCATTCAAGCTGAAATGCTTTGTAGGACAGGGTTGGTTTTGACAAATTTCTCAACCTAAAAAATCTGAGGGAAGTTTCAGAATAGTAGAAATGTTCCATTTCAACACTTTCAAAGTAGAAAATTCTGATTTTTCCAGTTGAAAATGACTTAAAATTTAATTTGTAAAAAGATTAAAATCAAAAATTGACCAGAACTTTTTATTCTTCACTTTGTGAACACGTTTCAGATTTTTGACTTTGTCCCAATTCAGGATGGATTTTTTTTTTTAAGTGTCAAATTTTCACTGCATGGGAGAACAATTTCCTGCACCATGCTATTAGTGAATCCCGTTCAAAGCTGTTGTATCTCACTTATTCTAGTATAGATAGTGGAATGTTTCAATAACTTTGTGTACTGTATCTTTTGGATCAAGCCAATACATATTTACTGGCACTATAGTTTTGTGCAAAAACCAACATATTCCTAGGGGTGAATTTTACACTAATAAGTAAATGCAATTTACCATTGACTTCAATGGCAGCAGGCCCTTAAACCTTTAATCCAGTTGTAATACTGGAAATAGCTAAGAGATCAAAAGGTCAGAACACACTTCAGTTTGCAGAGCTGGTTACTTCCCCGCTGCTTCTGTAGACCTTCCTCACAGTCCCAACATCATCCCCTCCCAGCCCACCAGCTGACGTGCTGCTTCTCCACTAAGCACTAATGACACCTACCTGTAGCTTTTGCCTTAGGCTAGACAGCACAGATACGCATAGTAAACACCCACAAGCCTGTCTGGCTGCTAGGACTGCCAAGTTCCTACTTGCACAAAACTGAACACCCATGCCCTGCCCCTTCTCAGAGGCCCCACCCCTGCTCACTCCATTCCCTCGCTCTCCCCACCCTCACTCACTTGCTCATTTTTTACCATGTTGGCTCGGGGCTGGGGTGCGGGAGAGGGTGAGGGCTCTGGCTGGGGGTGCAGGCTCCAGGGTGGGGCCAGAAATGAGGGTACCAAAAGGGGCTCTGGGCTGGGGTAGGAGGCTAGGTGGGTGAGGGCTCTGGCTGGGGGTGCAGGATCTGATGTGGGGCCGGGGGATGAGGGATCTGGGGTGCAGGAGGGTGCTCCGGGCTGGGACCGAGGGGTTTGGAGGGCAGGAGGAGGATCGGCACTGGGGCAGGGGGTAGTGGTGCGGGGGGGGGGGGAGGGGGGGGAGGAATGTTGCAGGCTCCAGGGGGCACTTACCTCAGGCAGCTCCCGGAAGCAGCGGCATGCCACCCTCTCTGGCTCCTACATGGAGGCACAGGCAGGAGGCTCTGCACACTGCCCTGTCTGCAAGTGCCACCCCCGCTGTTCCCATTGGCCATGGTTCCCAGCCAGTGGGAGCACTGCTTGGGGCGGGGGCAGTGTGCAGAGCCCCCTGGCTGCCCTAAAGTGTAGGATCTGGAGGGGAGACCTGCTGGCTGCTTCCCGGGAGCCGCACAGTACAGAGGCTAGAAAGGAGTCTGCCAGCCCTGCTGCACGACACCGCCAACTGGACAATCAACGGTCCAGTCAATGGTGCTGACCAGAGCTGCCAGTATCCCTTTTCAGCCAGGTGTTCCGGTCAAAAACCGGACATCTGGTCACCCTATTGGCTGCCTAATTCAGAACTTCTTAGTTGTAGGCCTAGGTCTCATGGACTTGTTGGTTAATACAACCTTTTGTATTCAGATTCCAAGGCTAGAAGGTACCACTGTGATCATATTTAGTCTGTATATCTCCTGTATTGCACAGGCCATAGAACGTCACCAAAATAATTCCTTTAGAACTAGAACATATCTTTAAAAATGAAATCCAATCTTGATTTAAAAATTGCCACTGATGGAGAATCCACCACGATCTTTGATAAGTTGTTCCAATGGTTAGCTGCTACTCCCTGTTAAAAAATTATGCCCATTTCCAGTCTGAAATTGTCTGGCTTCAGCTTCCAACCATTGACTCATGTTACATTTTTGTGTCTCGATCCAGGCCAATGCCACTCTCTTCGGGTGGTAAAACTAGAGTATAGATCAAAAGTGAGATATTCCAAAGTGCTACTATGACTTCAAAGGACAAATTCCATTGGTTTGCAATGGGATTTATGGTACTAAGTCACTTAGGTGCTTTTGAAAAATCACATCCATGTTTTCAAAGCTATTAGTATAATTTGCCTACCCAATTCTTTCCCACACATATGTATGGCCAGTAATTATGTTTGCACTTAACTGTGCAAATAAAATAAATTTAATTAGAATTTTTATGGGCACAGTAGTTGTGTTTTGTGTGATTAGGCATAACATTGCTCATGGAAAAGTGGGTAAAGAGAAAACAAAGACTGCAAAATATATATTTACAACTTTCATTTGGAAAGAATGTGTCTCTAATTTAATGTTTGTATATCTGTAGCTGCTTAAGAAACACAACTAAGTCATTATCACAAATAGTAAATGCTCTGCTTTTTTCTAGCTTATGAGCTAGTTGCTACTAGTATATATTATTTAGCTTTGAATTCTTTTGCAATAAATAGTGGATCTTTGGATCTGAGGTTTAATAATAGGCTAAGTGTCTGTCTTTGAAGTCTTGCACACCACTTTAAATCTGGTTTAGGTTATAAGTGATCAAAAGTTGCTGAAGCCTGTGTGAAATCAGTTTTATGGTTTTTAGTCTAATTCCTGTTTGACATGTGTTTATACCAAAAAATGTTATCCCACCTGGCACCTGTAGTGTCTGTTCCTCAAAACTGTGCAGCCTAACTCTTCCAGCTAAAAGATGTATCCTCTAGCTCAAGTGGTAGAGGCTTGTGACTTTAATGCTGAAATTTCTGGGTTTGAGCCCGCCAAATGATTGTTTTCTGTGTATCTAAGCAGCCATGATTTGTTACATATGAACATTTAAGTCAAATGATGCAAATATATGTGTATTTGTAGATATTCCTCATGTCCCTCTATAGATAAAATATTCATAGTTCTCTACCTGTGGATGAAAATAATCAGTTTGTAATTTCACTGAGAATTAAGCACCTCTGGCTGACAAGCTTCCTCAACTTCCATGGAAGTCAGCAGAAATTTAGGGCACTCTGTTCCTTATAATATTGTGCCTTCAGATGGCTGGCAAATGAACTTGAGAAAGAAACCCACACTTTCTATTTCCAAATGGTCTGCCAAGTGTTACCCATAGTTGGGCTGCTGTGAAGTTATTGGAAATGTGAACTGGAATATGCTTATCAAGTTTTTCCACTTACCTGCAACAAATCAAGGAAAGCCAAAACCAGTGCTGATAAGAACCACACTTCTCTTGTGAGGAATCCCAGTCACTTTAATAATACATAGAATAAATGAGTTTTCTTTGCTCATTTGTGGTGTTTAAACACTGAATTACCCCGGGTGCTTTAATTAAACTCTGCAGAGTGTACATGAATTCTTAGATATCTCCAAAATAACTATATGGCAAGACTTTGAAATTGGGCAAGACTACAATCCCCTCACAAACTTGGGCTGTACACAGTCCTTTTTAATAATGTTGGCATCTTTCAGAAAAAGACCAGAAGCCACAGACATTTTAGGAACAATTTATCATGCTGGCATGCTCGCTTCTTTGAGGGGATCAGACCCAGTGTGGAGTGTTGCCAGCTCACACAGTTTATTCATGAGTCTTATGTGGCAAGGGGGAATGTGAGAATCTCAGCTTTTTTTTTGTAGGAAAAAAGCTTATAGTGCTCATAATTGCAAAGGAAAATCTAAAAATGTGACCTGAGTGTACTGAGTGTATTGACAGTACATAGTACCTGAGCACCTCCCAAATGTTCAATTTATCCTCTCAACTCCCTGGTGAGCTAGGGCAGAAATCCTGTCCCCATTTTACAGATGGGAAATTGGGGCACTGTGAGTGACTTGCCTACAGTCATACAGGAAATCTGTGGTGGAACTCATGTCTCTCAAGTCCTAGGCTAGTGCCATAACCGCTAGATCCTTCTGTCCCACTAGTGACACAAAATCCGGAAAGCAAATAAAAAGAACCCAACATTTTATTTGGAATTTGCACAATGTTTTGTGCCTTGATGAGTTTTGAACACTTGGGAGATACTGGGTGGATCCCTCTGGGTATGTCTGTGCTGCTTGTAAATCTGGGTCTGTGAGACCTGGACCTTTGAACTCAGTGTTTCCAAGCCTGCACTTAAAACCTGAGCTTACAATTGCTGAACTTGAGGCTCACAGCCATGGTAACATGTCCGTATTTTACCCAGGGCCGGCTCCAGGCACCAATGCAGCAAGCAGGTGCTTGGGGCGGCCAACGGAAAGGGGCGGCACGTCCGGCTCTTCGGCAGCAATTCGGCATCGGGCTCCTCCGTCCCTCTAGGAGGGAAGGACCTGCCACCGAATTGCCGCCAAAGAACGAGGCGGCAGGATAGAGCTGCCACCGAAGTGCCGCCAATCGTGGCTTTTTTTTTTCCCTTTTCTTTTTCGCCGCTTGGGGCAGCAAAAATGTTGGAGCCAGCCCTGATTGTACCCCACAGACCTAGGGTGACCAGGTGTCCGTTTTTTGACCGGAATACCCGGTCGAAAAGGGACCCTGGCGGCTCCGGCCAGCACTGCCGTCTGGGCCGTTAAAAGTCCGGTCGGCAGTGCTGTGGTGCTCAGGCAGGTTAGTTCCCACCTGTCCTGGCACTGTGCAGTGCCCCAGAAGCAGCCATCAGGTCTGGTTCCTAGGCGGGGGGGGGTCACGAGGCTCCGTGCACTGTCCCTGCCCTCAGCACAAGCTCCACATTCCCATTGGCTGGGAACCATGGCCAGTGGGAGCTGCAGAGGCGGTACCTGTGGCGAAAGCAGCACGCAGATCCTCATGAAGCTAAGGAGTCGGACCTGATGGCTTCTTCCGGGGCGCAGCATGGTATGCAGTGCCAGGTCAGGCAGGAAGCCTGCCTTAGTCCTGCTACTGACCAGGAGCCGCCTGAGGTAAGCCCGTGCCCCAACCCCAATCCCCAACCACCTGCCCCAGCCCTGAGCCCCTCAAAACCCTCATTCCCTGCCCCACCCCAGAGCCCACACCCCCAGTTAGAGCCCTCACCCCCTGCTGCAGTCCAGTGAAAATGAGTGAGGGTGGGGGAGAGCTAGCCATTGAGGGAGGGGGAATGTAGTGAGTGGGGGGCAGGGCCTTGGGAAAGGGGTGGGGTAGGGGGTCTGGCCTTAGGGAAGGGGTAGGACTAGGGTGTTCGGTTTTGGGGGATTAGAAAGTTGTCAACCCTACATAGACCTTCTGACTCAGGTCTGTGGCTTGAGCTGTATCCACACTGTAAAACAGGGGCAGGCAAACTTTTTGGCCTGAAAGCCGCATCGGGTTTCTGAAATTGTTTGGAGAGCTGGTTAGGGGAGGCTGTGCCTCCCCAAACAGCCAGGCGTTGCCCGGTCCCTGCCCCATATCTGACCTCCATCTGCTTCTCGTCTCCTGGTGGCCCCCCGGGGACCCCTACCCCACCCACCCCTGGACCGCCCACCCTATCCAAACACCCCTTCTTCCTGACTGCCCCCCCCCCCCCGGGACCCCTGTCCCATCCAACCACTCCTTCTCTCTGACCACTCCTGGACCACCTGCCCCTAACTGCCCTGCACCCCTAACTGCCCCCCGCCACCCCATCCAACCCCCCTCTCCTTCCTGACTGCCTCCTTGGGACCCCTGCTCCCATTTAACCCCCCTGTTCCCTGCCCCGACCCCTATCCACACCCCCAGCCTCTGATCACCCCCAAACTCCCCTGCCCTCTATCCAACACCCCTCCCCCCACTCCCTGCCCTCTTACCGCACTGCCTGGAGCACTGGTGACTGGTGGCGCGGCTGCACCAGGACAGGCAGCTGGGCCACGCAGCACAGCGCACTGGGTCAGGCCCCAGCTCTGCAGCTGTGCTGCCCCAGGAGCTCGCTGCTCCGCCGCCCAGAGCATTGCGTTGGCAGCGCAGTGAGCTGAGGCTGCGGGGAAACAGCAGGGGAGGGGCCGGGGGCTAGCCTCCTGGGCCAGGAGCTCAGGGGCCGGACAGGACGGTCCCGCAGGCCGGATGTGGCCCGCGGGCTGTAGCTTGCCCACGTCTGTTGTAAAATGACAAGGCTTAGACCTGAGTCACAATGGGATTTGGGCTCTGACCCATCCCCTAAGCAAGTTCAGTATGTTTGCTGACCTGAGTCAGACTGCTTCTGTGGGCAGAAGGGGGGCTTGTCCTCAAACCTGAATCAGAGCCTGGACTTAATGTGCAGTGTAGAGAGACCTTCTGGGACTATGCTGCTTGAGGGAAATCTGTGTGGCTTGTGGGCACCTCCCAAAGCTTGTCTTTTGAAGGGCAGTCCCCGTGCTACCCTTGGTTGGATGGTCTGGGAATTTTCACTAAAATAACCTCCCTTTTGAGGCCTCCTTTCACAGAATTTAATATAGGAAGGGGCAATCCAGCCCATTAGCATTAGAGGGTACAACAGATGGGGATATGTTTTTTGTTTGTTTGTTTAAAACCACTTGGGTATCTGCATTTGAAAACTTGATCCATGATGTTCACAATATTTAAGGTTGAATTTTTGTTACTTTTGAAATGCAGATCCCATATTTCTGAAATAACTAAATTCATGTGGCAATGCAATACTTCTAACTTTCCAGAGTCTAGATTATTAACCTGTTATGCTAATAGTTCTAATGTTATGGGGAAATATAAACCAATGCTTCCATTGAAAGGTTGCACATTTTCTGTTTTCAAATATGATTATCTCTCTAAAAGCTTTAGTCAATATTTCTGCTTTCATCAAATTAGTATCAATTGCCTTTTAATAAGGAATAGAACAGAAAATCCATGCTAGTTCTTGCATTGCTGACAATTGGCATTAACATGAAAAATACCAAACTACATTAATCTTATTGCTTTTCTAGAAGTGAATTTAACTTGATATTCTGAGGTAACTTGTTCCTAGATTTAGGTGTCCAATTTCTGATTTTGTGTGTAGGAAATTTAATTTCTTAACACAAAAATGTGATACACATACAATCTGTAACACATCTTTCATTTTACTTCAGTTACAGATGTGAAATTTTGTAACCATGTGGCATGTCAGTGTATCTGGTATTTAGGTATCATTTATTAACCAACTTTTTGTCATGGATGTCTTTGAGCATGTCACTGTGATTATTAAAACCAAACAAAAAACACAGCACTGAGTCTCCGAATCTGGATCAGCTGATTTGGAATCGCAGGGCTCAGGTTGAGGGCCTATACAATTGCAGTGTGGATGTTTAGGCTCTGAGGCCTGATGGGGAGGCTCAGCCATGACTGTGCCACGTGTCATATTGCAGTGTATTATACACTTTGAGGATGGCAGCTTAGTAGCATTCCTAAAAGGACTAGGCATTTATATGGATAATGGGAACTTCAGAAGCTATGTTAGAAAGGATGCATTTTTTTTTTAAGAGGGGATGTAAACCTTTACGCTTCTGGTAATAAACCAGCCATACTGATGGGAGCTTGGACAATATCTTTCTTAGGGTCAAGTTATTCCATAAGCATAGAAGCAGCTTCTGTGTGCTATATCCGTGCTCCAGGCCTATAATCACCATTGATATACATATTTATTATTCATGACAGTCACTCTAGCCACTAGCATCTGATTAGCAAATCCTCTCTCCTTCCTCTCATGAAAGTAGCCCAGCCCCTCTCCAAAGATGTGAGTCCTATTAGACTTCAGAGTAGACAAGCACTCTCAACTAGAATTTTGAAAACTTTCCTGGGAGTTAACCTAGAACCCCCATGCCATTGTCAGTGAAGCAATATGGCTTCAGGATCTCTCCTTGGGGCTACCAATCACCTGCACTCCCTGTCAACTCGCCATTTCCAACTCTTCCTTTGCAATCAGTTCACATTGAGGAGGGAGCCAGAAGTAATTCAGATTTCATTTAAATTCATATAGGATTTGTGTTTACATTGTAATAAATGAGTGATATTCTTGTATGCCCTGTTGTTGTAGCCATGTTGGTCCCAGGATATTAGAGGGAGAAGGTGGGTGAGGTAATATCTCTTATTGGACCAACTTCTGTTGGTGAGAGAGACAAGCTTTCAAGCTTACACAGATCTCTAAGAGCAGCTTTTTAGAACTCTTTGTAATCCGTGTAAGCTTGAAAGCTTGTCTCTCTCACCAACAGAAGCTGGTCCAATAAAAGATATTACCTTGCTCACCTTATCTCAGTGGTATTCTTGGCGGCAAAGAACAGGGATCTGTTAGTAGAAAGCAAATAATTATTCCTTCTTTACCCTGCCAAAAAATACATTTCATCCTTCAAAGAGAACACACGATGGCTCAGAGTCTGATTCTTCAACTTAACTTTAGGTATCCCTTCACAATACATATGTTACTGGTCTGATTCCAGGGCTCATCTTTATTGTATGGTAGTGTGTCTGCTAATGCAACTGAGAGTCTGACAAACACCAAAATGGTTTCCTGTGTCTATGTATTGAAGCAAATAAGCAAACATATCTCTGGAAATAATGCTTTATGCTGAGAGACAGGGTTATATCTATGAGAGTGATACTGACTTGATGAGTGACGTTGGCCAAGTTCCTTAACCTCCCTCTGACTGAGTTTCCCCCTTTGTAAAAAGGGGATATCATGACACTTAGCACAGCAGTAGGCACTTTAGAAATAGCTATACTAGACACATTTTTTTAAATAAAATGCATTGATTATCTCAGAAGAAAACACAATGTACTAGCCAAGTATTTTATTTTTATAATATACCTATTTTTGAAATAACAATTCTTTTTAGCATTTGGGGAATCATTAAAAACTGTTCTGATAGGCAAAAAGCGAGCTTGCTGGCTACTAAGGGGTGTATCTGTGCAGAGCTCTGGGTCCCGTGCAGAGATTTGAATCCCATCCAGATTGGACTCCCCTTGCTGGCTGCTCTGAGTTGACTTTTTTGCTTCATGCTGTTACATGCACTGATTTTGATTTAGTGAAGATGGATAATTCTGTTGATGGAGGCAGCTGGGCAACATCTAGAGTTGTGTCTGACTTGTGTTTGGCACAGCTTATGGGTTTAGGTAGGGTTACCATCCGTCCGTATTTCCCCGGACATGTCCGGCTTTTGCGTCTCTAAATAGCCGTCCGGGAGGAATTGGTAACAAGGTTAAAATGTCCGGGTTTTTTTTCTCCCTCGCCTCCCTCCCTCCCTTCCATGCAGAGTGTGGCTGCTGATTGGGCGGCTAGGCAGATTGACCCACTCCCATTGGCCTCCAGCAGCCAGAGCCCTCCCCTGCTCCCCCCTCCCTCTGTCTGTAGTCCTCTGTAACACACAAACCGACCCACGTGGAGCCAGAATGGTAAGAGGAGTGTGGGGGGGCAGTCAGGGAGTGGGGGAGTGTTGGATGGGTCCCCAGCCTCCACCTGCCACCCCTCCTCCGTGCATCCCCCCCTCGGTGGGTCCCCTCGGTGCCTCTCCCTTGTCTGCTGTGCTGGCTCTGGCTGTACACGCAGACAACTGCTGTCTGCTGCCCCCGGGTCCTAGTGCCCCCATCCACTAATGGGAAGACAGGCTGCCCTTACCCTGCCCTTCCACCCTAGCCCTGAGCCTCTCCAACACCCCAAACCCCCCAGCCTTCATCCCCACACACCCTAATCCTCTGCTCCATCCCTGAGCCCCCTCCTGCATCATGAACCCCTCATCCCCAGACCCATAGCCCTCACCCCTGCATCCCCTCCTATCCCCAAACTCCCTCCCAATCCCCCTCCCTCTTCCCACACACCCCCTCCTGCCCTCAAACTTCCTCCTAAAGCCTGCACCCCCTCCCTTTGCACCGCCTCTCACCCCCAAACTCCATCCCAGAGCCTGCACCCCTCACCCCCTCCTGCACACCCACCCCCTGCCCCAGCCCGGAGCCTGCACCCAGCACCCAAACTCTATCCCAGAACCTGCACCCCTCCTGCACCCTAATCCCCAGCCCAGGACCCGCACCCCAGACCTCCTCCCCCCACCCAACCCCCCTCCCAGAGCCTTAGGCAGGTGGGGTGGGGGGTTCTGGGCACCACCAAAATTTCTACAACCCTGCCACCCATGCGAGTGGATAAGGGTCAGGGCAGTCAGGGGACAGGTAGGGTCCTGGGGGGGGCAGTTAGGGTAGGGGGTTCTCAGCAGGGGACAGTCAGGGGACAAGAAGCAGGGGGGGTTGGGGTTCTGAGGGGAGCAGTCAGGGGGTGGGAAGTCGGAGGGAGTGGATGGGGCGGGGCTAGGGCGGGGCTTCCCCCCCCCCAGTGTCCTCTTTTTTGTTTGTGGAAATATGGTAACCCTAGTTTAGGGGCACAGTTTATGGGTTTAGGGATAAAAGTGACTTTAAGGGACTTTGTTTTACATTCTCCCTGATCCTGGGTCCAGCCAGCTGCTTGAGTCAGTCAACAGTCCAAGGTGTAAATTACAGCAGCATCAGAGTTATCCTATTTTTGCTCTGGCTGCCAAGGCACAAGGGTCATTCCAGTAGCTGAAGATTGCCAGCATGCAGGAATACCCCAGCCATACCTCTCTTCCCCTGACTGCAACCCATTGCATCGGATCAGGGAAGGGGAGTGGTGTAGGACCCATTACACTGCCCAAAAGCAGGCCCAGATTAACAAACGTATAGTCAGTGCACTTGCATTGGGCCCTCAGCTCTGGGGGCCCCGAACCACTGGAGGCATTGCAACCTGGTACATGAGATCACAATGCTACTCCGTTTTGGCCTGGTAACTCTTCTGTCATGATGCAGGGATGACCAGGCCAAATTTGAGTAAATAAGGGTATGTCTTCACTACCCGCCAGATTGGCGGGCAGCGATCGATCCAGCTGGGATCGATTTTATCGCGTCTAGTCTAGATGCGATAAATCGACCCCCGAGCACTCTCCTGTCGACTCCTGTACTCCAGCTCCGTGAGAGGCGCAGGCAGAGTCGACGGGGGAGTGGCAGCAGTCGACTCACTGCAGTGAAGACATCACGGTAAGTCGATCTAAGTACGTCGACTTCAGCTACATTATTCACATAGCTGAAGCTGCTTAACTTAGATCGATTTTCCCCCTCCCCCACAGTGTAGAGCAGGGCTAAGTGGTGTTGTGTCCTGTTGTGCAGGATTTCAGCACTGCTCAGGTTTGGCCTGGCTGCCCCTCTATCATGATTGGGGGCGGGGGAGCAGCTGGGCTAAATTTGAGTGTGTGTGTGGGGGGGAGGGTTCCCCAATTTCCACAGTGCACAGGTACCCAAAATTCTTTAACCCAGGCCTAGCCAAGAGGAATGAGAACATTCCCTTAGGGAGGATCGTCCATTGGGTGGATGTTCTGAGTTTAAGGCCCCTTTGTGTGAGCATAACTTCTGGAGTAAGTTAGATTTGATCTGAAATAGTCTTGTCACTCTCATTGTGAGGAGCTGTAGAACATATGCACAGGAATGGTGATGGGGGCAGGGCCAGCTCTAACTTTTTTGCTGCCCCAAGCAAAAAAAAGAGCGCCACCCCGCCGTAATACCCCCTCCTCCCCCAGCGTCGTGCCTCCTTCCCCCGAGCGCCGCCTGGCCAAAACAAAAAAAAATACAAAAAAATCCCTCAAGCGCCGCCCCGCTGAACCAAAAAAAAAACAAAAAAAAACCCAAGCGCCCCCCACCACCCCAAGATTCACCGCCCCTTACAAGGTGCCACCCCAAGCACGTGCTTGGTCGGCTGGTGACTGGAGCCGGCCCTGGATGAGGGGAGGTTGATATATGGGATTTGCTCATTTATAGGTCTAATAAAGATATTTAAGAACTGTATCCCTCCACCTTCACCAAATGCAGCACTAATTTAACCCTTGTTTTTAAAAGATCAGCTCTCATGCTTTTCTGGCCGTTTGAAATGCGCCATTCATTTGGAAAAACTGTGGATGACAAAATAAGAACTTGATATTTTGAAATTTCTAAAGGAGAGCTTTTTAGTACTTACAGTACTAAATACACAAAACACCTGAAGTGTCTGACTCTTTCCTGTGAGAATTCTAAAATTCCAGGTACCATCAAAATAAAAGAGGAAATCTGTGGTTTCCTGTTACATTTGTGTGTTGATTTTATGTTGAATTGTCACTGAGGTTTTAGACTATTTCCATTTACAAATGCTCTTTGTTTTGTATTAAACTCTGTGGCACTTTAACAGTTTGTAAATTAATTTAAAATTCCTATATTTAAAACAGATGTTTGGCACAAACATTAATGCATCTCCCTAAAAATACTGTTACTCACCTGTTATTATTTATTTATTATTAAAGGCATTCTAAACATCATTCTCTGTCTCTCAATAACAATTCCTTTCATGTCTTGTGTTGCTTGTTTATTTAGTCCCAAGCCCTGCAAAGCAATCTGACTTTGTGGATCACTGTGTACAAGTGGAATTCCAGTGACTACAGTGGGACTCCATAAGGGTCCTTTGCAGAATCTTGGTTTAAGTCTGTTAGCTCCTTGTGCCTGGGAACATGACTCATTCTGTGTCCATATGCATCAATGAGCAATACTGTCAGCATTTAGCCAGTCATAAATTGAATGCATTGTTTTAACAATACCTATTTGTACTGATTTCTTTATAAGAGCTCCTTACTGCACAATTTGTAAAGATTTTTCTCACTAATACATTTTATGGCAGTGCATGATCTGCAGTTAGGAAAGGACTGTAGCTTTAGAGAAGCATCAAAAAGCTTGTTGTTGTTTTGTTTTTTTTATCGAGACCTTTTTTGCCATGGAAATCAGACTGAATCTTCTGCAAACAGTTGTGAAATTTCCTGAAATTTCACATTTCTGCAGGGTAGGAGGTACCGTGAGACTAGCCTTCCTTCTGGTTTCCAAATACTTATATTTCTGGTACCAGCCAAAACCAGAAAGAGGAGTGCTCCACCCAAATAAAAACAAAATAAGAAGTCAACCAGACTTTTAAGCCTGAAAGAACCCTTATTTTACACTTAGGGTACATCTACACTTACCGGAGGGTCCGGTGGCAGGCAATCGATGTTCTGGGATCGATTTATCGCATCTGGTTTAGACGCGATAAATCGATCCTGGATCGATCCCGGAAGTGCTCGCCGTCGACGCCGGTACTCCAGCTCAGTGAGCGGAGTATGCGGCATCGACGGGGTAGCCTCCCTGCCGCGTCTGGACCCGCGGTAAGTTCGGACTAAGGTACTTCAAATTCAGCTACGTTATTAACGTAGCTGAATTTGCGTACCTTAGTCCGAAGTGGGGGGTTAGTGGGGACCAGGCCTTAGATGTGGGTGACATTCCAAGTTGGTTCTTATCCACAATGGTTTCCCCATCTCTATTTGTTTAAATTAAAATTTGAAATAATTGACTTGTTAATCACTTGCAATGTATAAAAATAGATCTTTCAAGGCCATAATTTATTATTTACTTATATTACAGTAGCACTTGCACTCCCTGAAGTTAGGGGCTTTTTGTGTTAGGCCCTATACGATCATATAGTGAGAGACAGTCCCTCCCCCCAAAAGCTTACTATTTAAGTAGACAAAACAGATGGAGGGTAGGAGTTCATTTACCCAAGGTCAAATGGCAGGCTGCTGGCAGAGCTGGGAATAAAACCCTGGTTCTATGGTTAGAATGTTTGCCTCAGGGTGAGTGATATATAGGATTTATAGAGGAGATAGTGTTGTTTTGTCTCTAAATCACTTGGATCCTGAGGATCTGCAACACAGGAAGTTCCAGCCCAGAGGTGTCTCCTCCTTCTACTTTAACTTCTGCTGCATAGGCAGGACAGCTATCACCACTAGGAGCAGCACTGTGCTGGTTTCAGAAGGAAATGTGTTATAGAGGGTGCAAGGGCTGCTATTCTGAAGGATCCCTGCACAGGGGAAGCAAACAGGAAGTATGGTTCCTTGTGAACCCTCAGCTCCATGTACCCATTGAAGTCTGATTGCACCCTAAGCAATACAGTAAGTTTAAAGCTGCTCTTTACAACTTGAGATCATTTGGCATAATAAAATGTGAACAGAATCAGCCAGATGCAAATATCTCAGAAGAAAGAGGAAGATTAGAAATCTCATTCCTGCATTATTGAGTTTTGTAGTGAATTACTTGATCACACTTAAGAGCAATTGGTAGATCTGTTTATTTTAACAATTGAGTATTTTTGAGTATGACTGGACCTGAATTAATGGACTTGACCACTATGCATTTCTATAGCTACAGTGGTCAAGGCCATTATTTAGGCCTAGTCATCCTTTTAAAAAATAGTTCTAATTTGATCTCCTTGTTTTTCATATACTGTGATTTAATAAAGTATAAAATGAACAAAGTAGTTTTGACAGTTTCAGTATTTGACCTTCTACCAAGCAGCATTTTCTCTAACTTTTTAAAAGCAATGAAACCTTATAATCTTGCATTCACTTTTCCCTCCTTCAGACTCCAGCTTCATGTAACTTCTCATAAACCTTTAATCTGTAACAGGCACTGTAAGTGTCCATTTGTCAATGTAGCTTTTAGTTTTCTAGCCCTTTTGATATTGCATTACAAGATATTTTTTCATGACTATTTCATGACTACTTTCTCTGTGGTTCTCAAATTAATCTGTAACGAAATTGCTTTGTGAATACAGTAATGCATACACAAATACATACTATGCTAGTTTTTACTAACAGGTAAAAATCTCAAATCACTTAAGTCAATGAGCATTCTAGTCATTTCTCAGGGTTTTTGTTTTTTCCTAGAAATCTGGGGAATCTTCACTACGTGAAGTGAGAGTCTGACCCAAAGCCCAGTGAAATCAATGCAAAGACTCCCATTGTCTCTTATGGGCGTTGGATCAGACCATATTTGTACAGCAGGCATACAACAGTTTATAGTAGCCAAGAAATCCATGGACATATATATCTATATTGCAGCTTCGTTGCCATAAGTCTGAAATATACCCAAATAGGGAATTGTTAATTAAATGCTTTCCAGAGTTCACTTTGATAGAGAAAAGGGGATTAATGCATATCACTTCAACAAGATGGCTTTAAAAATAGCCAAATGGCTAGTTTCATGGCAATTTTATATTATTGTAATGAAGAAATTTAATGCATGAATGTGCCCTAGAAATAGTTATACTAAGGCAAATTTATATTCCTGTCATTGTAGATATTTGATGCATGAATCTGTCCTAGAAATAGTAGTGGTTGGAACAGAATACACAAAATTTAAATTGAAAAGGACTTAAACCCACACCAATCACCAACACTCTTGAAATGTAAATTGGAGTTGGAAGGAGGAAATGAATACATAAAGATAAAAACACTCAGCTAGGTCTGGTTACTTTTCCTGGAATTTATTAGAACATTTAAAATGTGGGTGTTGGGAGGGGGAGGGGAGGAGAAACAAGAGAAAGAAATAAGACACAACAAAAGAAATTAAACCTACTAATCTTGGTGTAATTGAGAAGACTTCAAACAAATCAAATGAGAAAGAAAGGGAATAAAGTTCTATAGCTGAGGAAAGTTAATCACAACATGTTCTCTTTAAATAGAAAAAGTGATGCCCTTAGCTGATATAAATCAGCATGGGTCCACTGATTTGCATGCAGATATGGTGATTTACAGCAACTGAAGATCTAGCCCACTGTTGTTTGGTTTTTTTGTTTCTTCTGTCTGATGTTGATCCATTTTACAACAGTATTGTAGCATACTGAAGATGGAATTTATGAGTAGGAACAGGGGGAACCCAGAAGGAAGAGGTTTTGCTCACTTCCCCTGGACAAAACAAAGTCCAAATCTGTGCCTATTTTTTGTGCTGTGGAAGGCCCATAAAAGGCCCTTTTGGTAGGGTTACCATATTTAAAAAATAAAAAAAGAGGACACTCCACGGGCCCTGGCCACGCCCCTTTCCCACCCCTGGCCCCGCCCCTACTCCGCCCCTACTCCGCCCATTCCCCCAAAGTCCCCGCCCTAACTCCCCCTTCTCCCTCCCAGCCACGCGAAAAGGGCTGCCCAAGCGCTACCGGCTTCACGGTTTGCCGGGCAGCCGCCAGACCCTGCGCCCCCGGTCGGCGCTTCCCCAGCATAGCTGGAGCCCGGGAGGGGAAGAGCCCAGCTGGGGGCGCAGGGTCTGGAGGCTGCCCAGCAAACCCGTGAAGCCGGTAGCGCTCGGGCTTTGGGCAGCCCCTATGCCTCCGGACCCTGCGCCCCCGGCCGGGCACTTTCTCTCCCGGGCTCCAGCTGCTCTGCTCCTCCCCTGACTCTTTGGCTCTGTTTAAGAGCCAAGCTGCCCGAGCCAGCGCTACTGGCTTCGGGCAGCCCCCGGACCCCAGCCACCGGAACAGAGCAGCTGGAGCCCGGGAAGGGAAGTGCCCGGCCGGCGGCTCGGGGTCCGGAGGCACGGGGGCTGCCCGAAGCCGGTAGCGCTGGCTCGGGCAGCTTGGCTCTTAAACAGAGCCGAAGTCTGAGTCAGGGGAGGAGCAGAGGAGCCGTGGGAGAGGAAGTACCTGTCCGGTATTTTTCCCGGACATGTTCGGCTTTTTGGCAATTCTAGGGTTACCATATGTCCGGATTTTCCCGGACATGTCCGGCTTTTTGGGCTCCAAATCCCTGTCCGGGGGGAAATCCCATAAAGCCGGACATGTCCGGGAAAATTGGGACATGCGGGGCCGGCCGTGCGGGTGCTCGGGGGCCGGGCCGGCGGTGCGGTGCCGGGCCGTGCGGGTGCTCGGGGGCCGGGCCGGCGGTGCGGTGCCGGGCCGGGGGCTTGGGGGCCGGGGGTTCGGGGGCCGGGCCGGGGGTTCGGGGGCCAGGCCGGAGGAGCGGTGCCGGGCCAGGGGCTCGGGGGCCCGGGGGCCGGGGGCTCGGGGGCCAGGACGGGCCGGCGGAGCGGTGCCGGGCCGGGCCGGGCCGGGGGCTCCGGGGCCGGGCCGGCGGTGCGGTGCCGGGCCAGGGGCTCGGGGGCCCGGGGGCCGGGGGCTCGGGGGCCAGGACGGGCCGGCGGAGCGGTGCCGGGCCGGGGGCTCCGGGGCCGGGCCGGCGGTGTGGTGCTGGGCCGGGGGCCGGGCCGGCGGCTCTGGGGCCGGGCCGGCGGTGCCGGGCCGGGGGCTCGGGGGACAGGCCGGTGGTGCCGGGCCGGGCCGGGGGCTTGGGGGACGGGCCGGCGGTGCCGGGGGACGGGCCGGCGGTGCGGTGCCGAGGGCCGGGCTGGGGACCGGCGGTGCGGTGCCGGGGGCTGGGGGTGCTCGGCCGGGCCCGGGGCCGGCACCCCAGGGCCCGAGCCGACCCAGGCTGGAAACGCCGGGGGGGCCAGCCTGGGCTGCGCCTCCTCCCCCGACACCCCTCCTTACCTGCTTCAGGCTTCCCGCGAATCAAATGTTCGCGGGAAGCAGGGGAGGGGGCGGAGACTTTGGGGAGGGGGCGGAGTTGGGGCGGGGGGGGGGCGTGGGCGGGGCTGGGGGGGGGCCCGTGGAGTGTCCTCCTTTCGGAGGCACTAAATATGGTAACCCTAGCAATTCCCCCCGGACAGGGGTTTGATTGCCGAAAAACCGGACGTATGGTAAGCCTACGTGACTGGTGCCCGGGGCCGGGGGCGCAGCTCCAGCCCCAGGGGGACGCAAATCCGGACAGTGCCGGCTCCCCGCAACGCGCTGGCGTCCACAACCCCCCCTGGGGCGCCCCCCAGCCCTGCGATGGCTGCCGAGCGGTGCCCAGAGACACCCCCCACCCAAAGGACAGGGGCCCGCGCCCTCCCTCCCCCGACGGCTTGCTGCCTCACAGGGGCAGGTTGGTCGCGTCTCAGGGGCCGCTGGGAGTTGTAGTTCTCGGCCGCTCCCCTCTCCCGGCTCTCCCTGGAGCATGAGGCCCGGCCGGACTACAGCTCCCAGCGTGCCCTGGGCAGGAGCCGAGTGTCGCACCGAGATGATGTCACAGCGGGCGACCAACACACACAGATTCGGAGATCCTAGCCTCCCTATTTCCCCGGACATGTCCAGCTTTTTGGCAATTCCCCCCGGACGGGGATTTGGGGACCAAAAAGCCGGACATGTCCGGGGAAATCCGGACGTATGGTAACCCTACTTTTGGGAGAGGGGTCACAATAGCATAGCAGTGAGAGGGTAATCAATGGGGTAGGTGGAGGGCTAGCTGGCATATCACATTTGACTCTTATTGGTACATTTTAATAAATGCATATAGAGTGGACACAGTTAAAACTCAACTGTACTAACAAAAGTTAGCTTCTTTCATAAATGTAATAGGTGGAAGGTACAAGCTTTTGAGCTACACAGAGTTCTTCAGGTATGGGAAAGGAAGCAGAGTGCCTGAGCTAAATACAAGTTGGGACACATTGCTTTCAACATGTTATCCCATCTACTTAAGTCACTTGAAATGAAGTGGGCAGTTGGGGCTTAAATTATTATGCATAGAGAGTTTGAAGAGGGGAATTAAAGATGGCAGGCAAGATGGTGTGTTACAAATTGTAATGAGCCATAAAAACAGGTCCATGTTAGGTCCATGGCTTTAGGTGTCTAGGAGAGTTAGGAATTTAAGTTCCCAGGCTCGCCTCTTTCCTGTTCCTTGGCCAGTTTTCCTTTGAGGGCAAGTATTGAAGGATCAGATATGGAGGGATCACTTTGTGAAAAGTGTTCACCCTTGGTGATATGGTGTTTCTGTTTATCATTTTTCTGGGCAAGTTCATTTGAGAGTGCAGTGATTGTCTGACTTCACCCACATAGTTGTTGTTGGGGCATTTGATGCCCTGGATAAAGTACACCAAATGTTGTGATAAGCCTATGTAAGACCCATGAATCTTGAAAGGTGTGTTCTGGAGGGTATTAATCATAGCAGTATTGCTGTGACTGCAGATTTTGCATCTGTTGTTCTGGAAGGATCTGGTGCTGCTCTGTGATGTGTCCTCATCTGTGAGGAGCTTTCTTCTGATGATGGACTTGGCAAGGTTGTGGGGTTTGAAGGCCAGAAGAGACTGTTCGGGAAAGATTTTTTTCAGGATGTGGGATGTAATTGCTTAATGTAGATATGGGTTGTAATTGTTTGGAATCCATTGAAGGTATCATTAGTGTGGAGTGGTAAGTGGCAATTAGCAGTGTGCAGTCAGTGGGTTTTTTCTGAATTGAAGCAGGTTTTCCTGGGTTATTTGGGTAGCCCTTTTCATGATGTGATCTATTTCTCTGGTGGAGAGTGAAGGTAGTTTTAAACGTATTTAGGTGTTCATCCCAGATTTTTTTCCTCCCTGTAGATAACAGATTTTTGGGTGTATCTGAGTGGCTGCTGGATCTGTGAAGATAAGTGTTGTGATTGGTGGGTTTTTTGTATATAGTCATTTGTAGGGTTTTATTGTTTAAGCTAATCATTATGTCTAGAAAGTTGATACTGGTGTGGGAATGTCTTAGGGTTTATTGGATGAGGAGTGGTTGTTGAAGTTGTGGTACTAATCTGATGGAGTTTAGGTCATCTGTCTAGAGGATGAAAATATCATAAATATATCCTGGGTTTCATAGTGCATTTTTCTATAAATTCTTCCTTGTGGCCCCTAAGGAGGTTGGCATATTGGCAAGCCATCCTAGTACCGCTGGCTGTTTCTGTAGTTTGAACAGTGTTGTTAAATGTGAAGGTGCTGTAGGTGAGAATGAAGTGGATGTACTTAGGGTGGATTTCTGTGTTGTATGTTTTTTTGTTGGTATTTTAGACAGGAATGATGCCGTCTTGGTGTGAGGGATGTTGGTGTATAGATAGATGATATCCATGATGGCAAGATAGGAGTTCTGGGGAAAGTTGTTAATGTTGCAATTTCTGGAGGAAGTCTGTAGTGTCTTGGAGGAAGCTGACCCTTTGCCTGTGAGTGGTTTGAAAATGGTTTCTATGAGTCCTGATATTCCTTCAGTAAGAGTGCCCTGGTCAAATATGATGGGTTCCCTTGCTTGTGTATCTTGGGAAGTACATAGAAGGCCCATGAGGTAGGTTGATAGCAGATAACCTTGTAAGTTTTTTGCTTGGAGTTATTTGAAGAAAAACTTGGTATCTTTTTAAATTCTTGTGTGAATTGTTGGTGTGTGGGGTCATCATTGAGCCTTTTGTAGTAGGTGGTTAGAGAATGCAGGTGAGATCTTTTATTAAACCAACTTCTGTTGGTGAGAGACACAAGCTTTTGTGCTTACACTGAGTAGTTCTTTAGGTGGTGTAAGAATTTTCTGTTTGCCTCTTTGACCTACTCATCATGATTAAGGACTACAATAGTGCTCCCTTTGTCTGCAGGTTTGATTACTATCTGATTAGCTTAAAGAGTGGAATCCTCCAAATGACACTACTGATCACCACACTTACTTACTTCCACAGATCTGTGTAGCTTGAAAACATGCATCTTCCTCCAACAGAAATTGGTCCAATAAATATCCTACCTACCTTGTTTCACTCATATTCTGGGACCAGCACAGCTACAACGCACTTCAAATTGACAAATTTTGGAATTTTCATCAAATAAGTAATTAGTCAATTATAGTGTAGAAGGAGCTTTGGAGAAAGTCCAAAAATGCACAGGGAATATCTTATTGGTCCCATTTTTTCCCCCTATCAATCATAGATTAAATTATTTACAAGTAAATGTTTATTTGACTAGCTGTAATTGGATTCATTCTCATTGGATTAATCAAAATTGCTTTGGTCAAACTTAGTGATGATGTGCTTAATTGATATTTACAAATCAATAAACCTTTAATATAAGTGGTGGCCTTTTACAGGAAATTAGGATCTGGTTTTTATTAGCACAGTTTTTCTTCTGTACAATATTTTCTGTCCTCTGAATTGCACAGTCACTATAGTAGCAATATGCAGATGATGTTCTTCTTTAGTAGTGAATCAACTTTCTGTTCATATTGACGATAACATAAGGCCAAATCCTGAGAGGTGCTGAGCATCTGCAACTCCCGTAGAAAGGAATACAAGTGGCAGATGCTTAGAACAAGTCATAGGATTTGATACTTTGCAAGTCAGAATTTTTGTTGATTATTCTTGTGATCTGAAAAGAGGGAAAGTTGCAGTTGCTGTTACTTCAATATCTCTAGAATGTACTAATGATATAATGGCAATGTCACTGTAAAATCATTCTACAAATTGCTCATTTGAGGAAGATTCTAGTTCCAAAAATGATGTGTCAGTCCTGGCTACCTGGATAGTGACAGAGCTGATGAGCTATTCTGGGAAGTCAGGATTTGATGAGGGATGTGTCATGCCAGCTCAGTTAACCCACTCCTCTTCTTTTTTTTTTTTTTTTAAAGCTGTCATCTTGCTCTTGAGAATCTTAGCTTTCATTAAAAAGAAGTAATTCTCTGGCCAATATGGTTGCAGAGAAAATCTACAAACTTGAGAAAAGTGTAAACAATGGAGTAATGCCTAACTGCATTACTGAAAGCCTAAAATAATAGCTCTGAGAGGTATGAACTGTTCCAGTTCTCTCAGTGGGGTATCCTCTTCAGTGTCTAAATTATTAACTATCTCACTTCTGATCAAAGCATGTAGGAAAGGATTTTCACAATCTACTGTAAATGGTATCTCTTTTTGGGCCATAAGTCGATAGCATTTGAAGTATTTTCAAGGTAATTTTAGAAGTGATCTCAAATACACATCAGTCCCCCAACTAATCAAATGAGTAGTGAAATAATCTAAACCGCTTCAAATACATGGCACACAGGCATGCAGCTCTCAAAGGTGTCCAATTTTTTGTTTGTTGTTTGTTTGTTTGTTTTTTGACAATTGAAACAGTTTAGTATGAATCTAGTGTCTGAGATTGACTGGCTAACACTTTTTAAATGATAAACCAAACTATAATTACCTCCTATTATTATTTTGACAATGCTATACATGGTCAGCTGTCAGTATTGTTATATGTGAATTCTGTTTCTCCTCACATGTATTTACCTTTTAATGAACTTTTCTTTTAAGGCACATCCATCTGACACAACCAACTCTAACAATTTTTAAGAAAATATAAAACCTTTGTCTTGACATTTTCTCCCTAATTTTCCATTCTGTTGCATCCAGGTCAGATTCCAACAGGCCCAAATTACAGGTTAACTTAAAACATGCATTTTACTGGTTGATATAAGTAGGCTAGCTTTTTCCATACAAAAGATTATAGTAACACCCAATAAATATAAGAGTCAAATGGTACAGTGGTCATCTTTCTGCTCACTGGCACCTGTAAAAGAATCATTTAGACTTTGAAGAAACATTTCAAAACTGAATAAATGAATTTGCAATTTGTAGTCTTTATCTTAAGCATCTCAGTAATGCCTGAAATTAGTTTCCATATGTGCATTTAGTTTAGATTAAACCGGACTGTGGCATATTGAATAGATACAAATGCATTAATAAAGATACTTTGAGGATTACCTACATAAGAGATGACACATGGCTGGCTGGATGCCCCGGCACACACGAGTCCAAATCCTCTCTAAACCTTCCTATAGGCATCCTGAAAGATGGAGGGAGGCAAGCTACAGGGGTCAGCACCTCCCTCTGTGCTGGACAGCTGTGTTTTGTACCACCTTCAACCACAAGGAGGGATTTTGATGCCTGGTAAAGGGTTTGGCCAGTGGATTCATATTCCTATGATTCAGCAGTCATGCTACCCACACTCTCAGAGTTGGGAAGTATAGTGGTTGTGGAGACTAGTGCTTACTGAATGGCTATGCAGCCTGTATATGGATTCTGTTCTCCCAACCCCTATAAAAACCACTGTACAAAGTCAATTTACTTGGGTTTTGCCCAGGGAGGGAAAATGTTGGCCATACGTTGTGACAAATGTACATATGGAAGGTGTCTTATCCATCTTATAACATTACAATCATCACATGATTAGCCTGATTTAAATAAAATTGTCAGACCCTGTTTTGGTTAATGGTAAACAGTGAAGTCAATTGTTTGTGCCCATTATTGTTCCTTTGTGATGTGTAAGGAGAGCATCAAAAGTATTTGGTCCTACCTAACCACTTAGACGTCTCTATGGTATTAAATGTGTTTACATTGGGAGGAGCAGATTGAATCCCTTTAAAAAAAATTATATTTTGTATGATGTACAGTCATAGGATACCAGGGTTGGAAGGGACCTCAGGAGGTCATCTAGTCCAACCCCCTGCTCAAAGCAGGACCAATCCCCAGACAGATTTTTTTACCCCAGTTCCCTAAATGGCCCCCTCAAGGATTGAACTCACAATGCTGGGTTTAGCAGGCTCAAACTACTGAGCTATCCCTCTCCCCGCCCTCAGTTTTTTCACACGAGCCTGGTCTTATTCATCTCGTCTCATTCATGGCACACCTTTCTCAGAAGAAGATGCAGATCAAAAGGCAGGACTTCTTCAGGTTCACTTAGCTCACATACTTAATGAAATTCACCCCTGTGCAGAAGGCCAATGCAAGATTTACGAGCCACTCAAATGCAGCATTTTTAGAGCTCAAGCAGGGCTGAATTTACACCTTATATGTCCCTAGGTACAGCATCTTCAGCACCCCCTGCCTACAGCTGACCTTCATGTTTTCCATAAAAAAATGAAACTTTTAACCCACTTTTAAGCACCCCTAGAATGCTCATGTCCCTAGGCATGTTCCTAATTTAGAATTTGGCCCTGAGATCAAGTGGGATTTAAGTGTTACACAGCCCTGGAGCTGCCCATCTGCACCAAGATGAATTTTATCCACAATGTGTATTTTGCACAGTGTGTGTAGTGAACAAGATGGGGCTTCAGGTAAGCTCCTGCCTTATTCAGTGCACATTTATTATTTGTGCATGAGCCCTTCCACACGATCATAAATCAGAATTTCCATCCTGTAGGAAATTCCAAGTTGAAATATCAAATTTTACTGGAATGAAAAGTTCTAAAAAATTTAAATCAAAAGTGGTGAAACATTTTGGTTTGGGAATCTTGATCAAAACGAAACATTTTGATATTCTTGATTCAAAATGTTCCAATTCAGTTTTTGAAACATTTCATTTGATGCAGTTGTAGTTCAGGTATATAATATCCCATTCTTCTCTGTGGGCTGAGCACCTTTGCTGGAGTATATATCTCTTATGATGCACCAGCACTTGTGATTCCCATAAGGCACCACATGGCGTGGTCAGAAAAGAGACCATTTTGCATCATTGGAGATGTAGTTTCTGGTGAAGGACTCCAACCCATAGGAGAGAATAGGAGCATCAGACACATGAACTACAACTCCTATGAGGCAATGCAACAACATACGGTGACGAAGTTGAATTGTCCTAAACCAAAACATTTCAGGATCGCTCAACAAACTGAAATATTTTGATTTAGGTTGAACCAACCGAAACCCACATTCCATTTCAGTTTTTTCAAAAGAAAATCAAAAACTTCAGAAAAATCGAAACTTTCCGGTTGAAAATTTTGATTGTGTGGAAACTGCATTTTTTTGTTGTTGAAAACCCATTTTGATGGAAAATTCCCAGCCAGCTCTATCAGCAGAGCTCTTGGCCCAATCTCTCAGTATTTAATAGAGTAAAACTATACATGAGACGGGCTCTCCTTTACATGCCTTATAAAATTCATAAAGTAAGACATTCTGATAGTCTGGTCTTTATTTTTATTCATCAAATCCGAGCAATTGAATTCCAATCTTATGTTTAAAGAATGCTAACTTGCAGTGTTAAACTGTCAAAAGCCAGGACATTCCAAACCATTGTCTGCTCCCCTCTAAACATTCCTTTTCCTGCTGTATAGTTGCCTCACCCAACATGATCCACTACAACTGCGCTGATGGATACCTCTTCCACCTTGCCCATTCCACAGAAATAGATTCAAGATGTTTGTGTGCTCAAGAAAACCGAGACCATTTATACAGGTGCCCAACTGTAGGTATGTACATATGAAAATTGTGGCTTGCGCCTTTAGTAATTGAAAAACATCACTGTATTGCCTCAGTAGATAAATACTGAGCTAGATATCCATGTTCATGCCTCTTGGGTGGTCTTTTTTTCCTTTCATTCTCTCTCCATGCTATTCTGATTCACTGGATTCTACAATGTACAAGCCCCCCCAGTTACCTGGAGGTGCTCTCAGCTTGTTTGAAATACACTTCTATCAGAGGTATTCTCTTGCTTATATCTTGGACGAAAAAAAGAAAATCTGGGATTTAATGGACAAGGCCTTTACTTCAGACAGAGATATTAACAGGAGCAGCAATATATCCAGCTAATTTTTCCAACATCACAATGTTCATGAGCAGTAGAGTTTAAAAGTAATGCTGTAGTATGGAAGATTCTGTGCATCATCCTAAGGCAATATTGATCATGTGAAAGCCTTTACAAACTAATGAGTTTTACCATCTATGTGCACGTTGTTCTGATGCCTTTCATATGTGAAAGAGAAAGCAGGCCTTTTAAGTGACTTCTTTCTAGTTTAGTAGAATGCCTCACATTTTCAGCAAAACTGTTTGCCAAGGCACTGACACACACACACACACTTCAATAACAATACAAATGATGCAACATAGTTGCAAATGCAGATTCCTCCTGCCACAGTAAGCAAATTGATAAGTATATTCAGAAAGGTGGATGTAGGAGAAAACAAGTTATTCTGGGAGATGGAATGCTAATCTGACCAACTCTGTTTAATCTAGAGGGCAAGTGAATTCCTGTCAATCAATAACAGTCCAGTTTAATTCTAATTAAACCAGTGGTTATACATATCAGTGGTTTCCGGTTGGGGTGTATGAAAGAAAGAAAGAAAATAAGCATTGTCATATGATTTTTACTTTTCATAACTTCTTGAGATTAGATTCTGGTTCCCTAATTTTTTTCCCCCCATGGAAATGGTATTACTACTGTCCTGTTTTCTCACATGTAAAATTCAATTATATACCATCAAGGCAACCCAGTAACAGTTCCTTCCTAACAATGATAATTTGAGTATTGTCCACCATTACTTTTTTCAGCCCCAAAATGAAATGATATAAATTAGAGGTGGTAAAGACCTGTATTTCCCCTCTAATAACATTGAATTGTTCCTTACATTATATTTTCTACTTTCCTTTGGAAATTATCCAACATTCTGATAGACCTTACATGTGTGTAAAGACTAAAAGAAATTATTTGCTTGACAATATTATAATTAGCAATTAATTATAACAATTAATAGTCTTGCATGTGCTTTTCTCCTTCATGATAAGGTTGCTGATATTGCTTTGAGGATCAAATCAAAGTTAAGAGGAAATGACATGACAGCAGTTCAGACAAATGAAATGTGTGTATGTGATACTAGGTGAGAAGAGAGGGGAATGGGGGTTGTGTCATTGTGCAGTTTCTAGCTCTATGGCTCCTATTTGTGTCTGCAACCATTGGTATATACCTCTGAAATGAGTCACTGTAAGAATTAAAGAACAGCTATGAAAACCTGATTCTGAGACCTAGCCCTGCCTGTGTGATAATTTGGCAAATATCACAGATACACTTGAGGTCCCACCTGATCAGTGAATTCTGCACTTTTCAGTCCGCAAGAGGGGAGATTTGTGTGTCTGCTTGGTAAAACCACTTACAGAACGCACTCCTTTAAGAGAGTCTTGCACAGAATATAAATAGGTTGAAATGTGCTGCAGGAGGTTAGAAAAAGTGAAGTGGGTCAGAATTGGATTGGGGGTTCTAGACTAGGACTAAACAGCTGGCTCATCCTGACCTTATGCCATTACCTATTAACTGCAGCCTCTTGATACAGTTCATTAGCTGAATTTCTGGTTCAGGTTACAATTTGGGGGGGAAATGTATTTTTAGTTCCTCAAATTAGATTAAACTTTCTGCACTGAATCCTTCATTTAAACCAATGATTCTGCCTAGCTTTGTAAGATTTGGACTACGTTATTTGCAGTTTGAACCTCACTTAAACAGCTTGAAATCTACCAAGAGGAAAAGAGCAAATAGACTGACATGGCTTCATTTTGTCCCAACTTTGCATTTATAGCCCCTAAAAATGCATATAAAGACTAAGGAATGACTATGGATTTCACCAGATGTCCAGTTCTGCCTCAGTATTTACTTCAATTAGCTACAGTAATATTAACATACAGGTTTGTATTTTCCTATTTACAACATGTTAAAATACATAATTGAGCTATGTTCCATTGACATTTAATGTCCAGATCTGTAATAAGAAAAAAAATCATGTTTTTGCCAAAGTAAACTACATAAATGAAATTAATGAAAATCAACAGTCCTTGTGTTTTGTGAGACTTTACCTGTAATGGTCAAGGAGAATATATTCTAAGAAGTTGACTTGATTTGGCGGGGGAGAAATAAGACAAACAAGAACCATATAATTAATCAACAGAATTGATTCATGAAAAAAACAGAACTAAATTTCTGCTAAATCTGTTATGTAGGTAAGACTAAATTCCTGCTCTGGTATAACTTATGGAGCTACCCATTAAAGCAAGACTTCATTGCATTATTTGACACCACATGAATAACATTAAAGATGTGCAAACTACCTGTCTGAAAATATGGGTGCTTTGGAGCATATGGATGTTTATAGACTGATTGGGAATAAAGTAAAGAGCCTATACAAAGACTTCTACAGTAACTTTGTTATAAAAAACAGGATTTTATTATGTCTTGTATTTAGAATATATGCTGCAGTATTTACTGCAGATAGTCAGCATACTCACTAGATACAGCCATAGTGCCTGACCTAAAGGCTGCAAAAATCAATAGAAAATCTCCCATTGGCCACAACAGGGTTTCATGTACAACCCATAGGCTAAAATTTGCTTCAAAAATGTTTGAGAAATGAAAGGGAATAATGAACAAATTGCTAAATATCATGACCTTTCTACTTCTAACTTACACAGAAAATGGGCATAATGTTTTAAATGAAGTGTTCTTTGGGTATACTTGGGCCAGCCCTTGTTCTAACATGAAGTCAAGAGAAACTCCAAATCTACAGTTAAATTCCAACATTAGGTCATCCTATTTTAGCTTATATAGCATAATTGTTGCAGCACATGTAGTATCCTAGAAATGTAGGGCTGGAAGGGATCTGAGTCATTAAGTCCAGCAGAGGCAGGACCCAGTAAACATAGACCATTCCTGTGCTTGCTTTTTTTAGTCTCTCTACCTTGATTAGGAAGTGGGGCACTGGTTTGGATAAAACAAGCACCTTAAATGTACAGTCAGACCTCAAACTAACCCTATATTGAGATTTAAATGTTCAGAACACTCTCTCCCTCCTGTGTTTTATGTTTGTGTGGCTCTGCACTTCCTGGTTCTGGTAAAGATTGGAGGCAGAGGCATTGAATGACCACAAGGAAGGATATTTTGAGGGGTATTTCTAGACTGCCTTGGAACAGGAAGCCCTGAAACTCTTAAGGGAGTCTGATCTCACAAGATGTCAAGTGCTGTTTTAGACATTCAACTAGTATGGAAGGTAAGGATAAAAAATGGAACTTTTTGTTGCTTATCTCAACTGAACTGAAACTACACATCTTTCAAGGTTCACTCTTCACTAGCTTTTTATCCTTTATCTCCTGCCTGTGCCTCCTGCTGTTCACTTGTATTGTACAGTTGAAATCCCGTTCAATGTTTCAGAGAACCCCTTCATGTAACTTAAGACTTCTGGTTGACACATTCTTTTACTGTTATGAGTGGCATCAACAATTGACACATTATTTGTCTTCTGCCACAGTCTCAAATGGCTGTATTCTGTCACAATATAGAACAAATGAAAAACAGAGAAATAATGAATCTTTCTATTGCCAATAATAATAACCAACAAAGAGATTTCAAAACTGTTATAGTAGTTTTGCAGCTAGGACTTGGTCAAGAAAATAAAGATGAAATCAAATACTCCACAGGTATTAGATGTGATGAAAATCTATCTTAAAAACCTCAACCAACTATTTTAAGTATAAACTGATTAACTCCCTTTTTAAATGTATTCAGCTTGAATCTACTTCTTCCTTTGAGAACAGACCGAATACAATTGAAACAATAGGTTGAAGATGTCCTAATTGGTTTCTGAAACCTTCTGGATATAAAGGGACAATTGTTCACAGCTGAGCACATATGAAACCACTTTTCTCCAATGTGCTCTCTAATTTTCTTTCCATGTCCAGATTAAGTTGTTAGATCTTATTTAAACCCTATTGGCAAAATCCTGGCAGCAATTAAATCAACTGCAACACTCCCACCGACTTCAATAGGGTAAGGGTTTCGCCCTGTAAGCACAGACTCTTCCACTTTTATTCCCTCCTTTTCTTACTTTAATCCATCTTTCATTCCATTTACCTCTGTATTCACTCATACAATCTCCTTCTTCCCTCCTATTGACTTACACTTCATCCTTCAGTCCACCTTCCACGTAGTCTTTTTCTTCTTATACACTCTATCCCATTAACTTGCCCACACTTCATCTCTTTCTTTCTCTCCGTGCCTGTTTCTTCTGCTGTGGATTCGAATGTTGAAGAGCCTGGAAGCTTGCTTACCTTTAGTGGGTCTTCTGAATTTATTTTTAATAGTTTGGGCCATATGTTGATGTATATGCTTGTGGTAAAGAGTCGTCATTTTCAGATGCTTGTTGATTATCTCAATGTGGTATGGAGAAGACAGCTTCTGGTAATGGACTCCAGACAGACAGCCTGGCAACCAGTATGAAAACCTCCGATTGTGAAGAGGATAGGTGATCTCCAATGGAGAATTCTTCATAGGGCTATGAATGTGTTTTGTGTACCATTGGACTCCGGAGTTTCTTTTTTGTGACATGGAGCAGTGTTTATTTTTCATATGTTTCTTATTGGTTCTAGGTTACAGCTATTATTTATTTTACTTCAGGGTATTTTTTTTGGTTACTATTAAGTATAGCTTCACAAATAGATGGTGGTATGCCTTGCAAACTTTATTTTGGGTCAAGAAAAAATGGCCATTTAAAAAAGTAGATATAAATTATTTGGTACTCGGGTTGCCGATGTACTTTGTTTTTTAAAAAGACTTTTAGTGGTTTTATGCTGTCATTTGGAAATTAGTATATTATACTTTGATTTGGATCAATTTATTCAGTGTTGGACTATGGGAAATGTACTTTGTACTGTTTGGAATGAGCAATTATTTTTGAAATTGTAATTTGTTTTATTTGTTATTGTGTTCTGCACTGATTTTATTAAAATGTATTAAGTCTCTGTGCAAATAGGAGAGAGAAACAGTGGGAAGGAAGGAGAAAAAGGGAAGGCGGCAAAGAGTGAGAAGGAAAGAAGTAGAAGAGAAACTCTGGAAGCTCTTCCTATTCCTCTAGTGTAGAGAGTGAGGGATAGGAAAGAACTACCTTACTATTCTTTGGCCATAGCCTTGGCTGGTGGCACTGTAAGGAATTGAGTCAGGATGAACCCCAGGGCCCAGCAGAATGCAGCTCCCCTGCAAAGCAGTACATAGTGCCTGTCACTTTGTAGGAGTGTGGTCCAGGGGGAACCTTCACTCTATTAGTAACAGAAATGTGTTTTATTATTATGAAGTCCAGCAATATATAAACAATTACAGAGAATTTATATTGAGGCCATTTACAGACCCAGCATTGCATTTGCTTAATTTACAACAGCGGAAATGTGGACTCTCGAAAACATGTGCAATGTTGCTGGAAACCATGATCCTGCAGAATAATCAATGTGTTAACAAATGGGGAATGGATTTTTTTCCATACCAGCAAATGAATCCTATATATATATCGGGGGAACATGTGGAACACTAATTTTTAAAATGTTTATATAAATAATTTAACCCTCCAATACCAAATGTGATATGGTATAATCTTATTCCACAAAAGTTGTAACCGATTGGTGAAAAAGGAACATATCATACAAGTTCTTCATATTGATGTTCAAATATATTTTTATGGCACCGCTCAAAGCTTAAAGTACTTTGGGAGCTGTTCACCTAACTAATTCTCAAAATAGGCAGTTACAGTTAATGTAAATGTCTATTGAGGGGGACAAATCCCCTGAATGAAAAGTAGATCCTCATATGAGACTTTTGTTGACTTAAAAAATCTATCTTTTTCTGCTGACCTGCATAGTCCATGTGTTTCTAGTTTAGACAATTTGTTTAACTAGCTCTAGGGTATTCCAGTGATGGAGAACATCACATGCCTTAAAAATACCAGACAGAGGCTGAACAGTGTTCCCTTCTGTTGCCAGCACAGAGTGCCCGAGGCAAAGCAACAGCGGGTCCGTTGCCCGGTGTGCTTCGCGCCAATAAACACACCAGGGGGAGAAGCAAACAAAATTTATTTGGGATCCCAAAGCGGTGCAAGGAGACTGGCAAGTCTCAGATCAAGCACATTAACAGGAACAGTTTTTCTTCTTTTATACATTTTGCAGTTAAGCCTCACCCCCCCCTTTCCGCTCTAGCCCTCCCTTTCTCCCCCCCATTCCTCCCTCTACCCCTCCCGTCCCTGGTAATAGTTAAGTCATTCTTGGCAGCTATAAGCCTAGCTTGTTAGTAACTTCTTTAAACCGTTATCTTGTCCTTTTTCCCTTCAGCCAGAAACATGCAGGACTCATTATTACTGCTTGAGCAGGGGGTTGCACACAGATAACTGGTTGCTTACATATTCCAATTGCACCTGGCTTTTGAGGTTGATTAGAGTTTAAACATGGAAGGATAGAGTTTGGTTCACTTAGGCCTAGTGCAGGAAGGCTTCATTGACACTTAGTGGCCTTCCACCCTCCCGAGTTACCTAGGGTGAGGCTTAATGACGTCAACACTTCTAACAAATATATTACAGTAAAGATGCTATCAAGCCAACAAAGTTAAAGCCACGGTATTAAGAAAGATTGTTTACCCCTATAATTCTTAATGAGTCTAATTTATATAAGCACAGAAACTGAGTTTAGATACCAGTTGCAGATTCTCTCCTGCAGCAGAGCCCCTACTTGACATGCATGTTTGTGTCTGTGTTTGGTCATCCGATAGCCAGTTCCAGCTCCCTGCTTTCTAGGGGCCAGCCTCAACACCACTCAGAGCTGCTGAGAGGTAGCTTTCAGTTCTGCCACTGGCTTAGGGTCACAATGCTAGTGGAGGATAGGCATCGCCCCTTGTAGGTCTGCCACGCCGCCTCCTCTGGTACTGTTCACCCCTGACATGCCTCCTCCTGCACTCTGTATGCTCCTACAGCAAGAAAGTGTGAGGAAGAGGGTTCAGCAGGCATAGGGCATGGAGATGGCATACTTGCTTTGCAGGGAATTCCCCTCCAGAAGGGGAATGCTCTGCTGACCATTTGGAGTCAGTTTCCAGCCACACTGTGCCCCCTGAGGGACACAAAGGGGCCAGATCTGAATGGAGAGTATTTATTACTTAGTTTTATACAACAGGTAAACATTGGCAATTGAGTTGTCTTTGCCCTACACAGCTTACAGTCTAAACGCACTAGACGGTAAAATGCAATACAGCACCTAACCATAGCGACATTTGGGTCTTTTCAAGTGAAATAATTTCTGGAACAGGAGAGTTTTCCAGTTTTTGAAGGAGGAAATGGAGGCAGTTTTACATATATTAATTGGGAGACTTTTCCAAGTGCGTGAGACAGCATGGAGAAAGGCATGAAGTCAGCCGAGGGTGCAGGAGAGTTTGGGTATAGCAGGAGATGAGGACTAAAATGTGGAAGTGAGCTTGAACTGCATGCAAAATGAGAGAAGCAGCTAATGAAGAGATTTGAGAAGGGAGAGGTCTGGTTAATGCAGTGTGAAAAGAAATGAAATAATGTACCAGCTGAGTGAGGACTGATTCGTTTAACCAGAACAGGATAGGTATCTTTCTAGAGAACTGCCTTTGCACTGAAATTGGTGTACAGCATTACAAACACCAGGGTTAGTCTTTGGGCCAGATTGTGGCCCAGCCTATGCAGCCACCCAGGGACATAAGATCCAAGGCCTGCCTGGCCTCATCGCCTCTCTGCAGCAAGCACTCAGAGAGGGAAAGAAAGGCAGTCAGTCTGATACATCCTCCCCTTCAGAAGTTGGTGGGGAGAGGGCAGAAAGAGGTACAGAATGAGCGGCATTGGCTTGGCTCAGTGCATTGGGAGAGCAAGCAAGCATCCTGGTGCGTGTGGCATGGTAATCTATTATTTGTGAGGGCCAGTAGTAGTTTCTACCCTTAGAAACAAGTTTGGGGCACAAATTCTTGCTTGAGCTGCTCCTGGTATGGCACAACTGTCAGCTGCCCCTTATTGTGAGCTAGAGATAAGAGGGCAATGTAGCATGTTGTGAATAAGAATTTCTCTAGCATTGGTTTCTGTTTTGTGACTAATAACAGGAATTCTTCCATCTGAGTCTAATAAATGTTAACTAAATGAAACCTGTGATTGATGTGTGTCAGATTGAGTTGTGGAAGGGATAAAATAGGGGTGAAGAGGAGGAAAATACAGGAAATGTGCTGAGAGCTTTAGCCTTCGTTGCCAGGGAAACTACTCTTTTCTGTGTGCTCAAAGTGGCAACCCTAGCCAGACTGGCTTTTAGATGTTTGCTGGCAGAGACGCCATCAGTTACAATTTATCTTTCTGTATCACACTAGTTTTCTTTCTTTGGAAGGGAGGATGGAAAAGAAAACAACATAACCAAACATTTTTTGCTGTTTCTTAGACATCTAAATTTTTTGGCGTTGTGATCTCACTGCAGGGATCTTTGTTCCTATAAAAGCTGCCACTTAAGATAGCGCTCACTGTAAGCCCTATTTCTTTGGTTTTGCTCCAAACATCCTTTGTCAACTTGTGCAATTTATCGTGTCTAGCATTGACAATTAAATTTTGAAGGATTATTGGATAGATGATCGTTGTGGACATTAGGTTTTAATTAGAGGTTGAAAGTTTTAAGCATTTGCAGAATCAGGGCCTATGCATAGGTTTAACTTTAAGCATATGGGTATTCTCATTGCATATGTAACCCACTAGTGAGTGTATGATACATATCTCCCACTGTGTGTGACCTGCATAGGGTATCAGTTTGTTACAGCCTTAGCAAGCATGAGCCTTGGGTTTTTTAGCTCTGGAGGTCGCTGGTTCAGTCCCTGGTGTTTCAGCCAAGATACATATCTAAGATCAGGCCTTGATTTGTACATCACATAAATACTTATTTTTATTATACATTTTATTTCTTCACATTCACTTTTTTTTTAAACCGGGCTCTGCTTTCTAAATTGATCTTAAAGAGATTATTAATTTTAATAATTACTAGTTTCAATGTCTGGTAATTTCCTTTCATACTGAATATAAACATTCTTAATGTAATGAGGAAAATGTCTAGTAGCTTTCTTTGTTTTTTTGGGAGGCTTGATCTTGCACCTATTGAAGTTAATGGCAAAACTCCAACACACAGTATTTACTATACAGCTTGAGTTAAGATACAGTATTTTTGGCTGGGATTTGCCTAACTACTAGGGCTGTCAAGCGATTAAAAAAATTAATCACGATTAATCGTGTGATTAAACAATTAGAATATCATTTATTTAAATATTTTTGGATGTTTTCTACATTTTCAAATATATTGATTCAATTACAACACAGAATACAAAGTGTACAGTGCTCACTTTATATTTATTACAAATATTTGCACTGTAAAAAAATAGTATTTTTCAATTCACCTAACATTAGCACTGTAGTGCAATCTCTTTATCATGAAAGTTGAACTTACAAATGTAGAATTATGTACCAAATAAACTGCACTCAAAAATAAAACTACTCAAAATTTTAGAGACTGCAAGTCCACTCATTCCTTCTTGTTCAACCAATTGCTCAGACAAACAAGTTTTTTTACATTTGCAGGAGATAATGCTGCCTGCTTCTTGTTTACAGTGTCACCTGAAAGTGAGAACAGGCATTCGCATGGCACTGTTGTAGCTGGGATTGCAAGATATTTACATGCCAGATGCGCTAAAGAGTCATATGTCCTTCAAAATTCAACCACCATTCCAGGCAACATGCAAAACAGAGCAGGGAACATACAATTCTCCCCCAAGGAGTTCAGTCACAAATTTAATTAACACATTATTTTTTTAACTAGCATCATCAGCATGGAAGCATGTCCTCTGGAATGGTGGCCGAAGCATGAAAGGGCATAGGAATGTTTAGCATATCTGGCATGTAAATACCTTGCAATGCCGGCTACAAAAGTGCCATGCAAATGCCTGTTCTCACTTTCAAGTGACATTGTAAATAAGAAGGCAGCATTATCTCCCTTAAATGTAAACAAATTTGTTTGTCTTAGCGATTGGCTGAACAAGAAGTAGGACTGGGGGACTTGTAGGCTCTGAGGTTTTACATTGTTTTGTTTTTGAGTGCAGTTAGGTAACAAAAAAAATCTACATTTGTAAATTGCACTTTCACGACAGATTGCACTACAGTACTTGTATCAGGTGAATTGAAAAATACTATTTCTTTTGTTTATCATTTTTACAGTGCAAATATTTGTAATAAAAATAATATATACTTTGATTTCAATTTGCAACACAGAATACTATATATATATATATATATATGAAAATGTAGAAAAACATCCAAAATATTTAATAAATTTCAATTGGTATTCTATTGTTTAACAGTGCGATTAAAACTGCAATTAATCGTTATTAATTTTTTTGAGTTAATCGCGTGAGTTAACAGTTGGGCTGTTAATTAATCACAAACTACCTTAAGCTTCTTTGAAAAATCTCAGCCATTATGAATATTATTGGATATCCCTTTCATTATCTGGAAAACTACATTTGAAGTACAGAGCAAGCTGTTAAGAGAATTTGAGTTCTCTGTCCCTCTCAACCTCACCAGCAATAGCTTTCAGAGCCACTGCCATAACATAGGTTCAAGCTTCTAAGAGACAATGAGAGCTAGCCTTCTTTGCATACACTTGTATATATTTACTAGGTCATATATTGACTATTTCAGTTTATAATTATATACCCAAAGTTCGGAGCGTGTGTAAATACTGGAGAAAAATACAGCATATAAGAAAATTATATATGGGCAATTTTTGAATTTGTAATTTATTTTCTTGTTTTTTTTTTTAAATATCAGAAAATGCTGATTCATTGAAATGGAATTGTTTGGCAGATATGTATTGGATCTGACAAAACTTTAATGGGGAAGCTTTCTCAGGTCCATGATGGAATTGCTGATTACAAGGAGAGATGCTCCCATTCCAGAAAAAGACAAGAGCCCAGTGGCTAGGACACACACCTGGGATAAGGAAGACCCAGCTTCAAATCACTGCTTTCCCTAATTCTGAGCAGGGACTTGAACCTAGTCTCCCACTTCCCAGGGGAGTATCCTAACTAGAGGCTGAGTCGATGTCTCCTGTTGGAGCTGTTTCACTTTGTATAAATATTCATTGGGCCAGAGAGACAGAGACTAAATCTGTAACAATGTAGAATGAAAACAAAATTGGAAACCTTACTTTTTTTGTGGAAATTTTTTTTTTCAACCAGCCCTAAGTAAATGTCACTTGCACCAACGAGAGTTCCACAGAGAAAATGGTCATGAAATATGACAAATCTATTGTGAGATTATCCTGTTCATGGGAATGAGCCCTGTCATAGAAGGATAGACAGAAATAAACATTGGGAGTTCATAACAAAAGAAAAACTTTGAAGTTTACAAACGTTTTTTTTTTAAGGATATCAAAGTGCCAGATATGGTGATGGAGTCTATAGAAATACCTAAGACAGACATTAGCAGTTCTG
Source organism: Chrysemys picta bellii (assembly GCF_011386835.1). Classification (NCBI taxonomy): domain Eukaryota; kingdom Metazoa; phylum Chordata; order Testudines; family Emydidae; genus Chrysemys; species Chrysemys picta. The sequence goes on along the minus strand of NC_088796.1, from coordinate 54,349,504 downwards.
CCTCAATGTTTGCTAAACATGATCAGGTGAATAGTCCTTTTCCAGGTAGTCCCATTAATTATTATTCAGTGATGTGTGCGTATAGATTATTCACTGATTAAAATGCTAATCCAACAGATTGTTACATCTGTCCTAAACTTTATGTACAAGAGTAGTCCCATTTCAAGTCGGGGGGGGGGGGTACTACTCAGGTGCATAAAGTTCAGCATGTACATAGCTGTTTGAAGGACCAGGACTGAATCTTGCAGGATTGAGCACTTTGTTGCAAGTAAGAAAATTTGTTTAACATTCATATTATTAGTGTCCATTTCAAAAACAAACCACACATACATATCACTAAACAGAGTTTTGGAACACTTCTCAACATACCACAACCCTTGGTAAATTGGTCCAATGGTTAAATCCCCTCATTTTGTTAAAAATGTATGCTTTATTTCCAGTATGAATTTGTCTAGCTTCAACTTCGAGTTACTGGATCTTCATTATACTTTTCTCTGTTATACTGAAGAGAGCGTTATTAAATTGGTTCCCCATGCAGGTATGTATACACTATAATAAAGTCACTCCTTAACCTTCTATTTGTTACACTAACTAGACTCAAGGAGCTCAATCTATCACTATAAGGCATGTTTTCTAATCCTTTAATAATTCTCATGACTGTTCTTTGAACCCTCTCCAAATTATCAACATCCTTCTTGAATTGTGGACACCTGAACTGGACACACTATTCCAGCAGCAGTCACACCAGTGCCAAATAGAGGCAAAATAAACTGTCATCTACTACTGGAGATTCCCCTGGTTATGCATCCAATTGCATTAGACCTGTGGCCACAGTGTCACACTGGGAGCTGATGTTCAGCTGATTATTGACCCAAATCTTTTTCAGAGTCACTGTTTCTGAGGCGATAGTCCTGCCCCCTCCTGTAAGTATAGCCTACATTCTTTGTTCTTAGTTGCATATATATTCATTTAGCCATAGAAAAATGCATATTGTTTGGTTGCACTCAGTTTACCAAGCAATCCAGATGGCTCTGAATCAGTGACCTGTCCTCTTCCTTATCTACCACTCCCCAAATTTTTGTCTCATCTTCTAACTTTATCAATGATGATTTTGTTTGCTTCCAGGTCATTAAGAAAAATGTTAAATAGTATAGGGCCAAGAACTGATCCCTGTGGGACCTTGCTAGAAGCACACCTCCTCATTGATGATTGCCCCTTTACAATTACAATTTTGATGCCTATCAGTTAGACAGCTTGTAACCCATTTAATATGTGCCATGTTAATTTTTTTCTCTAGTTTTTTTTAATCAATGTCATGTGGTCTCAAGTGAAGAAGATGGATGCAAGGAATGCCTGGTGAATGCAGTGGGCTGGGCCTATATAAGCTACACGGTGTGCAACCCCTAGTAATTGTACTGGCATGTGCTGGTATCTGTTTTGTACACAGTTTACTGATTTGTCTGTACTGATATGGACTTATGTGCACTAATACTGGTGGACATATATACAAGCCTTTAGCTTTACTCTTCTGAAAGTTTGACATTTATGGGCAGTCATACTTAGGAAATTACAACAATGCAGTGCCATAAGTGAATGCACACGAGAACTTCAGTTTTCCTCAAGGAACTGATCTTTGAAGCAGCCTTTGATTACATTTTTCTTGCATTTAACAATGCTCTGACTTCTGAAAGAGTTTTATAGCTTTTCTGTCCTCCAGTGAGGTGAAGAATAATAAAGCTTCTTGTTTGGACATGGATTTGTGCCTTGCAGTATTAATTAAAAAGTAGATACCTCTCTGAAATGTGAAACAGGAGAACCAATAAAGGGACAAGGAGCCTTATATCTCTTGGTATTGTTTACACTAGCAAAATTATTGTGTTCCTGGACCCAGTTTTCGCATCCTAGTCCCCTGTCATAGTTAAAACATAGTGTGAGCTTGCTTTTGTAAATGCTGCATCTCCCTATTTCTAGTAGGCTAGCTCAGTCAGAACTAAATGCAGGTATGTTTCCTCAAGATGGAAACTGCAGCTCCAGCTGTAGAAGCACCCTACTTCCCACTTTCAAATGCCTAGACTGCCTGATTCAGAGCAGTCTTTCATCTCTGAGGTAGAGAAGGGGCTTGACTGGGGCTTTCCACACCCCAAGCATGTGCCCTAGCCCCCAGGCTATAGAGCAGGGTTGGGCAAACTATGGGCTGCATTTGGCCCACCAGCCGTTTTAATCCAGCTCCTACATGTAGGGACAGCCGTGGGGCTCCACTCTGCACACTGCCTCCGCCCCAAGTGCTGCCCCTGCGGGTTGGGAACCACAGCCAATGGGAGCTGCAGAGGCAGTGCCTGCAGATGAGACAGTGTGAAGAGCTGCCTAGCTGTGCCTCAGTGTAGGAGCCATAGAAGGGACGTGCCGCTGCTTCCGGGAGCTGCTTGAGATAAGTGCCGTCCAGAGCCTGGACCCCCCTAAGCCTCCCACTGTGCCCTGATCCCCTCTATCCCAGCCTGGAGCACCCCCCTGCACTCCAAACCCCTTATCCCCACCCCAGAGCCCGCACCTCCAGCTGGAGCCTTCACCCCTTCCTGCACTCCTGCCCCAGCCCTGATTCCCCCTCTGCCCTTCAAACCTCTAGGTCCCAGCTTGGAGTACACTCCTGCACCCCAAACCCCTCATCCCCAGCCCCACCCCAGAGCTTGCCCTCCAGCTGGAGCCTACACCACTTCCTGCACCCCAACCATCCCTACCCCAGCCCTGATCCTCCTCCTGCCTGCCAAACCCCTCGATCCCAGCCCAGAGCACCCTCTTGCACCCCAAACCTCTCATCCCCCCCCCAGAGCTCGCACCCCCAGCTGGAGCCCCTTCCCACACACTGAACTCCTCATTTCTGGCCCCACCCCAGAGCCTGCATCCCCTCCCACACCCCAACCCCAATTCGGGCATTCATGGCCTGCCATACGATTTCTATTCCCAGATGTGGCCCTCAGGCCAAAAAGTTTGCCGACCCCTGCTATAGAGCATCTGTTTTCTTTCAGAAGGGTTTGAGGCAAAACAACTATTTCACATTTGGGGACAACGTATACCTTCAAGTCAGCGGCACTGCTATGGGTACCCTCATGACCCCACAGTATGCCAACATTTTTATGGCTGACTTAGAACAACGTTTCCTCAGCTCTCGTCCCCTAATGCCCTACAGTGCTAATAAACGATGGTCACATAAACCTCACCCTATACCGGAAACCTACCGACCGCTATACTTACCTACATGCCTCCAGCTTTCTTCCAGACCACACCACACGATCCATGGTCTACAGCCCCTTTAAGGATCACAAACTTTCAGCATGCTGTTGCATAACTTTTACTTTGAAAAGGACTTTTATTTTGACAAGCTGAAAGACTAAATAGAGAGTATATGCCTTAAAATTCCTAGGAAATATCGGAGAGCTAAATCTGAGACACCTGAGTGGGTGGTTAGGCCCAAAGATCAGAACAAGCTCATTATTAAAATCATTATCAAAATACCATTAATAAGTTGTTATTACTTAGCACTTAGTGCTTTTCATCTTCAGAGCACTTTAGAAATATTATCTAATCAATGAAAACACCTTGGCCTAAATCAAAAGAAGAGGGAGGAGGACTCATAACTGACTGTGAAAGGTTATGGGCTGGGAGGTCCTTTTTTATCCTCATTTTGGCTAGTTCTATTTGGGCTGCATGTATAATTATTAGTCTGAGTCCAGATGGCTGGATCGATGCTTTTAAAAGTATGAATAAATTAGCAAGTAATGTCAGTAATGGGAAACAAACTGGGGATCCAATTTTTTTATTTTTATTTTTCAGGTTAAGAAACATACTGAAGCTCTATTTTCTTTGATTGTTTAAAACACTGTATTCAGATATAATTGTGCATTAAAGGTGTAGTGGAAATGATGCTATATCCCAATCTGACCTTTTCAGGTCTTCCTTGTAGACCATCTCAGCAGAGACTACTCATTAAAGCAAGCATGTGTGTAGGTAATTACTTGAATCCATGATGAATCTTGTACTTGAGTCAGACATGAACATTTGATGTATGTTTGATTAAGCTTCCAGTTTCCTTTAGAAACAATCTAACCACACAACTTTTATATACTGTGGAGTGGCATAAGCCCGGCAAACCAGTATTTTTGAAACAATGATCTTCTCAATCCATAGGACATGAGTTGGAATACCTATTCCACTGACTGGTCAGGCTTCAGGAGCAAAGGTTTAATAAGTCTTCAACTATAAAGAATTTGAATAAGATGACGATATAGAGAGTAGGATATTTTGAGTAGTTAACCCCTACAATGCTGGCATTTTCCAATCTGCCAGTCAAATTCAAAATGTGGCCTCTCTTTGTACTCAGGTGATTTCAGGAACACAGTTTTTACAAACTGTCACTAGATCTAATGATAGAATTTCAGATCTTGGGCTTGAGGAAATATTAGAAGTTTGCAACCACAAAAAACTACTACTGAATCTAGTAGGTGCCAATGTTAATGCTTACTTTTACAGGTATCCATATTTTTAGAACGAGGAGTACTCTTGGCACCTTAGAGACTAACAAATTTATTTGAGCATAAGCTTTCGTGGGCTAAAGCCCACTTCATCAGATGCATGCAGTGAAAAATACAGTAGGAAGATATATACACACAGACTAACACGGCTGTCACTCTGAAACATATTTTTAGAGTGTGCCCACACATGTTTCCATCTGCATAGTGTAGGTTCATATGTCTGACTATAATTTTGAGTGGGTATAAAAAGGAGTGAACCAGCTGAAAATTTAGCTTCACTTGTTCTCAACTTGCACCTCAAATGAGTGTTTGTATGTGTAGATAACTTGTATCATTTCAGTGACAATGCACAAAAATTGCATGTGATTCACTTATGTAAAGTTGTGCACACAAACAGATTCTGGACTGAAGCCCCTTCAGAGATATGGATCCTAAAGGGTCTACATCCGAGACAGTAGTATCAAAAGGGTTCATACAGAAGTATTTTAAATTTAGCACTTCTGAAAGATTGCAGATTGCTAGACCTGGAGATTGCAGTCTATCCTCAGAACATGTATGGCAAAGGGTTGTCCGGAAGAAATCTCACACTGCACTCCTTGTGCATTTCACATGTTTTGGAAAGGGCTTGCCTCCTGGGGGTGGTAATTCAACCTCCATGGTCATCAGAAATTTAGCAATATTTGGATGGGCCCCCAAGCACATGATGGGGTAGAAGTCCACCACAGACAACTTAGAACTACCTTCTTTCCACACCTTGCCTCTTTTGATACTCTCCCATGCTGCCCACCCAGGACCATACCAGCCTCCAACATCTTTCCACATGTGCAAAATATGCCTTGTGAGGTATCATTTGAAAATTAATAACTTGCTGCTCAAGAATATCATGGTGAAGTGTGTGTAGCAATATTATATGTAAAGTTATGAACATAAGATGAAATTATGACAAAATGTAGTCACCAGACAAGTCTGGGGAGGGGGTAAACCCGTTTCTCAAAGACCATGTCAAGCTGGGGCCAGATGTCATCACAGTTGATTGTCAGTCTCACTGGTCCAGTGCCCATTCTTTGGCAACAGAGGGGGGCAGGAACAGATTGATTGATTTTTGCACTTTATCAGACAACAACATGGAACTTCTTTCACCACTAGACTCCATGTCTCCACCTCACAGCTGGAAGGAACTTTATTGAGGGGTAACTTTTGGGAAAATGCATTTCCAAATCATAGAATCATAGAATCATAGAGTCATAGATTATAGGACTGGAAGGGACCTCGAGAGGTCATTGAGTCCAGTCCCCTGCCCGCATGGCAGGACCAAATACTGTCTAGACCATCCCTGATAGACATTTATCTAACCTACTCTTAAATATCTCCAGAGACGGAGATTCCACAACCTCCCTAGGCAATTTATTCCAGTGTTTAACCACCCTGACAGTTAGGAACTTTTTCCTAATGTCCAACCTAGACCTCCCTTGCTGCAGTTTAAACCCATTGTTTCTGGTTCTATCCTTAGAGGCTAAGGTGAACAAGTTCTCTCCCTCCTCCTCATGACACCCTTTTAGATACCTGTAAACTGCTATCATGTCCCCTCTCAGCATTTGTCTTTGTTAAACTTCATCCTGTTTAACTCAGACCATTTCTCCAATTTGTCCAGATCATTTTGAATTATGACCCTGTCCTCCAAAGTAGTTGCAATCCCTCCCAGTTTGGTATCATCCGCAAACTTAATAAGCGTACTTTCTATGCCAATATCTAAGTCGTTGATGAAGATATTGAACAGAGCCGGTCCCAAAACAGACCCCTGCGGAACCCCACTCGTTACGCCTTTCCAGCAGGATTGGGAACCATTAATAACAACTCTCTGAGTACGGTTATCCAGCCAGTTATGCACCCACCTTATAGTAGCCCCATCTAATTTGTATTTGCCTAGTTTATCGATAAGAATATCATGCGAGACCGTATCAAATGCCTTACTAAAGTCCAGGTATACCACATCCACCGCTTCACCCTTATCCACAAGGCTCGTTATTCTATCAAAGAAAGCTATCAGATTGGTTTGACATGATTTGTTCTTCACAAATCCATGCTGGCTGTTCCCTATCACCTTACCACCTTCCAAGTGTTTGCAGATGATTTCCTTAATTACTTGCTCCATTATCTTCCCTGGCACAGAAGTTAAACTAACTGGTCTGTAGTTACCTGGGTTGTTTTTATTTCCCTTTTTATAGATGGGCACTATATTTGCCCTTTTCCAGTCTTCTGGAATCTCTCCCGTCTCCCATGACTTTCCAAAGATAATAGCTAGAGGCTCAGATACCTCCTCTATTAGCTCCTTGAGTATTCTAGGATGCATTTCATCAGGCCCGGGTGACTTGCAGGCATCTAACTTTTCTAAGTGATTTTTAACTTGTTCTTTTTTTATTTTATCCGCTAAACCTACCCCCTTCCCATTAGCATTCATTATGTTAGGCATTGCTTCAGACTTCTCGGTGAAGACCGAAACAAAGAAGTCATTAAGCATCTCTGCCATTTCCAAGTTTCCTGTTACTGTTTCTCCCTCTTCACTAAGCAGTGGGCCTATCCTGTCTTTGGTCTTCCTCTTGCTTCTAATGTATTGATAAAAAGTCTTCTTGTTTCCTTTTATTCCTGTAGCTAGTTTGAGCTCATTTTGGGCCTTTGCCTTTCTAATCTTGCCCCTGCATTCCTGTGTTGTTTGCCTATATTCCTCCTTTGTAATCTGTCCTAGTTTCCATTTTTTATATGACTCCTTTTTATTTTTTAGATCGTGCAAGATCTCATGGTTAAGCCAAGGTGGTCTTTTGCCACATTTTCTATCTTTCCTAACCAGCGGAATAGCTTGCTTTTGGGCCCTTAATAGTGTCCCTTTGAAAAACTGCCAACTCTCCTCAGTTGTTTTTCCCCTCAGTCTTGATTCCCATGGGACCTTACCTATCAGCTCTCTGAGCTTCCCAAAATCTGCCTTCCTGAAATCCATTGTCTCTATTTTGCTGTTCTCCCTTCTACCCTTCGTTAGAATTGCAAACTCTATGATTTCATGATCACTTTCACCCAGGCTGCCTTCTACTTTCACATTCTCAACGAGTTCCTCCCTATTTGTTAAAATCAAGTCTAGAACAGCTTCCCCCCTAGTAGCTTTTTCAACCTTCTGAAATAAAAAGTTGTCTCCAATGCAGTCCAAGAATTTGTTGGATAGTCTGTGCCCCGCTGTGTTATTTTCCCAACATATATCCGGATAGTTGAAGTCCCCCATCACCACCAAATCTTGGGCTTTGGATGATTTTGTTAGTTGCTTGAAAAAAGCCTCATCCACCTCTTCCCCCTGGTTAGGTGGCCTGTAGTAGACTCCTAGCATGACATCTCCCTTGTTTTTTGCCCCTTTAAGCCTAACCCAGAGACTCTCAACACTTCCGTCTCCTATGTCCATCTCTACCTCAGTCCAAGTGTGTACATTTTTAATATATAAGGCAACACCTCCTCCCTTTTTCCCCTGTCTATCCTTCCTGAGCAAGCTGTACCCATCCACACCAACATTCCAATCATGTATATTATCCCACCAAGTTTCAGTGATGCCAACAATGTCATAGTTGTATTTATTTATTAGCACTTCCAGTTCTTCCTGCTTATTCCCCATACTTCTCGCATTTGTATATAGGCATCTAAGATACTGGTTTGATCTTTCCTCCCAGTTTTGTCCTGACTCTCCTTTCTCTCTGCCAATATAGCCCACACTCCCTCTTGTTTCCGACCCATCTCCCCGGTCTCCATATTCCCCACTTACCTGTGGGCTTTGCTCACCTGTCCCCGTCAAACCTAGTTTAAAGCCCTCCTCACTAGGTTAGCCAGTCTGTGGCCGAATAGGGTCTTTCCTCTCCTCGAAAGGTGAACGCCATCTCTGCCTAGCAGTCCTTCCTCAAATAGCATCCCGTGGTCTAGGAAGCCAAAGCCCTCCTGGCGACACCATCTTCGCAGCCAGGCATTCACCTCCATGATGCATCTGTCTCTGCCCGGGCCCCTACCTTTGACAGGAAGAATTGAAGAGAATACCACCTGCGCTCCAAACTCCTTCACCCGTACTCCCAGAGCCCTGTAGTCACTCTTGATCTGCTCAGTGTCACACCGCGCAGTATCATTTGTGCCCACATGGATGAGTAGCATGGGGTAGTAGTCAGAGGGCTGGATAATCCTCGACAATGCCTCCGTAACGTCTCTGATACGGGCCCCCGGCAGGCAGCATACCTCCCGAGATGAAATGTCAGGGCGACAGATGGGCGCCTCCGTCCCCCTCAGCAGAGAGTCTCCGACCACCACTACCCTACGTTTCCTATTTGCAGTGGTGGCAGCAGACTTTCCAGCCTTAGGGGTACGAGGCTTCTCCTCCTTTACTGTAGGGAGTGATTCCTTCTTTCCTGTATCAAGAAGAGCATAACGGTTACCTATAACCACGGCAGGAGGGTTCGGAGCAAGGGTGGAGCGCTGCCTGCTGCCAGAAGTAACCAGCTGCCAGTGTCCACCCTGAGCCATCTCCTCCTCCACCAGTGGTGTATCAGCAGTCCTGTGTACTGGGACAGCTACCTCAGCTGTCTCCACATGGACACTGTCGAGGAATTGCTCGTGGATACGGATGCTCCTCAACCTAGCCACCTCCTCCTGTAGCTCTCCCACCTGCTGCCTGAGAGATTCCACCAGCAGGCACCTCTCACATTGGATGGTCCCCCCAGCCTGGATATCAGTAAGTGGAAATTGCAAGTTACAGTCTTTGCAAAACCACACCAGGATCTGGGTAGAGGCATCCATGCTTAGGCACTCTGTCTGGCTACAGGCACAGGTGGAGGAGACAGTAGCAGTGCTGGCACAGGTGTTGCGGGTCTTCCTAACCATCGTAAGCCTCCCTCTGTCAAACTCCCGTCTGCAGCCCCCTGTCAGCCCAAAAGGGTGCTGTATTGCTCCTCCTTCACCTGGAGAACTCCCTTGTGAAACTCCCAAATGTGACTGGACTATAAAAGGGAGGGGCAAAAACACCCCATATATTCTTTTTCTGGCTTGCTTTTTCATCTGAGAAAACAAAGAAACCTGCCTTTGGACTTTGGGAGGAGTTATGACCTGAGAATTTAGTTAGCCCTGTTGTTGGGATCAGAATTTCACCTCGACTCACGTCGTATTTTAAGTTTGTTACTAGAAAGTGTTTTATCTTTTTCTCTTTTAACCATTTCTGACTTTAATACCTTATACTTGTATTCAAAATCTCTTATAGTTAAATAAACAATAATCTCGTTTTATTCTTTAATCAAAACTAATCCAGTGTAATGTTTCAACTGAATCGGTAACTCTGATTAAAGTAGCAAACTATTGTACATTGATCCCTTAGAAGGGCAACAGACCTAAAATATCTGAACTATCCAGGAGAGGGCTAGACAGCACAGAACACACATTTTTGTGGGGGGAAATTCGAGACTGACTGTGTGTTGGTGTCACTCTGCAAGTGGTAACCATGGCTGGTTGAAGCCAGAGTGTGACTACAGTATGGCTGGCAGGCTGCAGCTCTACACAGACACTCAGGATGTTCCCTGAATGCTGGAGGACTGTTTGTGAGCAGCCCACATGGAGCTACTGCACCACAGCGCTGTGAGGCACTCAAGATTGCAGGGCAGGTGGTGACCAACCCCTCACTGGTCTGGATTGCACCCCAGAATGTGATACCTCCTGTCATAACTATAAAGGGAAGGGTAACAGCTGTCCTGTGTACAGTACTATAAAATCCCTCCTGGCCAGAGACTCCAAAATCCTTTTCCCTGTAAAGGATTAAGAAGCTCAGGTAACCTGGCTGGCATCTGACCCAAAGGACCAATAAGGGGACAAGATACTTTCAAATATTGGGGGCGGGGGGAAGGCTTTTGTTTGTGCTCTTTGTTTGGGAGTGCGTTCGCTCTTGGGACTGAGAGGGACCAGACGTCAATCCAGGTTCTCCACATCTTTCTAAACAAGTCTCTCCTATTTCAAACTTGTAAGTAAATAGCCAGGCAAGGCGTCTAGTTTTACTTTGTTTTCTCAACTTGTAAATGTACCTTTTACTAGAGTGTTTATCTTTGTTTGCTGTACTTTGAATCTAAGACTAGAGGGGAGTCCTCTGAGCTCTTTAAGTTTGATTACCCTGTAAAGTTATTTTCCATACTGATTTTACAGAGATGATTTTTACCTTTTTCTTTAATTAAAAACCTTCTTTTTAAGAACCTGATTGATTTTTTCCTTGTTTTAGATCCAAGGGGGTTGGAATTGTATTCACCAGGATTTGGTGGGAGGAAGGAGGGGAATGGTTAATTTCTCCTTGTTTTAAGATCCAAGGGGTTTGGATCTGTATTCACCAGGGAATTGGTGAAAGGTTTCTCAAGGCTTCCCAGGGAAGGGAATCCATTGGGATGGTGGCAGCGGACCAGACCTAAGCTGGTAGTTAAGCTTAGAAGTTTTCATGCAGGCCCCCACATTTTGTACCCTAAAGTTCAAAGTGGGGATACAGCCTTGACACCTCCCCAAAAACCTGTGATGGTGCTGCCCCTTTCCTTTCTCACCCATGTTTGGCCCTTCCCTCTTCTCCTTTCCCATTGATTTTTCCCATTTTCTACATTGAGGATTGGCAAAAGAGGTGGCCTTTACCTGCTACTCCCACGATTGTAGCTGTAGCCACATATTTCTGGCTGTTCCTACAGCTACAGTGGAGACAACAGAAGACAGGTGGGTGGGTAGGCTCAAGGAGGATAGTCACTTTTATCTACTTCTTGCCCGCAACAAGAGTCTTGTGAGGAAGATTTGACAGCACTTGCCCTGTCCTGTTTCGCGCTTTCATCAGCCAAGGAGCTAAGGAGCAGCCCTGAATGCCTGGTTACTCTCAGTGTGGCAGCAGCAGCTTATGCAGAACTTCCTGGAGTCTCAAGAGCTGCCGGGACTGTTACAGAGGATTTACATTGAAGATGGTCACTGGCATCTGTGTTGACCCTACCAAGAAGGGTGACAATCAGGATGATTTCTATGAAGCTGACTTTTTCTGATCTGTATATTAAGAAGTGGACTGGGGCCAACAACCAGCCTTCAGCTGGTATATGACTTTAAAAACCAGTCACATAGAGGTGAAAGGCTTCCTATTATCAGCCTCCAAAAAGCAAACCTTTTGGTCTATACTGGGTTGAAATAAGAGGCCTGACTAAAGGATAGCAACCTATTTATACTCTTTTTGTTTATTGTTTTGTTTTTAATTCCAAAGATGTATATGAAGCGCAGCCTTGATGCTTCAATTGGGTAAATTTAGGAGTTAGGGGAAACATTTTCTCTTCCCAGTGGATTTGGGTAGTAATTATTCCTCCAGGATCCCAGATGAAGAAATGAGCACTGGTATGGATTAAGAAATAAATAACCACTGACTGATCTGATCTTTCTGGTTACGAAAGCATGGGGGGAAAACAGATTAAAGAGAGATGTTGCATGAATGGTTAGTCTGAGGAGGCCACCAGTCTCACAGCAAAAGTAATAACTGGGGGCAGCAGGGAGGGAGCAGGAAAAATGATACCTATCTAATATTCTGCTGTCATGCACAATCAGGTTTGTAGCATAGATGACTGGTGCCTCCCCATACTGGGAGGAGGGGACACACACAAGCTAAAGGAAAGGACTTGTGATGGCCCCATGTGTCTCCCCTGCCCAGTGACCCATCCTGTGTCCAGCGCCACAGCGCTCTCCCTGCCCCACGTTACTTGCGTGGTGGGGGTGCTCTCGGTGGTCCTCTACCTGTATTTCCCCTCAGCATGTTTGGGTACTGCACTTGGCAGCTCGGTGGGGAGCATCACAGAACCTGAGAGAGCCTGGCTGGGAAGCAGAATTTTCAGCCAGAAGCATCTACAGCCCACTCCCTGCCCTGCTGCCAGGGAGAGCAGCCAAATGTGCCAGGAGAGAAGGATAGTGCCCCTCTCCATCCCTGCCCCCAGCAGGCCAATATGGGCGGGCACTTGACTCCCCATATCCTCCCACGTGTTGCCTGTCTGTAGCATGACATGAATTGTGACCATATAGATCATTGTTGCAACTAGGGTCCGATGGTTGCACCAGGTCTTGTACGGAGGAGGTCAAGTGGAGTGTCTATGGAAAGGTTGTAGTTTGCTGGTTATGATTATGCTCTCTGTATGTGTGTATCATTTTTGTATTTGAAGTTATGAATATTGACTATGTACTTGTATGTCAATGTGTTTAATTCTAAGTAGCCTCAGTGAAGCATTTGGTCATCTTCTTGAGAAAGGACTATTCTCAGTAAGTGCCCAATCAAGAAACATTTAATTGACCATGGACTTTGGGAGATGCCAATCTACGTCTGAGCTTTCCTGGGAACATTCAAACTAACATGTAAACAATGGAGTTGGCATGCAAAAGTCTGAATCATTCATGGGTATGTGACTTGCCCAGGTGGCTACAAACTCCATCTTGTTGCTGTGATTTTGCACAGGAGAACAAAGGGGTTTCCGCCCACAAGAGAGAGAATATAGAAGGCCCTGGAAACCCCTCCATTTTGTCTTCAGCTGGCTCAAGAGATGGCCTCTCCACCCCAAATAGGTGCCTGAAAGAAACTGGAACGAAGGACAGTAACCACAGGGATGTGAGTGATTGCTGGACCCAGACTAGGAAGGGGTCCAGTCTGTGAAAGACGCTTAGTGGAACATCTCTGGGGGTGAGATTTCATCTGTAATCAGTTTCTTAATGTATTAGGCTTAGACTTGCATGTTCTGTTTTATTTTGCTTGGTAACTTACTTTGTTCGGTCTGGATTACTTGGAACCACTTAAATCCTACTTTTTATACTTAATAAAATCACTTTTTGCTTATTAATTAACTCAGAGTAAGTAATTAACCTGGGGGAGCAAACAGCTGTGCATCTCTCTCTATCAGTTATAGAAGGCGGACAATTTATGAGTTTACCCTGTATAAGCTTTATACAGAGAAAAACGGATTTATTTGGGGTTTGGAGCCCATTGGGAGCTGGGTGCCGTAGTGCTAAAGACAGGAGCACTTCTCAGGCTGTTTTTAGTTAAGTCTGCAGCTTTTGGGGGACATGATTCAGATCTCGGTGTCTGTTTTCAGCAGGCTAGCATGTCTGGCTCAACAAGGCAGGGTTCTGAAGTCCCACGCTGTTACCCGGGGTTCTTTCAACCCAAAGCTCTTGGTAACTTTTATTCTGTGCAAGGTGGTGTCAGGAAATAAATCAGGGGAGACACAGCCGTCCGACTGATAGATGGCTGGCACAAACAGGACAACACAAGAGTGCTTTCACTTAAAGCTACACTTTATTTAGTCTCAAGCACTTACAAACATCCGCAACAGATTAGTAAAACACCCCCAACCCTTGATAATTACCAATGCTGAGTGTGGCTCTTCAGTGAAACAGCGGCAGGCTTCCGGTGGCCAAATCTTCCGTCTGCCGGAGGGGACCGCAAGATGTATCCAGAGGGAGAGTCCCAAAAGTGTCCCCAAATGAGTCCAACTATCTCTAGCTTTTCCCCCTTATTTATACATTAGTAATAGAATGCCATGTCCCTTAAAGAAAACTTGTCAAGCAAGCAGTTCCAATGGGCAAGCAAGAGGCTCCTTCTGATTATTGATTAACCAGATGTGGGTTTTTCCAGAGTTTGCAGCCTTGAGACCCCAATAGACATTCCTGGGGTACATCCTGCTCTTTTAAAATGCATGTATCAGCAACTTCAACACAATTATTATCAGGAAGGACGGGGGGTCAAGCTGCCCTTTCTGAGGCACCCCAAAACTCCTCCCTCCCCCCCCCTTGGTCAAGCTGAGACTGCTGAATGGCCAATTTACAGCTTTCTGACTAGGCTGCCTTTAACAATAAGCCATAGTGGTTTCAGGCATTTTACTGGTTTGCCAAAGTCTCCCCATACAATGCTGGCAGGGAAAACGGGCTCAGAGGTAGTCTCAGCACATCAGGTGACAGTCCCAAGGGGGTCTCTGTGACTGAACCCATCACACGTAGTATTTGTGATATCTCCCTTTAGACTTTTGTGTAAAACTTGGAGAACAGAGCAATGGGTTTTACTGTTGATATGTTAAGTGGTTGAGTTTTCATTACATGCAGCAAATCCTCTCCCTCTTCTACAGCTGCAAAGGGCCCTGTCTTGGAAGTGGTGCAAGTCTGCTGAGCAGGAATGGCAAAATATAGGGAGCCTGCATAGAGGATTGGCTTCCCTTGTATGCTGTGAATCGAGCTTTGCATGGTCTCCCTCCATGTTCCCATAGAGAGGAATTTGGGGGAAGAAGGATAGAGAAAACAAAATTGGACTGGGGACATTTCGCCAGATATACCTCAAAAAGAAGCAAAGGATCGGTGGGCGAATTTAGGGTTTTTATTTGCCTTCTGGTTTTGAGCTGTTAGTTTCCATTTTCAAGATTTTCTCCATGACCACATGGGCTAGAAGCTTACTATTTTAAATTTAATCGTGAGCTTTTCATGTAGTCAAGTGTGTTGGAGTTGGCCATTAAGAAAAACACCAAATATATGAGACTTGCAATAAAATCATAAGAACTGGCAATGCTGCAAGACTAACCAGGAGAGTGAAGAAAAGAAGGAAAAAGCCCATTAATAAGAGTCAAATCACGACTACTGAAGGGCCATAGAAAGTTTCAATAGCAGTGGGACCAGTGAGGTTTTACTTTGTAGGGATCCTAGATATAAAGAGGAAATGCAGCGGAACTCTTACCAGTATGTACATATTGGAATAGTATTCAACGCTGGCTCACTCTTCTCTGTATTTTTCTTAAAGAAGTTATGAGTTATCCTTGTGTTCAAAATCAAATCCTTTCTTTTCCTTTCAAAGTTACATAACAGAAACCAGAATCTACTGAGGAGATACAACCTCCTGATTGGAGGATAACTTTTTGACCTCTGTCGCCATCTCTCTGATATTTCTATTGAAATGTGAGTGCACAGCACATGTGCTGCATGTAGGGGAAGCTTTGTGTGCTGGGGAATGCCCAATAAGTCTGTAACTACAGAATCCCACTGGCCAAATTTCCCCTCCCATGGAAGAGGTCACAGATACTGCCTCGGGCATATGAGTGAAGTGGGCTCCGAAGGAGGAAGTTTATAGTTCTCTGCACCTAATTCTCCGGAAGAACACATGCACAAAATCCATTTGATCTGGCTTTGCTCAAGATTTGGTCCTCAGGAGGATAGAATAGTCAACAATTCTTGAGCAACTGAACTGTTCATTTTGCATCAGCCTTTTACAGGAAAAATAAAGAAAAATGCAGGGACAATAGGAAGTAATGGAAACTTTGTCAGCATTGCTGATGGTTAAAAAGCAGGTAAAGGAAGATTTGGGGACTAATTATATTATTTGCTCTTTATACAGATCAGCAATTCTGGATGATATGCATCCAGATTCTTAAGTGCATTAGCTAATAAACTGAGTGGGACCCTTACATTTGCTGAATTATATCTGAAAACGATCAGCTTGAAAAAGTAAAACATCTAGTAGGCAGTATATTTTGCTTTGTCATATGTTTTAACCAGTGGTGTAGTTGTTTTTCACTCTCTTTCAATTCCATTCAATAATTGAATTATGGCTCTTCTGAACCTGAGCCAGCCTGGGAAGGAGGCATATTGCCTGTGGAAAAAGTTGCTTGAGATATTACCAGGTGTTTCTGAAAGGCATAGTACCTTTTGGAGTAAGCACATGACAGGGGCCCTGCTTTACATTAGCTGAAGAGTTGTACTTGATGCTCCCTTCAGCTAGCCATTCTGCCTGCAATGATAGTGGAACTGTGGCTTAGGGTATGTCTACACTGCAAAAGAAAAGTGTATTATTAACTTGGGTTATCTAACCCTCATTATCTAACTTGGGTTAAAATAGCAGTGAAAACACAGCAACTCTGCATTTAACTGTGGTGAAAAGCTCAAGTTCAATCCCAGGCTGCCTATAAGATTGAACTTGTGCTGCTAACCTGAGTTAAAAGCTGAGTTGTGTGTCTTTACTCTTTTAACTTGAGTAAGATAATGGGTTATGAATACTCCTCCCTCACTCCCAGTATGGACATCACCTTAGCCCTGTTCCTGTCCAGAAATGCCTCCATCCTAGAATCCCTAGAGTTACTGGCAGCACTAATTGCTCCAACTATCAGCCCTGTGCTCGCTCCCCAGGGAGCATGCAGCCCCTACTTGGGCCCTGTCAGGGACCCATGGTTGAGCTCAGACCCAGCTCATTGCCCTCAGCTCACTCAGCTAGGGAACCTGGCCTCCTGGTTAGCTGAAGACCTCAGCAGGCACATTCTTAAACCCTGCAGCAGCCCTGAGTTCTTGGCAGCTCAATAGCGCTATACCTGTAGCTGTGTTTCCGATCCCGCTCCCTACTCCTGCTCTTAGCTCTTTCTTCACTCCTGGCCTCTGCTCCATGTTCACAGCTTCCACTCCTGGTTTCCTTCCCCTGGTTCCTGCTCCTGGCCCAGCTCCAGCTGGTACTCTTGTTCTGACCCTCCGCTCCCAGTTCCTGGCTGTTTGGCTCTGGCTCACTCCCTAGACTTGGTAACTTGGCTCTTGATTTGGGCTCTGGCCATTAGGCTAGTCACTGCTGCTGCAGCCACTAGACCAGCTCCTGCCCTGACAGTTAGGCAAGACCACTATTGGCCTGGTCCTAACATACCTCTGTGGTTGGAGCAGAGGAAAGAGAGAGAGAGATCTCTCTGTATACAATTTCCCAATTCCATCACTTCAGGAAGGATGGTGTAACCTCTCTAACCTGTTCATTATTGTGAATGACATGTAAATAGCTGAACAGTGGAAGTGGCAACATTTACAGACTCTGTATTGTTTACTGGAAACTAATTTTGGAAAGCTAGAACAATGAACGATCAGGAGGACTAGAAATAAACATGCATTGGTGATCATTAAAAGAGAATAATTCTGACAATTATCATCCAGTGAGTATAAATGTTATCCCTAGCTAAATAACAGGCGAAATGTATATTTTTAAACACATATTTGATGTAAGAATGTACTGTCTCCTTAGAAGTAAGACAGGGAAACTAGAACAGGAGATAAGAATATTTGCCGACTGGAAAAGCAGGTGGTGGTTGTGAAATGACTACTTCGGGGCTGCAGCTGTCAAATGTAAAGGGCCAGTCCCTGGAAAAGCATGCTGGGGATAGGGGGGGCAAAGACCAGAAAAAGGTCAACTGTATAGCTGTGAGAATTAGCAAGTACAAAGCAGTTAAGAGGAAGATGCTCCTGGAGAAGGGAGCTGCTCCTGTGTATTGGCTGCAGTCAGTTTATCCCATGTGGTTTTATAATAAAAATATCTAGGTCCCTGTCTGGAGTGGGGCCCCCATAAAGGGTGAAAAGCTACTCTACCTTTGTGTATTCACATAAGGGACAGTAGACAGTGGAGCTGTGCAATTTGGTTACACAAATTTGTGTGGTAGAGAGGAATGCTGAAGGAAGGGGAGTGTGTGGG
Organism: Chrysemys picta bellii; assembly: GCF_011386835.1. Classification (NCBI taxonomy): domain Eukaryota; kingdom Metazoa; phylum Chordata; order Testudines; family Emydidae; genus Chrysemys; species Chrysemys picta. Next base: position 54,331,468 of record NC_088796.1, on the reverse strand, counting down.
AGGAGGGGACAGTGGGTTCACCAATATGCAGACCCTTCAATTAAATTACAAGTTTTGGGGATGATTATCTCTTCCCCACCACACTTTTTCTTTTGTCTGGCAGGCAGCATACAGCATTTTAGGTATCATGGTACTAGTCCATGTATTGTATGTTCTGCACTTTGTTTTACATTCACTCATGTACACAATATATTAAGCCCAAGAAACATCCGTGCAGTGTCTGGGGGAGGGAGGTGATGTGGAACACTCAGCACGAGTAAGAGCAATGAACCCTATGTAGGAGGCTTCTATGATTTTTGGCATGCTTACATGTTTATCATTGTCTCCATCTTTCACAGTTTTTCATTGTAAAGTTGCATATAGGATCCTATTACTATTGCATAGCCATTATAACAGGGTTTAATCATACAGCAAGCTAAATACTGCTTGTCTTATTCATGCAAAGATCCATTTAAGTCAATTAGAGATTTACATTAGTAATATTTTTTGTAAATCTATTCTTTCAATCCTGCCTGAAAAGAATTCTGTATTATCATATATATCTAGGGACTACTTATCTGCCTTGGTGTCCTTGAATGACTGATTATCTACTGTACTATAAAGGCAACACTGAAAATTTTGTCAATTTTAAGTAGCTATTAATTAGCAGCATCTATTAGCTTATGCAGTTTAGGGAGCCATTTCAACATTATAAAATACCCTGAAGTTCACAACAAGCCCTCATTCTATTTCCTGGAGCAGAAAATCCGGGAAAGCTTCATCCCTACCCCCAAGCTTCAAAACTGGCTTTTGCTGACTTCTCATTGCATTGCATTAGTTTTGTCATCTGGAAATCAATGGCAGGGAACATGTCAAATGAAAAGAGACATTTCATATTCTGACAAATCTCACAGCCTAAGATCATGAAAGGCCAGGGGCCTTTACAATGCTTAGCAATGGGATTTCTGTCAGTCTTCACCCAATAGGTGGGTGCTCTCAGCTTTTTAAAATATATTTTTGTATTTCTTACAAGAAAAAGAATGAAGGAGTAAGTGGAGGTACCGAGAATGGACAAGGTTGATTCAATCTTTAATAAAACTGCAGAAAAGAGTTTGAAACAGTCTCTTGTTTTCTATTATGTACCACAGTGTTGATATCAGAGGGAGTGATCTTGATATTCCTTCTTTATCTAGTTAAATAGGGAGGGGAAAAGGCTCCTGAAACACTGATGCAGCTGCAGGGCCATGTATCCTGTCAGACTTAATGCCGTCTTCAAAAAGTATCTTTATCATATGCTCGTGGTCAATGGGATCAGTTCTCTGAGACTGGAGAGAATAATGTATTGTATCTGGGTTGGATTTCAAAAGCAATATTGGCTTTCTGTATTATAATGCTAGAGAGATGTCAAAGCTTGTCTGCACCCTTTACAAATCATATTTTCTTCCTCCTCCTCCTCACCTTGCATGAGTTTCCAAAAGCAAATTTCAAGTTCAGTATTTAAATAAAATCAAGCATAAAAATGCCAGCTTCATGCACTGTTCTATCCTGGTGAGAAGAGGTGGGCCTGGTGCATTTTATCTTGCTCCTGCGTACAGTAGTACTCGAGTAATTAAACATTCATTCTATCTTCCGCCCCTTCTAGACCCTCCCCAAAACATACAAGGTCAGAAGGGAAACCTCAGCAAATAATGCAAACAGCAAAATTAACCTCTAAAACCACAGTTAATTTTCCACAGGGTGCTCTGATGTTGCACCTAAAATGTAATGAGCTGTTTTTATTTTGATCACCCTCTAATCATATTTGATGACACTAGTCATTACAATTATTTAATATTTAAACCCTTATGCAATAGCTGCTTAGTCCATATGCTTTATCATAAATCAACCCTCAGTCTTTAAATTTAGTACAGTATTATAAGAAAAACAAAGTGCATTATTTGAAGAGTATCTTTCAGAAAAATAAACAAAGACAAGCCAAGTCCCACTGTGGTAGAAGTGTTGAGGGCATCTCCAAAGGGAGAGAGGTATGACTTAATCCTTCTTCAGCATTTCACTAGACAGTGAATATGTCCTTGCATTTGCAGCTATAGAATCTCCTTAGAGTCGAGCTTGACTGGCTATTATTTCGGCCAGGCCCCAGTGTGTAGAACAGTGGTGGGCAACCTGCATGGCTGCCCATAGCTCCTAGTGGCCGCGGTTCGCTGTTCCCGGCCAATGGGAGCTGCTGGCGGCCATGCCTGCGGATGGTCAATGTAAACAAACTGTCTCATGGCCCACCAGTGGATTAACCTGACAGGCCACAGGTTGCCCACCACTGGTGTAGAGGGTTTCCCTGTCTCTCATTACTTGAGGATTGCTACATGTGGCTCTTGCCTCCTGACTGGTTTAGGTGGATTCCCCGTTCAGCTTGCTAGCTACTGAAAATCCATTCCTTAGGCACTTAACTATTCCCATGCCTTATAGAGGATGCAGAGATATTTCCCTGATGTCTAGCTTGAGCCTGAAAATACCTCTAGGTGGCAGGCTGCCTAGGGGTTAGGCATTGCTTAACTACCTTTTAAAAATTTGGGACTTGGGTACTTCTAAAAATCCCACCCAAAACTTTTACACTGGCCTCTTTATCTGACTGCAGAATTTGCATGTGGTTCTGTATTTGCATATACAAAGGATAGTTGAAGCTTATAAATTGGCACTTATGCCTGCATCTACACATTTTTTCATATAAAAATGGGTTTTATGAGCACAACAGGTGCATGCACAACCTTTATGGATGTAATTTGGATTAGTAGTTTGGCAAATTTGGTCCTTTAGGATCTATGAAGCTCACATTCATCTCCGCAGCTGCTGGAGTTCTTATGAGCCTCCAAGTACGTTGCCTCGGAAGCTGTGATACATGCAAATAAACTCTCTTTCAACCATAGAAGAATCTCTCTTCTGTTAGGACAGTAAATGCTCCAGTGATATTTCCTTAAGGCAACAGACACAGTGGAGCCTGTGATTCTCCCCATCTGAATTCAGCATTTTTGGCATTATCAAAATCTACCTCTTTCCAAGGGCCATAATCATAGATTATTTTCCAGCATGATTATCCCCAGTTCCACCATGACTTTACATAAGGGGATGCACTGTCTGAAAGAAAGATAGGCTCTTCTCTGGATGACCGGAAACTGTGTGAATGTATGATCATAATAATAAACACAGTTGCTCTTATTACTAAGTTTGGAATTTCCGATATATGCAAACTTTTGGCTTAAAATAAATACACCAGGCTGCATATGCAGAGTGCATGACTTTCATACACTTAAAACTTCCTTATTTTAAAACTGTTTGTCTTAATATATTGAGGTCTCTTGTTCTCTCTGGAGGCTTAGATCATAGCAAGTATGTTTTGGCTTGGATAACTCAAACTGCAGGTTTTTTTGAAAACATCAAATATTATATCTGAAATCTTCTTAACTAGTGAAAAACATTCTATTTCTACACTTGAGTAAATCACCCCAATAGTATTTTATTGCAACCTACACACACACCTGACTTACCTCACTTGGGCTGAAAAAAAATCAGGATTTAATTCAGTAATTGTTTTTTAAGCGGTAAGTCTCTGAAAATAGGGTATTTCATGAAATTGCCTACTTTGTAATTCCTTTTACGTTCAAACTGATATTATATTACAGTGGGGGAGAAAAATTGAGAGAGGTAAGCAAGGGTGTTTTAGTCAAGGAATGGCCATCATAAGGCAGACTTAATATCATATGCTCTTATTTTATCCACTATACTGAAAAATCATATCTGGGAGATCTGCTTCTACAAGGTGTTGCTTTCAGAAGGGTTGTTCCTATATCTCCCCAAACAATATTGCAAGCGCTGAAACATTACTCTGATGAATGACCTGAAAAACTTCACCTATTAATCATCTCTCTCATTTAGATAAAATATTCCACCCCTTCTTACTGCCATGCTTTGAGGCTCACAGGTACCCAAATGTGCAGCAGGAACCTACTTCACCTACTACAGTTTTCCACTCTCGCTTAGAGAGAAGATGTTAGCTGATGTAACCTCTCTCCTTTTCTCAAAGGAAATATAATTAAATTGGATCATGCTTTTCTAATGAGATGTTTTTTTACTAGAGATGTGTTGGGATAGAAATCCATATATACAAGTCTGAATTCTGCCTTTACGAAGTATTTTATCACTAGACCAATGGTAGACAGAAAGCTTAAATTAATACTAGTGCTCTCGATTAATCACAGTTTACTCATGTGATTAACTTAAAAAATTAATCGTGATAAAAAAAATTAATCGTGATAAATCACAGTTTTAATTGTACTCTTAAATAGAATACCCATTGAAATGTATTAAATATTTTGGATGTTATTCTACATTTTCATATATATTGTATTATGTGTTGTAATTGAAATCAAAGTGTATATTATGTTTGCTTACAAATATTTGCACTGTAAAATGATAAACAAAAGAAATAGTATTTTTCAATTCACCTCATACAAATACTGTAGTGCAATCTTTGTCGTGAAAGTGCAACTTACAAATGTAGATTTTTTTTGTTACATGACTGCACTCAAAAACAAAACAATGTAAAACTTTCAGAGCCTACAAGTCCACTCAGTCCTACTTCTTGTTCAGCCAATCGCTAAGACAAACAAGTTTGTTTACATTTAAGGGAGATAATGTTGCCCTCTTCTTATTTAGAATGTCACCAGAAAAAGAGGATAGGCATTTGCATGGCACTTTTCTGTAGCTGGCATTGCAAGGTATTTACATGCCAGATATGCTAAACATTCCTATGCCCCTACATGCTTCGGCCACCATTCCAGAGGACATGCTTCCATGTTGATGATGCTCATTAAAAAAATAAGCGTTAATTAAATTTCTGACTGAACTCCCTGGGGCAGAATTGTATGCCCCTGCTCTGTTTTACTTACATTCTGCCATATATTTCCTGTTATGACAGTCTTGGATGATGACCCAGCACATGCTGTTCATTTTAAGAACACTTTCACTGCAGATTTACATCAGGCAGATCATTAAACTCCCAAAAGTTTGAACAGTAGTCCACTGTAATCACGTACTGCTTTTCCCGGAAGGTAAATAAGTCTGCTGTCCTCTTTTCCCATGGTCAGTTGTGCAACTAATGTGGTAAGAGTCTTTTTCTACCGGCTGTTATCACATGACCAAGAGGTGTCACACTCTTCTATCAAGGAGTGTAGTTCAGTATTTGTTCCTAGCCAATACAAACACACTCCTCCCAGTCTAAGACAACTGTCAATGCCCAGATGTGAGATGTATTTTTTTGCATGACATCCTTACGTAATGAGGTAAGATCAACAGATCTGTCATCAAAGTATGATTCCATCCTGCTCACTTAACTCATCCTTAATTTGAAAATGTCTGCTTCTACAGGTATTTGGGTTCTGCTCACTTTCCTAGTATCATTTCCCTTGGCAGCCTAGAGTTGGATGTCCTCTTCTGCAGCGTCCTTGATTTTGTCAGCTTCACTGTTGAAACTGGGAGAAAGTGAAGTAAGTTAATTGATCAATGTCCTGATTCCCTTCTCCCAACTCACTGATGATGGGCATATATGCCCTGCTCAGGCTATAAGCTAACATCAGTAGTCATCCTAGATAATAGCTGGAGGCACATCAACATATGCTAAAATCTCTTTGAAGTTCTGGGAAGTGGCTTTGCCATGATTGTACTATTACTGGATGGCCATAGGTATACTGATGGAATTGCTCCACTCCAAATACCACAGCCAGAAGCTCTTTTTCTATTTGGGCATACCCCTGGTCAATCTCTGACAGTTCTGTTGGCATAAGCAACCGGCTGCTCCTGAAAGAGAGAGTTATACCCAATCATTTCTCCAATGCACCACACTGGAGTGTCAGTGGCTGTCCTGGCTGATAGTACTTCAGGAGAGGGGCATCTTTTTTCATTTTGTTTCATCATGTCAAATGCTTGCTGTTGGGGACCTGCCCAGTCCCCCTTAACATCCTGACTTGTGAACTGATGTATGTGTTCTGTTACTGAAGCCAGCTGTGGTCAGTACTTGAACACAAAATGTATCATTCCTCCCTGTAGCGGAGCGACGACTCACCGGTGCAGCACCTCCTGTTGGTTGTCTCGGGAATTAACTCTCCAGCTCTGGAGCACCCTCTGCTGGCTGATGTCCCACTTGCCGCTGGCCCCCGTGTCCCTCCCAAACCCCGGTGCCCCTTTACCTTGGGTGCTGCCCCCTGGCAGTACCCCCACTCTCTGGGTCTCCCCACCCAGGGGAACCCCCCAACCCTCTACCCCCACCTCACCTCAGTGGCTACTGCCAGTCATCATCTAGTCCTTGCTTACTGGGGCAGACTGCAGTCTATACCACTCATCATCGGCAAGGGGGGGTTTGGACCTGCTGCCTTTGCCTCCCCTGGGCTGCACCTCTGCAACCCCAGTACCCTTCCTGGCCTTTACCAAGGCCTGCAGCCTGGGGGTTTTCCAGCATGGAGCTCCCCAGCTCTTCTGGCCATTCCCCTGCCCCACTCTAGTTACCCTGCTGAGCTCCCAAGCAGCCAGGCCCATCTCTCTCCACAGCTAGAGAGAGACTGCCTGTGCTCCTCGCCCACAGCCTTTTATAGGGCCAGCTGTGGCCTGATTGGAGCATGGCCCCAACTGTGGCTGCTTCTCCAATTAGCCTTGTCCTTGGCTCACAGCCCCAGCCCTCTCCCAGGGCGGGCTGTAATCTGTTCAGGGCCAGAACGGGTGACTACCCCGCTACACTCCTCCTCTTTTTTTGCATTGCAGCTATAAAATTATGATGCTGCACCCTGATCAGATCCATGACTTGTATGGCCATATTCCCTAAGAGTGGTTTGTTGTTTGTGTTGGTGGATGGGAAACACTTCATTTAGTACTGTTATTTTTCAGGTTATTTACCATCACATCACATTTTCCTACAGGCTGCATTATTCTATCAATGTACATTATCGGATTGTGAGTGGTCAGTGTAATAAGTGTGTTCAAGTCCAATTCACCCTGAGGAATCGCGTTGCAGGAGACACCGCTAGCCAGGTAAAATCAAACAAGGTGTTTTCCTATTCATATTATTCATGCATGGAAGCTAGTATTATCCCTTGTTGCTTCCCAGTCCTGATAGCCTACACCTGATATGGTCTCAGACTCAAGCAGAGAGTCATCACTATTGTACAAGTCTCTAGTACAAGTCTGACTAACCTTTCTGAGACCTTGTGCTCTTGTGCACACTGCTGAAAAGGTTAAACTTGTCACATTTCTTACAATGCCATCCTAGTTTAGGGCAGTTCTTTACTCGTTCACGCTGTCCCCCGCAATAAATACATCTCACTATAGGTATGGAACCCAGAACATTTGCTCTCCTTTGCTGTTGTCTCAGTGTGTAAACTTCTTGGGTTGTTTTGCCTTCTTGGGCTTTCATCCTTTCTCTGGAGGCTTCCCTTGTATGCCCCAGCATCTGTCTAATGGGAAATTGACTTTCTGGAGTAGCTGCTCCCAGAGGTGGTGATCCCAAGTACCTCAAACTATCTTGTCCTGAATCAGGGAGTCTGTCAAGGCACCAAAATGGCATATAATAGCTAATGTCCATAAGGCAGCAATATAGGGGTCTGTCCTCTCTCCTTTATATTGGTGTCTAGTAAAAATCTTGTGTTACTGAACGGTTTCATTTTGCTTTGGGGAGCAATAGGTCCCCAGGGCTCCTAAGAGTACTGTAATACTTCAGACAGTGGTGAGCCTCACACTAGTGCAGTTATCGCTGCCTTGTGCCACAATAAGATAAAATAATAGTTTTATTTTTGTTGTTGTTGTTGATCTCTTGTATGGCCAGGTCTGTGTACAATTTGAACTCCTCCTTTCCCCACGTCCATTACTGGGCTAGGTTTGTGTCTGCAAAACCTAGGGTTCTTGAGGGCTTTAGACCAAGTTCCATGGCTCATGCTGCCAGCTGCTGCATTTCATAGAACTTACAGCTCTAATGCTGCCATCTTGTTTCACCTATGAAGAATGAAACTACAAGTCCATTAAGTTGAACAGGTGGAACTTTATTAAACCCTGAGAATTGCTCTGTCCATATGGCTGAGTTGCTTGCAGCCTAACTCCTACCCGTTTTCTGGTGTCCCCTCAATTACAGTCCCTCCAGGGACTCTGACCAGTTTCAATGATCATGATACAGAGTTCATGTCCTCCAGGTTAGGTCTATCCATTGTGGACAGATTGTCTAAGATTGCAATGTATTGAGGTCCTGAAGACACCCTAGCTGTTCCTCCTCAACAACCATTCTCTCATCCCGAGCCACAGGAACCCCATGGAGTACCTCCAAATCCTCTTCCTTCATCTCTCTCTGGGATGGTTGTGGAACATCCTCAGTGTTTGCCCTCCCCTTCCTTTCAGTGAATCTGTGCACCAATTCTCTATGGACTACAAAGGGGCAAGCTCTTGCTTTTTTATATCCGCGCAGATAAGTTGTTCTGTTTCTTAATTATTGTATAAGGAGCCCTCCAAAAATGAGTAAGTTTGGGGATTTTTTTCCAGACTGCTTTTTCCTAACAGCTTGTGCTTGGCATGTTCACTTCTGGCTCATCTGTTCCTCCACTTTTTAAAATGCTGTCCTCCAGCATCGGTTTAAGGAGTCCAAACAAAAAAAAAAAAATCTCATAAGGGGAATAATGGATAGCTAAGTGTCAGTCCTTGTTATATGCTGTTAGAATGGGTTTGGTTCAGTTGAGATATTAATCAATGAGACATCAAATAGGAAAGCTCAGTTGGTTTTTACTAATTCAGATTGTTCTAACTAAAAATAGATCGGCATGATTCAGAAAGTTATTACGAATCTGGTGTCCAGGCGTCTCAGCTGATACTGGACCAAATTGCTTTACAATTCTACAGATTTGATAGATTTCATTCTTTTCTTTCCTTCCGTCCTTCTGTGGTTAGTTGCATACTAGCATTGTCCAATCAATAGCAAATGTCAACTTTGTAGTCAATAGTTTAGACAGCATAGGTTCCATTTTACCCTTAATATCCTCCAAATTTCCAACTTAGCCAAACTGTTATGACCTTTTGTATCAGTAACTTACCATCACCTAATATTACAATGCTTGATTACTTCTCTTGTGGTTTTATCATTTATCTGTATGACATGTCTTAACCAATCATTTCATTTTACCTTTTGTGATAGGGACATTTTCATGATCTGTTGTTCAAATAGCATAGTCAACAACACTAAAAGCAACCCCCCTGCATCTGTAAAAATAGATCATGCCCTGCACACTTTCTCATTTCTTTTAGAACACATCCTACATAAGCTCAAAGACAAATATACCTTTTGGTTCCCTTGACATAACCATGTGGGATGCTGGCAACAATGCAAAGATGTTGGAAGGTGTCCTCATATCCCAATCTCATTGGTCTTCAATGACTAAGACTCTAAGCATGCACCAATGGTCTCTCCACTTCCTCATTACTCACAGGGTGGACAACGTTGGTCCTTGGTTATCTGGAGTTGTCAGCAAAACTTGTGTAATATCTGTGATTCAAATTCCTTCCCCTCATCACTGCAGAGCCATTTAGTGGTCTGAACTGCAGCACTATATGCTTTATCAGTGCAGCCATAATTGTCTCAGTCCTTTTATGCTTTAGTGGCTGTTCCACTGAGGTCATACACCACCAGCAAATGCTTATTTCCAACTGGTGTTTATGGTAGCAGGCCTTTCAAGTTGATTTGTGTGAACTCCCACGGCTTACTAGATTGGGGCATTTCCCCTAAAAGAGTTTGGCATCCTTTTGACAAGTAAGAAAGAAAAGTATCCCTTAACAGCTGCAGCCATGCCCAGCCAAAAAATCCATTGGATACCTGGCTCAGTATCTTTTCATACCCCAAATAGCCTGCTGCTTCATTATTATGAAGACGCTCCAGTGCTCCTCTCTTTAAACTTGCTGTCAAGACAATCCTGTTCCCTTCATACACTAGCAAGTTGGATCAATGGATTATTGTTTCTGAACTGCATTGAACTTCCCCAGGCAGGGTCTTCTTCGATAGATCTGTTGGTGTGCGAAACATAACTCAGTGTCTTTATGCTGTTCATGCCAGATGTCCTTACAAGACCAGGTTGAATATATTCTCACTGGCCTCACTCCGTTGAAAGAATCCACAACCATACTTTCCTTTCCAGGTTTATGATGAACAGTGAATATGGATTCACAAACTGTCTGAATATATCTCCACAGGCCACCTTCCAGGTTGTGCTTTGAAAGGAGCCACCACAAGGCACTGTAGTATATGTACACTCGGAATTCTGTACCTCGCAAATATAGACAATAGGCCTTCAAGGTATCAACAATAGGTAGTGTGACATTGCAGTCTATATGGTTTTATAAAAATATGCTAATAAGTGAATATAATGTAACTGGAATATGCTTCATGCAAAAGGTCTCTTGTAAGGTATCATTACAAAGATTATAATCTACTGAGTGTGATCATCCTATTTGTATAATTGTACCACTCTTGTATCTGAAACTAGAAATATGAAATATAACCCTGAGGGCCTACTGTAATTATGCAAAGTGTGGGCCATTAATGGTGGCTGGAATCTTGATGACTCCCATTAACCAGGACAATTGTCTGCAAATGGCTGTTTTACCTATAAGTCTTCCTGTATAGGTGTGTGCTGGCAAGTGGGCAATGAAGTCTTGCAGTGATGTGTGATCATGTCACCTGAACTGGAATCCATCTTTAACCTGGTGTCTTTCCATTGAGAAGGAGGGGGTGGGAATCCAGAGAGGGACAAAGGGTTCCCGCCTTATGCAAAAGATATATAAAGGAGTGGAACAGAACAAAGGAGAGGAGCCATCATGAAGAATCCCCTAGCTACCACCTGAGCTGGAACAATAGCTGTACCAGGGGAAAGAATTGTGCCCAGGCCTGGAAGGTGTCCAGTCTGAGGAAAAAACTTACTGAAGCATCTCTGAGGGTGAGATTATCTGTATTCAGTTTGATTAGACATAGATTTGCACATTTTATTTTATTTTGCTTGGTGACTTACTTTGTTCTGTCTGTTACTACTTGGAACCACTTAAATCCTACTTTCTGTATTTAATAAAATCACTTTTTACTTATTAATTAACTCAGAGTATGTATTAATACCTGGGGGAGCAAACAGTTGTGCATCTCTCTCTATCAGTGTTATAGAGGGCGAACAATTTATGAGTTTACCCTGCATAAGCTTTATACAGGGTAAAACGGATGTATTTGGGTTTAGACCCCATTTGGAGTTGGGCATCTGAGTGTTAAAGACAGGAACACTTCTGTGAGCTGCTTTCAGTGAAGCCTGCAGCTTTGGGGCAACTCATTCAGACCCTGGGTCTTTGCTGGAGCAGACGGGCATGTCTGGCTCAGCAAGACAGGGTGCTGGAGTCCCGAGCTGGCAGGGAAAGCAGGAGCAGAGGTAGTCTTGGCACATCGGGTGGCAGCTCCCAAAGGGGGTTCCATGATCTAACCTGTCACAGTGGGCTCCCAAGAGGGTTTCTGTGATCTAATCCGTCACAGGTAGATACTCCAATTCTATAATATTTTAAAAACCTTCTGTAGAGTCCACAGAAACCTACAAACAACTCTACCTCTTCCAGGAACGTTCCAGTCCTGTATGGTATTCAGCTTCAGGAATTTGGGTTCCAACCCATCCTCACTGAATGTGTCCTTAAAGGTGATGTGATTCCTTGGAAACTGACATTTGTTTCCTGCAAATTAAAGCCTGACTCTTTAAAAAGGTTTAAAATCCTTTCAGCTTCTACCAGATAGTCCTGCCACGTTTTGTGGAAATGTAATGAAGTCATCTAAGTAAGTAATGATGTCTTCAGTTCTCAAAACCTGGGTCAGATCGTTCACTATCTTCTGAAACATCCCTGGTTCATTCATGAGTCCAACAGGCATCCTGCAGAATTGAAACAGTTCTTTGGGTTTCACAAAGGTAGTTCTTCTCAATCCTCAGGTGCTATTTTAATTTGATGGTATTCAGAGACCAAATAAAAACGACTACTATTAGGCACCTGACATTTTATCCAGGGTTTCTGCTATGTGGGGATGTAAGCAGTTACCTTGAACTGTCTTTGAATTAAGTCTATTGTAGTCAACACATATATCCTCAAGTATTCTTTGGTCTTTTTTCGTAGTTACAGCAGGGGAAGCCCAAGTTAATGTAAATTGAGCACTTAGCTTCTTTTTCACTGCCACCTGATACACCTGGGAAATTCAATATGGGGGCTGCCTCACAGGGACACTCTCTGGCTTAAGCACAATCTAGTCTTGTACCTGATCATATCTCCCAAATACTTCGATATTCTTAGAGAACTTACTAGCATGATGTAAGAACAGCTGGTCTAATCACTTCTTTTTGTTGCATTTTATAACAACTTTTCTCAAATCAACCCCTAGCTCTTTTTACTGATTGGGCTGCTTCACAACTCCCGATGTCTGATCCTGTAAGAGGCTTTGAGACACCAGCTACATTGGACATTGTCCCAAGAATGTGATTTTTTTTTTTAACTAGCTGCACTTCCTTGTGAGTCGCATTAATTGCTCTTACTTAGGACTTACACTTAGGCCCATCTTGGAACAGATTTCTGCTGCATAGCAATTATGACTGAGTATTGGTAGCTTCAGACACTCATATAGCTTCACTGCAGCTGTTTTTCCTTAGGAGTATTGCTACATGATGACAACTATATGCCAGGCCACCATAGGGAACAGTTCCTCTCTGTCACCCTGTAGACCTGGTAGAGGCATCTCTGCGGCCTCAAGAGTGTTACTTCAGGTTCTAAGCTTCTTCCTACCTACATCCAGAGATAATTAATAGTAAAAAAGGATTGTGGGTGTTGAACCAGCAATGACACCAAACCAGCCAAAATCATTTTTTAGCTAAGTTAGCATCAGGCAGTGGCATCATTTGTTTGTTAAAGAGTATAAAAAGGTAAACTCTTGAAGGGTTCTTTACTATTACCTGCCTGACAAAGTTGGAGCTGACCAGCATGCAGCTAAGCATCCCTGGGTTTAGTCCATTTTTGAGTATTGTTGTCAAATGCTTATATTATGGTAAATTGCTTATTATTTAGGCTTTTCAGGACTGTTTACAGCAATTGTATTAGTATCATTTGGCCTTTGGATTTAAAAAGGGAATTTATGGTTAAATTAATGTCTAGTGGCATCCTATATTAATCATAAATATTTCAACAGACAGGTTCATAGTATTAATACCTCAGGAGTTTTTGTGTTTCCCTTAGATGAAATCCATTCCCAATGCAACAGCACTAGAAATACTGCTCATTACAACAAATGTCCACTTAGTATAAGGAGACCCCAAGTTTAGCTAAAGCTAGATTTTTCCTGTTCTCTTCAATGGCTTATAATTAATAGTCACCAAAGATGCTCCTGTAACACAAATCATCTCCCCCTTCAGCACTGAGTGGTCTCCATGGATCAGACTTGTTTCAGATTCTGAGTTCAACAGCCTTGTGGTTTCCAGCCATTGATGTCTCCAGATGCGTAGTAAGGTATCCAGGTAGCTTTTCACATGAGCCAATTAAATACTTACTGATAGTGGCTCTACTGCATCAGATTTCTTAGTGTTGCTTCCATCCACTTGAGGAACTCCATCTCTAAAGGTCTTTGCTTCTGCATCACCTAAATATGTCATTTAGTCTGGGACCCACTTAGGAAACAATCTCTCTCATCTGATTCATGAGCCATCTGGGCCTACTCCCGTTTTCTAGCAATCTTCCCTAGAAATCTCTTCTCAAAGAGCTACAAAAGTGTCCCTTTGGAGTGGGGAATTCATAGCTGATACCTTAAAGGAAACGCAATTTCTTCTTCCACATTCTGAACTCTGTGTATAATCTGGTACATATGCTTATCCAGCATGTTATCCTCCTTCACCAGCAGGACATACAATCATAGAATATCAGGGTTAGATGGGACCTTGGGAGGTCATCTAGTCCAACCCCCTGCTCAAAGCAGGACCAATCCCCAGACAGATTTTTGCCCTAGATCCCTAAATGGCCCCCTCAAGGATTGATCTCACAACCCTGGGTTTAGCAGGCCAATGCTCAAACCATTGAGCTATCCCTCCCCCTGTTAAGATCCCCTGTTATACTATTTATAACCTGACTTTTCACAAAACAACTTAACAGTAAGAGAAAGAGACGGTACTATCTTTTGGTCTCATCATTACTGCATTCATTATTACAATTCATATTCTCTTGTTCATTAGAAAGTTACATCTGAACAATGTAAACTAAAATAGGTCCAGGCTGCTCTAAACTACACCTTTCCTCCTGGCTATCCTGGTCAGATGGAAATGAAGGGAACTAAATCATGTTGCACTGTCTCTTTCTCTTACATAGGTCATACAACAGAACTAGATGATGGTGTGAGGTTTTTGCCTTCATAATGCCTCATGGTGTTTAGCATAAACCCACTAGATATTAGGACGTAAGTAACACTACCCATTTTGTGTGCATTTCTGCCCTCTCTGTATGTTTTTGTGCTGAATGGGATAATAGAACTGATATGTTTTGTTTGCTCATATATTAAAGCATAATTTATCAGATAAATTTAGACTTCTATTCACAAACTGTCCCCAAGCATTTATGATTGCCTCCAATTTATTTATTTAAAATTATAAACTGGAGATTTGTCCACAAATAACTTGCAGTTGCCATTTGAACTTGGAAATTTGAAACTGAAGTTGTGTTGATTGATTCTGATTAAATGCTTAGCTTGGATTAAACGTCCAGTGAGAGTTGACTTTGAGACCAGTTAGGCCAATACCGAGCCCTTTAGACACCATCCTCTTCCCCTCTTCCCCCCTGATGCTGCAATATTGTGGTGTATTTCTGTTCTCTGACTTTGAGAATAATTCTTGGAATCAGGTTTCTAGTGCAAATATTTACATTTATGAGTTCAGAATTCACTCTATGTGCAAATTCTCTAATATCTGGTTAGAATGAACTGTTTCTGTAACTTTTTTCAACCAATAAATATATTTACTAAAATATTTGTGGAAAGCAAACACAAAAATGAATCAATGTATGAGAACACAGGCAAAGTGAATTATTATTTTTTTATTTGATTGAATATTCAGAGAAAAATGTGAGATTTGCTTAACTGGTTTGTTATATATATATTAATTATTCATACTCTTCCCACTTATTTAGAGCAACTGGTCAGGCATATTCAGTTTAAATTTAAATTTTAATCTATAGGTTCATAGTTTAGGACTAGAAGGACCATTAGATCATGTAGTCTGATCTGTATATCAAAGCCCATTACATTTCAATCAGTTACCACAGTATTGAGCCCAATAACTTGTGTATGACAAAAACATAACTAGTGTTTGGCTAAAGCATATTCCATAAAGTTATCTAGTCTTGATCTGAGTAGTTGCTTGTCTACTATGACCCCTGAATTACAGTCATAGATACATCCCCCATTCTGCAGGTATGGCCGGCATGCCTTGTGTCTGGATGTAAAATTTTGCATTGGTCTGTATTAAAATGAGTTTTGTTTGAATGAGCCCAGATTACCACATGACCTAGGTGGCTCTCTGACTTCATCATTATTTACCACTCCACCAATCTATGTCAGTTGCAAATTTTATCAACAGAGACTTTACATTAGTTTCCAGATTATTGATGAAAATGTTGAAAAAACAGATAAGCGTATCCATTTATAATGCTATGATAGTTATATTTTAACTAGAAAGGTCTTCACAGCATGGGAAGGTATCCATCATGAGAAGCTTCTGAACTTGCAGTATACAATTCTTCATGGCTTATGGTAGCTCCCCTACTCTGTTCATAATGTTTCAATCCCTGTGACCTTTATGCTATTACACCAGGTGGCATCAGAGTCAAAAAGACTCCTTCTTTGGAGTTTATAAGCTCCAGAAGAGTTGGGTTTTTCTCCTACAAAGCAAATAAATAATATGCACAAGTTAAATATTTGCATTTTATAATGAATGATTAGAGAGATAATGCATCCATTTGCAAAAGAGCAACAAGAAAATAATTGAACAGTTTTCATATCCTCCACAATGTCCTGCATTTTTGTCCTATCTTTGTCTTTGTAGACTGCAAGCTCCTTGGGGGCAGAGTCCATGTGTTACTTGCTATATTGTAACATGCTGAGCACATCATTAGTTCATAATAAATAAGAAATAATAGCCTAGATTATCATCATAGTTCTATTAATTACAATTGAGATATGCTGATTTACACCAGTTATATAAATTATTCAACCATTGGTTTTTTTTATTCTGTGGGCTATCAAAAGTCAATGTAGTTGTATGTTTGGCATGGAGAATAAACTTTTGTGGTTGTTTAAAGACACTTTTCAGCATTCTATGGTTTAAGTTATGGACTCTGTGGCAGAATGCGACAATGTGTGCATTACTTACGTTAATACTGGAATTATGTGGGTTATGTGTGTTGAGCTTCTGGTTTTTTGAAGTGTCAAGCAAGAAAAAGGATCCTTTCTGTGTGAAAGCTGCAAACATCCTTCTTGGAGTAAAAATTAAATTACAGTCTAGCCATAGTCGAAAGCCTGCAAAAGAGCTTATCTCTTCTAGCAGGTGTCACTCTTGACTCTTTTGAAACAAGCTGATGAATATACAGGAACTCAATTATGCAGGAAACAACTCAAAATGAGCATGAAAGAGTGACTACCAGCAAAGATAATTACAGTTCCCTTTTCCTTATAGGGTTTGATACTAGGTGCTTAATCTAGCCAGTTGTTTTAGAAGCTGCCACATGCAAGTCACTGCAATTTTCTCTCTCTCTCTCTCTCTTTCTCTTTTTGTGTTTTTTTGTGTTTGTTGTCTGCTTAATTTTGGTGCTAAACTGCAAGAAAATGCTCCATAGACATTTTAGGAGGATTTGTTACCACCGATTAATAACTGCTGTATTAAATATTCAATTTTAGCTACCTGGTGAGGCTGGGGTCAAAGTACTTTTCTCATTTGACAGACTACAGTGAATTGAATTCAGTTCTTTTTGTGTTGCTCATTTTTATCATTTGAAATAATATTGCTTTGTAATATCACAAAAGACCATTTTGAAGGAGTAGGTCATTAGCTTTGAATTAAAACTAAATTTACAATTGTAATTGAAACCTTGATAAATACTAATAAAAATGGGGTGCTGCAAGAAGGGGAGGGGGACCCATAAACACACATCTCTTGCCTTGATCAATCAGTCATTACTTAGCATTGAATTGTTGCCTTAATTGTTGCTCTAGTGTAGTGTGCTTAGGATTTTAACAATCCCAGAAAAGTCATTAACTTTTACTGCTTCTTTTTTGAGAAATGCATGTAGTTTTAATTAAACAAATATTTCTTTTTTCCAAAGCCTTGTCCAAAGAAGACACAGCTTGCAATGATGATTAGGTTTAATTAGTTTGAGTGATTTCTGCACTGAGCAAGTGTGTAGCCCTTTGAGGATTTCTGCTTTCATTCTTTCCCCCGACTCCCATGCACCTCTCTCTCTCTCTCTCTCACTCTCTCTCTCTCACACACACACAGACACACACACACGACTTAGAAGATCAGTAAAGCATCCTCCCCCCAAAGGAAATATTTTTCCACACATATGTCAGTTTTGTTTAAGGCCAGTATAGTTCAGAGTTCCCTTTTATTTTCCTCCCACGGTGATGAGTCTTAAATCTCTTTCTCCCTCACTCTCTGAAGTGGGACTTTGTGTCGAGTATAAGAGAATAGCATTTGGTATTTTGTGATGTTTAAATATTTATGTCATGGATTAGGCTTTGATAGCTAGAGTTTTGCTTCTTCTTCTTCCTCTTCTTTTGGCCCAAGATGTTATATTTTTTTATTGATCTTTTTTCTTTTTTGCCAGGCCTAACTATTGTTTTGGGACACAGTCATCAAATAAAATTTTTTTGGATTGCAGTTATATGGCAAGTTTTCAAATCATAAAGAGATAGACAGAGAACTTGAAGATAGACTGAAGAGAACAATGCTACATTGGCATGGGGCATAGACTTAATGACTTTGCATGTCTTTTCTGTCTGTAATTTCTAGGATTCTATGAGCTCCAATGCAACACCCCAAGTCTGTAAAGCAGTTCTTTGCTTATCTGATTTTTTTTTAAATCTAGACAAATGCAAATTATTGTATTGTGCTAGGTGCCTATTTCCACTGAATTACCAAAGCCTGTTCTAATGTCATGGTGTCTCAGATTTGGCATTATTTAAATAAAAAACATGTTATGATTATACTATTTACTATATATATTTATAGGGTGATCTTTTTACAATCTGGTGCATGCATGTGATGTGGCAGATATGCAAATAAGAGCTTAGAAGAAAAGAGGTAAGGAAAAGAGCTATCCAAAAGGTGACTGGGGGGAAATAAATATATATATTTATTCTCTCCAAAATGTTTTAAATCTTGGAAGAAGTAGTCTTCATGACGCTTTAATTTGCAGCAGGGATGAAACTTTTTGTCTATGAACAGGATTTTCAGATAAATATTCCAGGGAACTGCTTTTACGTTTGGCCTTTCATCATCAAAAGTATTGAACTAGATGGATCTGATTTACCTTTCTTTTTATACAAGAACAGACTGGAAAGGACCTCCTTGGTCATTGAGTTCAGTATCCTGCTATTTCAGGCAACTCATCTTAAAATCAGTTAGGATTCTTGTCCTGACTTCTATTGGAAGGCTGTTCCAGAATCTCACTGTTCTGATAGTTCTTTGTCAATGGATCAAAAAACCAATGATAAGGGATCTTATTCCACTTTAACACCTTTCTCAGAAGGTTCTCCTTTTAATCTGAGTGGAAGTTTCGGAAGATGTCAAAGTAACCGTTCTATTTCTGATGACCCTATGTAATCCCTGTTTACAAATTAAAGACTAGCGCTGACTTGGTGGGATAAAAGTGTATTTAATTAAAAATATGTTTCATTTTAAGTTTTCCATGACAATTTTTATTGAAAAATTGTATTTAATTTTAATGGCTGAAAAAATGCCTTTAAACTTTTTCCCCTACTGGAAAAAGGAGGTAAAAAGTGTGAGAGAGTGATTTTCTCACACTGAAACCAAAATGTTCATGTCATTTCTGTTTTTTAATTGAAAACCAAAAGAATTTCCACCAAAACAAAAACTGTATTTGAACATTTTACTTTTGGTTGAAAAGATTTTTTTTTTAAATGACAGAATTTTAAACCAGTTCTGTTAGAGACTCTGAATGCGTTGTGAGGAGCAAAAAGTAAAATATACTTTGTTATAATTACACAATTTGTGCTAATGTAGGTATAGGTAATCCCTGTGACCACACTTTTTTGTTGTTGTTGAAAAGCCCCTAAGATTTGGGTGCATGCATAAGATATTAATTTAGAAATTAATTCCACTGACAAATTAGACCTGTATCCCCAAACTCAGCCTTTCTCACCAGACCCTCCCAACCCCTTTACCCTCCCCCTCCCCACGAGAGCTTGGGAAAACAGATGGACTTTGCAGCATGCATTGATAGTTATGAAGTCTGGGATCCAGCAAATCACAGTGGGAAGGGGAGGCAGTGCATTGGTGACACCTCAGTAAAAACTCCCCGAGACAAGCCACCTCCTGTTTAAACGTTTAAACAAGTTGGCTGTTAAACTGAGTGCTTCAGCTGACTGACTGATATGGCCTTGTATGAGGGAGCAGCAGTCTCTAAGGTAGGCAAGGTTTCAGTCATTTAAGTTATTTAAATTGAAGCCAACACCTTAAATTAAGGCAGGAGCTGTTAGGTATCCAAAAAGACATCCAAGCTGCAAACCTAAATCCCACAGCAGGCATTCTTTTCTCTTTCCTTCAGCCTTCTCACATTATCTTATTCTTATCTGGATGGCCAGCTGTCATCCATGCTCCAATTTCTGTTAAGCACTGGGTAATTCACAATACTGTATCAGAGGATTGGATGAGATGGAAATATAGAGCTGAATGTCACCTAATCACTGAAGACACCACAGCTCAGACCTCCACACTAACTTTCCTAATGGACTCTGTACATGCTGAACAGAAGGAGCAAGAGAATGAATCTCTGCCAAACTCCAAATGACTAAAGCTACATCTACACTACAGCACATACATACCATGAGAGGCGGCAGCTGTCTATACCCGTGCTTAGGTCAGTATAATTTACATCACTCAGGAGTGTGGATTATTCATACCCCTGAGTGACGA
Organism: Chrysemys picta bellii; assembly: GCF_011386835.1. NCBI lineage: Eukaryota > Metazoa > Chordata > Testudines > Emydidae > Chrysemys > Chrysemys picta. Next base: position 54,311,225 of record NC_088796.1, on the reverse strand, counting down.
AAGATACACTGAAGTAACCTGTAGTGTAGACAAGGTCTTAGTCCGTGGGGCAGAAAAGTAATTGCCCAAATTGCCCTTTGAGATATCTCAGACTATAACAGAGACAATCGAGAACAACACTTTCCATGCTGCCTTCGTTTGCAGATAAGTCAATATTACTGCATAGTCAACAGTATTAAAAGAAGGAAAAGAATCAGCACAGACACCTGAACATTAACAAAAGATGTTAAGACTGCAAATATAGATGGAGTTGCCTCTCTACACCCTTCTTGATGTCAGCCCCATAGCTTGAAACTCTGGAGGGTTGGAATCTTGCTGTTGACATCTGACTTCTGGGAAAAAAGCAGAAGTGCTGGAGATCGCCAGATGGACAGGGGCCTCATAGGGAGAGGGAGCTCACGGTCAGTGAGCCAGGAGAAGTGACTGTATGGACCAGGCCTCATTTGCATTTCAGTCATGTGACAATTTGGGGTAATTGGGTTAAAATACAATTAATGTTTGAGCTTAGGCAATAAAATGCCTTTATCCCTGTTGTGAAATGAAAGGATAAAAGAATTGCACCAACTGTGCCTGAGGTGTAGTCACTCTGACTGAGACTGTGATCTGGCACAGTTGGGTAGCAATGCCCATCCAAGGTGTGAGTAAGTAGAGGATGGAAAAGGGGCTCTTGCATTCTGTTGGGAGTGCCTCCCTGGTGGCAAGTACTCTGATAAGGTTCCTGTGGGTCCCTCTCCAAGGATTCAGCGCAATGGCACCTTAAAGATGATGGTTGGCTTTGAAGTGGCAGACAGCACAATGATGGCACTGAGGTGCCTGTGGCTGAGACCATAGAGAGCAGCAGCCTATCTGAGGTACTCTGGTGTAGGTCCCCTATGCAGAAATCACTTCAGCTGGGTCAGGTAATAGAGCTCTTAGAGCAGCCCAGGCAGCACTTCTGTTAAGGGCTGGAGACTTACCTGCCAAAATTCTTGGATTCCTCCAATCCTTGACAACAAACTGAGTTGAGAAGCTGGGGAGGAGGGAAGTAGCTAGAATGTATCAGCCATTGACAACTGCTAGAGGAGAACTGAGGTTGGGACTATCACTAAGACATTGTTCTGTTGTCCCCCCCCTTTCTCTCATCCTACTAAAGGTCTCTTTGTTTTAAACCACTTTACTGAGTACTTACAAGTGAAGTATTGCCTATCAAGTGCACCCATTTCCCAAGTCTCTAGGTGGGGGCTTGAGCCAGCATTGTTTAAATTTTAAGAAGGCACCCCTGGAAAATTGAACTAGCCCCTTTTTGCTGACAAAAATGGCAGAATCATTACACTGATAACTTTACTCTAAAAAGAAAGATTCAAGGCATGGCAGTAATTGGAGAGATTGTCATTATCAAGAGATGGTTTCTTGAACAAATATATAATACATAAGTGTGGTTTGTTTTTTTTTAAAGAGAAGTTAGCATCTTGCCCTCCCACAGGGAGACATTGTCTGTCAACTGCAATAATGGTCCTATGTCAACAACCTTCTTGCTAATCTTGACTAGGCATAAACTGTATCTGTGAGCTTGTCTACACATGAAAATTAATTTGGAATAAAGAGGGGTGGGAGTTGTGAAGATGACATAAGAAGAAGACTAGCCACCAGTGTATTCAGAAAACTGTAGAATCTAGAAAGTTAAAAATATTTCAATAAAAACGAACATTAGCATGTATGAGACAGTCATGCCGATACTATTGTATGGCTTGAAATGTTGGAATATGAGGAAAGCTGCTGAACTAAAGATATTGACTGCAGAAATGAACTGACTGATGGGAATTACTGAGTTTCAAGACTGCAGAAAATAAAAAATGAATTGATAAGAAAATGGCTAGGGCAAAAAACAATGCTGTTACAGACGATCCAAGAAAGACAAGTGTGATGGTTTGGACATATGTCAAGAATGGACCCAGAAAGGATGCCATACATAGCAATACATACTAGAGTGCCAGGAACTAGAAATAGGGGAAGACTGAGGATGTGTTGGATAGACACAGTGAAGAATGACACAAAATACAAATGTTTAAAGAGGAACAAAGTAATGAATCTGAGACAAGACAGAAAGTGATGGAAAGATTTCATTTGGTTCCATTGTTGCTCCTAAATTGATATACAGGAATAAAAAAGAGACCCAAAAAGGTAGGGTGTGAAATTAAGCCGATTGAGTATTACTGATTTTCTGTAGGTATGGGCACTCTTACTCTGGAATAAGTGTTTTTACTGAATTATCTTAATGCACCAGATCACCGTCATTCAGAAGAGAGCAATTTTACTCTGGAATAAGAACATCTATGCATGGAATTAATCAAGTATAACTCTGCATAAAAGACCAACTACACTGGGTTGGATATATCATTAGGATGCCTGAACATCGAGTCCCCAGAAAAAATTTCTATGGAGAATTGTCACAAGGACACCAGAATCAAGGACAACACCAAGAACAGCATACACTTTGGTGCAATAAAACTGGATGATCTCAAGAAGGCTGCGTCAAATAGATCATCATGGTGACACACAATATTCAGAGCTTTCCAAACCTTTGAAGAGGACAGAAATAATCGACTGTTAGCTGCAAGGGAAAAGCATCGTGCCACTGCTATCGCTACCAAAACACTCACCAATGACTTTGTCTGCCTGATCTGTTTATGGGCATGTGCATCACGCTTTGGAGTGCAGAGTCACTCTAGAATCCACAAAAAGAGAGAGCATGTAAACGTCATCGTCAAACCAACAGACTATGCAAAGGAAGAAGAACTCTGCATATAAAGAAGCAATAACGCACATACCACAGTCTAAACATGTGGCAGCACCTCTGCCTCAGCAAACCACCGGGGTTGAAATGCAAGATAAAAATAAACCGTGTGTGTCCCCACCAGACATAGCTCTGACCTTCCTAACAGAATTTTCATTTAGAGCCCAACACATACAAATCCCCTTACCATCCTTTTTATATCATACATGGACAGTGTTGGAAAATAACAAAAAAATTAAATCAATTTTTCACTGTGCAGATAAGAATTTTATGGGCAGGAGATATCCAGCAAAGTCATGGCATTGGTGAAAAGTGGGATGATAGGTGTTCACTAAATTTTCCCTTTGTGTGATTGTTTTAAAATGAGTTTCCAAAGAATAGTGTTGATTTGTATTTATATTTGGGCCTGGTTCTCTTGCCTTAGGACAAATGAGGGACTTAACATTTTTTTTTGATCAGTAAAATTTCCCCAAAATAAATACTGTGCATGAGTCTATACAAAAAGAAAACTCAATGTAGTGATGTAGCTCACAACAGAGTAAATCAGGAATATACCTTTATAAAAAGTGGGATTAGAATGAGACTCCATTTCTCCTACTTCTAATTCCATTCTTACTATTACAAATATTTTATAACTCACTAATAACTCACCCTTTTTTAAAAAAAAGCTATACTTTCCTGCAAGCAGAAATACCCCGCTGATTTATATTTGAAGAAAGCTTTCTGCATCAGAAAATTTGGCTTTTGATAGCTATGACTCTGAAAAAATGAGTAGGATGCACTGATGTACAATATCTTATATACCTAATGCTATGCTGTCAAATGTGTATTATCAAGTACAACCCTTCGACCATTTACAAGGAGTGGAAATGCTGCAAAGACAAGCTAATGGCAAACAGACTGTGTACAATATTAGTCAGAATATGAATTTGCTGCAGTAATAACAGTATTACTTACTAGCATGTGAACACTATAACTTTCTTCAATAAGCTAGAGAATGAATTATGTTCCTTCCCCCAATCTCCACTAAGTGACAATGTGCGTGAATACTGAAAACTGCTTTGTTGAAAGTAATTCACAATCAAAATTCATTCTCTGTAGTCAGATCTGCCAGGTGAATGTGGATTTGATAGACTATATTTATTATAAGATATATAATTTTTTTTCAGGTCAGCAGTTTTAGCAGTGCCAGTGCAGCTGTCAGGAAAGGCTGCACAATCAAGAAGATTGATTAGCTGTACAAGAGAGTAGCCCATCTTTTGAATTCTCTTCTCTCAACTTCAGCTGATGTGAGCAAGAAAAGCACTTTAATTTCAGGAATAATCTAAATTTAATTGAGAATGGTAAACTTGTTGCAAGGTTCATTTTTCATTCTTACTTACACCTTACCTCCCCCTTATACTTTAGTCCTATTACTTTCATATACTGTGATTTATAAGGAGTTTTGATGTGTCTATCTGACTCTGCTGCCTCATCACCAGTTGTTTAGCAGGAGATGTCAGCATCATCTGATAGGTCCAGATGTAGGGTTGGACTGAAAAGACAACATTTGGACTCATACAAAAAGGGAAGAGAAAAGGACGAGCAATGAGTACTAAGCATCAGTATGGAAAATAAAGCACAGATTCCTGTTCTGAGTGCCCACTGTCACTGCCTTTTGCATTGCCTCACCCTTTTCCTTAATTTCTGAGTACCACTACCATGAAGCATTAGCAGTGACACATTGTGATTTATTGGCTCTTTAATGTACTCAAACACTGTGCTTCTCTGTTTACCCAGGACTTTTGCACATGCTTTTTTGTAACTGACTGACAGAGGGAAGTGATATTGCTCTTTGCTAAAGAAAGATTAGCTAAATCTATGAATCAGATTTTTCCCAAGCTGAAGGGTCAACAGGCAATATCTGTGCTGGGTAATGCGGGTGTGATGGTAGAGTCTTAATGATAATATAAATAATAATGTACCATAACACCTCTTAGGAGGCCTAGTTACGTACTAGGACCCCATTGTGCTAGGTGTTATACAAACACAGAACAAAATGGTGCCTTCCCCAAAGAGGTTACAATCTAAGTATAACAACAGATGGATACTGACAAACAGGGGGGATACAAGAAAACAATGTCGTTGTTAGACAACGTTAGACCACATGATAGGCAGTGGCTTAGCTGTTACTTTTTTTTTTGTAGGCATCATGGCAGAAGAAGGTTTAGAAGGAGGATAATTAAGTAGCTTCGCAGATGTTAATGGGGAGCTACTTCAAAGCATGAGGGACAGCCTGGCAGGAACCATGAATTTATTTACTTAGAAAATTTTAACAAATGAGTGATGGAGGGTGGCATCAGCAGCCGATTGGAAGTGAGAGACAACCTCTCAGTGCTAAATGAGAGATGATAGTAAGGCTGGAGGGCGGCTCTGAAGGGTCTTGAAAGTGAAGACAAGTAGCTTATGTTTGATGCAACGAAGAAAGGGGAGTCAGTGGAGTGATAAAAGAGGGGTGACATGGTTGAAGCTATGGGATAGGAAAATGATTTTTGTAGCAGCCTACTGAATGGATGTGAGCTGGACAAGTTTTCATTTGTCAAGATCAGAGAAAAAGATGTTGTAATCAAATGTGATGATGATAGCCTGGATAAGAATTTTTAGGCATGTAGAAGGATTGGAAAGGCCATATCTTAGAGATTGTAAACTGTAAAATCTGGCAAGATTTAGAGATGGACTTCTCTAGGTCCTCCTATGCAGGCTGAGTTGAAGATGATGCCCGAGTTGGAGGCCTGAGTAACAGGCAGGATGATGGCTTTGTTCACACTGATTGAGAAAGGAGACAGGGCGGGTGAAGGCTTCAGGGGAAAATTAAGCTATCTTTTACCTGAGCTGATAGTTAGAGTCCTTCCAACACTTCCAACTTTTTGTTTGAAAGGAAAAAGAAAATTCGATAAAGTTTATCCTCTTTTTCTCCCCTTGCCCTGATCCAACTTCTGGAACTCTAAATGACAATCTATATTAGTCAACATGTAATATACAAACTCGTAGGGACTGGATGGCTCCTAGGACAGGTAATGGACTACAGATCCTGTAGAGGTCAATGGCCTGAATACAGTACAAACAAGTAGTAAATGAAACCTATTTTTAGTGACCTATAATAAATGAGTTGATAGAATTAGACGTTCTTAAGGATCCACATCACAAAAATCACCATCACAATTGGCATCAGTTGGTACCCTTGTTGACAAGCTGCAGGGAGTGGAGGGACACGCTTGTGGACGGTCAACGTCAGCAAAATGTTTCGCGGCCCGCAATCAGATTACCCTGATGGGCCACATGCAGCCCGCAGGCCTCTGGTTGCCCACCACTGCACTATTGGCTAGATTCACACAGGGACTTAGGCATTATGGCTTTTAGGCACCTAGAAAATGACTGGGATTCACAAAGCCTGGGTTTGGTGCATAAGCACTGCATACAATGAATGGGGAGAAATAAGCACCTAAGAATGTGATTCATAAAAGCCAGCACACTGACTAGCTTAGACAGCTCCCAACTCAATGAGAGTTTCCGAGGAATGTGCTAAGGTCTGTCCCCTTCAGAGTTAGGCCCCTATCTCTGCTTTGGTTCACAGCCAGGAACCGTCTCCTGGAGTCAGGAGCCGAACTTGTTTCTTGCAGTTGGCAGCAGCAGATCTCCCTCATAACTTTCAGCCCAGTGGTTAGGGTACTCACCCAGAATGTGGGAGACCCCCAGTTCAAGTTCCCTTCCTTGGTCTCCCACCTCCCAGGCGAGTGTCCTACCACCACGTTCTATAGTCATTCTCAGTCTCTCTCTCTGCTTCAATGACTATTTAATTATTAATCCACAGTGGAACAGTTTCAACTGGTGAGACTGATAGGAGCCCCACATCAGAATATCTCAATAGTTAGGACACTCCCCTGTGAGAGGACAGACCCCTGTTAAAAGCCCTTCTCTTTATCAGGTAGAGGGGGGACTTGAACCAGGGGTCTCCCACATCCCTGCTGAGACCTCTAACCACTGGGCAAAGAGTTATGAGGGAGATCCGCTGCTGTTAACTGCAAGAAACACCTTCAACTCCTCCATCTCGATTTTGTGTAGAGCTAGGTGGCCTCTGAGCATGCTTACTGGATTGGGCCCCACATGCAAATTGGGCAGAGGAATGCCTATCTTCATGAATTGGACTATGGCTTATGTGTCTAGACACCTAGAGGAGGAAGCAGTGTTTGTGGTCAAAGGCAGAAACATAGGTGCCTAGGGAACTTTTACAGCAAAAAGTTAGGCACTGAAGGAATGTAGGTCTCTACAGGGTTAGGTGGCAGCTGAGCGGAGATTTTTTAATACCAGTGGTGCCTAAAGCTGGGATTGAGGTGCCAAACTCCCACTTTAGGTCCCTAAGTCCTTTGGGAATCTAGTGCTATCCTAGATAAGAATTGTGTTTTTGCTTATATTTTTATCTGAGATTTAATCAAAGTCATTATAGTATTAGTTCTGAGTATTTTCAGGGATTTAAAGAGAGACAAGTTGGGTGAGGTGATATCTTTTATAGCAGTGGTTCTCAAACTAGGGCCAACATTTGTTCAGGGAAAGCCCCTAGCAGTCCAGGCTGGTTTGTTTACCTGTCGTGTCTGCAGGTTCGGCCAATCGCAGCTCCCAGTGGCCACGGTTCACCGCTCCAGGCCAATGGGGGTTGTGGGAAGCGGTGGCCAGTACATCCCTTGGCGTGCGCCGCTTCCTGCAGCTCCCATTGGCGTGGAGCAGCAAACCGCGGCCACTGGGAGCTGTGATTGGCTGAACCTGCAGACACGGCAGGTAAACAAACCAGCCCGGCCCACCACGGGCTTTCCCTGAAGAAGCGGCGGCCCGAGTTTGAGAACCACTGTTTTATAGGGCCAACATCTGTTGGTGGAAGACACAAGCTTTTGAGCTACTCAGAGCTCTTCTTCAGCTCTTCAGGGAGTTACTTCAGTTTCAAAGCACACCTTCATGCCCATCCTCCTAATAGCAGCCCATTCAATTAGATTTTCTAGACAGACCAAACATTGTGAGATTTAAAACCTTTTTATTTCTCTTCTGGTCTCTGAATCTACAAGGTTCACTTTTTTGACATTTTCTCTTGTAAACTGAGGGCTAGAAGCTCATTTAATTTCAGGATTCCCCCTCTTCCCCATGTAATTACAGGACTCCAGGAGCTGGGGCTTTAAGAAAAACAAAGATAAAATAGCAAGCGTTGGCAATGCTGTGCTAAACTCCCATTGTCTGGAAACTCTAGGGTAGACAATTCCCTGCTGACATTTATGTTTTAGTGCTGTCAACAGAAGCTTAATTCTGGGAAGGGAATTTTTATTTCTTGGCTTTGTTGTTTAAAAAAAAAATTCTCTTAAACTCTACTGTAGAATTTATTGGTTGAATTTTGTCAGCATGAAAGCAATTTAACTGCCTGTTCCTAAAAAGCTGATTATTTCAAGGATTCCCTGACAGTAGACATGCACTCATAAGAGAGTCCTTACTGCTAGAGTTGCCTTTTTGCTCTCTCTGCATTTGGCTATTGAGCCCAGTTTCCCCAGTAATGCAGGGAAATCTAGCCAGGACTGAAGGATGAAGTGAAATCATGGTCTGGATGAGTAAATTAGGATCAGAAAATATGATGGATTTGTCCTATCCTTCATGCAACAAAGTGAAGGGAAAGGTACAAAACATATGAGCAGGCTTAGAAGTTTGAACTTGATGCATCTCTCCCCAGAACACTGCAGTTTTGTGTGGGAGCCTGGTGAAGAATTTCATGGCTTGGATTCTTGTGAATGATGGACAGATCCAACTCCAGAGTTCTATAAAAGTGATACAATTATGAGGAGTATCTTTTGGTCAGGGAAGACTTCTTCCCACCTGCCTTGTCCCAGAGAAAGGACATCATATGCCATATTATATGCTTCTCGACTATGCTTGTGTAGTCCTCCTTGCACCTAGGAACTACAGGTTTCAGAGTAGTAGCCGTGTTAGTCTGTATCAGCAAAAACAACATGGAATCCTTCTGGCACCTTAGAGACTAACAAATTTATTTGGGCATAAGCTTTTGTGGGCTAAAACCATCTGGCCCTTAGCAGAGGCAGCAGTTTGGATCTGCTTCCAAAGCCCTTCTGTCTCCGTGAGACTACTTCCATCCTCTTAGTTGGCAGCCTTCCTAGCCTCACAAGTTTGTCTGCCCCTGGAATGGGGTCGTGCTTGCCTTCCCTGCCCTAAAGAACCAGTACACCTGCTTTAAAATAATATAAAAGTTTACTCAAATCTTTCCACCCCAGGCTTTGTTGCTCCTACAGTTCCCACCTCAGGGTCGCTCAGTTCACATCCATTCCCACCACTTGTCTCAGTGTCGGAAGAACCTACTTGACACTTTCTCAGCAGAACTGGCACCTGCTCCGAAGATAAAAGGGGAGGGGAGGGGGTTAAGAGGAATGCTGTTAGCTTGCTACAATCAAAATAAAGCCAATAAAATGGAGAAGTTGAAAGTCAGAATTAATTTCCTTTTGAGCTGCTAGGCATTTGAATGCAGTCTGGGACAGCAGAATTTATTTCTATTATCTTAAATGTCTGTTCTTCCATTACTGTATTTTTTATATAAATATAAATATATTGTCATTACCAACAGTATTAGCAATCCACTTCTGTCACATCAGTCATCAAATAGATGATAAATAATCCACTTAGTTGGTCAGTGTAACCTCCTAGAAAACAAATAAGCTGAAAGAACTTTTTCTCATATATATATATATATTCCCATATCTTAGCAAGTTATTTCCTGTAGGAAGTCAGAAGCTCCAACTGCATGTTTGTTCTTTTGTTGTTTGTTTTCCATTTACTATCTATCTGTTCCAGCAGCCTTCCCTGACCTACAGCTTCTTGTGTGCTAGTGCACACCTGCATGAAATGGACATTTTCTTGACATACTCTTAGCAATGGATATTTTTAGAATTAATTATACCCTCAGAGATCAGCCTTTGGTGTGTTTTGCTGAGAGGAATCCATACACAAGTACTGTTTAGAGCAAATTTGCAAGAAGCAGGTACAAGAAGCTTTAAAATCACTATCATCCTGCCACCCTCCATGAAATATGCTTGCAATGATTCTGTACTTCTGGCAGTGTGATTATTTACCCAGAAGCCTATAGTACCCTGCAGTCCATGATCAATTTGCTGCTGCTGACATAACAAAGACAGGAAAATAAGATACAGTATGTGAGACGGGTACTGATGACTGATGATAGTGAACAGAAAGACGGATCGGTATTTGGATTTCTAGACTGTTCAGCACCTAACCTGTTTCAAGAATGGTGTGTACAGAAGAAGAACAACTATTTTTCCCATAGTTTATTTTATCCATTTATCATTCTAACAAGTTTGTATCTGTAGAATTATCCAAAATTAGCATTATTTCCAAGTTATTATATCCACTTCATGTTAATATTAACTGAAACTGCTGTACTGTATTAAACTGTCATTCATTGAAAATTTGTTATTAGTTTAGGTTCCAAACCTGCAATCCTTATTCATGGGAGCGCAATGTCATTAGTTAGTGGAAGGGCTCATTGCATGAGGGTTGCTGAACATAAACAGATGCTTGATGAAAATATTACCTAACATCAATATGTCACTACATCTTACCATCAGTTTTTAAGCAAAGCTCCCCATTGATCTCAGTAGGGAATTCTGCTTAAAAATTGATACTGCAGTGTGACCCATTAGATGAAATACCTTTGATCCATGACTACTTAGTGTAGGAATAAGTGGATGTGACTTTCAAAATTTAATTCGTCAGCTTATTACTGTGTCTGTTCTAAAAATAAAAAAAAGCTACTATAATAAAACTCCTCCAAGAAGAGGAGGGAGGAAGATCTGCCATACAAACTAGTTGTATGCAGTGTTGTTGTAGTTGTGTCAGTCCCACAAGGTGGGTGAGGTAACACCTTTTATGTTTTTGTCTTTTATCATTTCATCATTTTCATGTGTGTGTCAAGAACACCATATCACCTGTAGGTGAACACTTTTCACAAAGCAATCACTCTTTAGCTGACCCATCAGTCCTCACCTTCAAAGGAAACCTGCACAACACTTTAAAAATATGACCCTCAAAGTTTAAAGTCAGAACTTTGCTAGATGCTAAAAAACATGGTCTTAATAAAAACATGGGATTTATGATTTATTACAACAATCTATAAGTGCCTAACTCCCCTTTTTGTCAGGGATGTTAACAGTCCTTCTGAACCTTAGCTTGTACGGTCCCTTAGAATATGTGCTAACTGCTTAAGCTAAACAATCTGTTCCACCTTGTGTTTAGCTGGGACATTTTAAGGCTATGTCTACACTGCACTTGCATTGGTAAAAGTTTTGTCAGTCGGGGTGTGAAAAAAACATCCCCTTGAGCGACAAAAGTTTTACTGACTAAAAGTGCCAGTGTGGACAGCACTTTGTCGGCAGGAGACACTCTCCTGCCAACAAAGCTACCACCCCTCACTGACTGTGGTTTTATTTTGCAGCAGGAGAGCTCTCTCCTGCCGACAAAGAGTGGCTATGCTGCTTAGCTTACAGTGCTGCCGCTGTAGTGGCACAGCTGTGCTTTGGTAAGATGTGCAATGTAAACATAGCCTTACTTTTCCCAGACCTGAAGATAAGCTCTGTGTAGCTCAAAAGCTTGTCTCTCTCACCAATAGAAGTTAGTCCAGTAAAAGATATTACCTTGTCTCTCTAGTTGTTTACTCCAATCAATACTCCCAGTGTTCAGAAAAATTACAGGGGTTCAGTTATTTAGAAATAGTTGTTAACCTATAGTTTATTTCTAACACTACCAGGGACAGTGACCATTGTAAAAAGAGCTTCCCTCTAGATTTTGGACAAAGAATTTTTTCAAGGTCACAGATTGAATTTCTTATCCAAGTGCACTGAGCTTTTGTTTGTCATTCAGCCAAAATGATATGCCATTTATTCCTTCTCTACCTCTTGTATTGATTTTAAATTGTCTCCTTAAACTTTGATAAAAGGGGGAAGACAATAAGTCAAACATATTCAAAAGATGAGCTAAATCCTTTTAGTTTCTGAAGAACAGGGAGTAATGTGTAAAGAACTGGTATCTCTTAGAAGTCCAGAGTTCATGTAAAAATAAAACCACATTCTGTTAAACTGACAGTCAGCTACATCAGCAATAAAAAAAAGGAACCAATCGCTAACATGCCCTTTATTTTCTTCATGAGTATCAACAATGTTTTTGGCACCTCAAAGAACAATTGGGGAAAAATCTGGATCCTGCTTTGAAAAGCTGAGTTATATCAATTTTACTTGGAAGACTCTCAAGTGCTATGGTGAACTGTTAATGGGTCCTATTATTCTAGCACTCTACACACAAGCTTTCTCTAGGAGCAGGAACAGTGGGAGCATGGAGGCTGTCTAGCCTTCAACAATGCAGAAAGGAACACAGGCTAGCCACCTACTCACAGAAGACTGCAGAAGGTGGCTAGCTAGCTACAACCAAAGACTGAGGAAGGAATTACCACTACTTGTCCAGAGGACTCCAAAATGCAAGTGTGGGGTAGGGGTGCTAGTTACGGAAAGTGTGGCCTCTGAGGCTATGTGTATGCTGGCTATGTGTATGATTACTTGCCCAGTTACATGCTCTTGCATGTTCCCTATACTCAAGCCAAGTTTCTACATATAATATGATGGACATGGGTATACCTGTGTCCACACTGCCACTGTTGTAACGTGACACTAGTGCTACCATTCCAGGGGCAGGATCCAAGGGTTCTGTGCATCACAAGGAAACACTTTAGGAACTGCTTTGCTGTGTGTTGTTAGTACTGTCCCCTGCCTTCACATGTTTGTCGATGGCGGTTCCTGTTCACATCTTCCTCCTGCCAAACTGTGTGGAAGACATGGAGCTATGGGCTGCTGTTGTTGCTGATGTGGTTCTGCTCCTGCTCCTTATTGCAGGAGACATTTTTATTCAGGGGGGAGTCAATCAGTGAAATAGCTCCCATGGCACAGATATGGTGAATGCTGGGATTGCCATGGTATAGTCATGGGTGGCCTTTCACGTCTGGTGTTGTAAAACTAGCACACTGTGGTGGTATCATATCACTTTGAAAATCCGGAATGACCGGCAATGGTTTCAGAATTTCTGAATGAGGTAACAGACCTCTGTATTTTCCACTGCATGCATCTGATGAAGTGGGTTTTAGCCCACGAAAGCTTATGCCCAAATAAATTTGTTAGTCTCTAAGGTGCCAGAAGGACTCATTGTTTTTGCTGATATAGATTAACATGGCTACCATTCTGTGATGTTATGAGTGTAATATAATATCTCATTGAAAGGTGACAGGGCCAGAAACAGTTAATTCACTAACAGAGTGACCTGACCCATGGACGAACTTTAGAGACTGATTAGGAAGATGTGTAAATGAATAGAGTTTTGAAATGCAAGTCTGCATTGTTAGAGATAGAAGGGTAGCTGTTTGCTCAGGTCTTGTGATGTAAGCAAACAAGTCTTGTCTATTGCTATAGCTTTGATTCAAAGATAAAAAAAGGAATATTAACATTTAGGAAGACACTTGAGTGAAATAGTATTATTGTCTAAATGCCTCTTTGAAGGTTGTGGTAATCTGTATCTGAACTGTTTAATGATAAATTATTCTGTGCTAATTGCCGTGATGTTTAGGAGAAGAAAAGTTAAGTCTATTGTTTTCTCAGGCCAAAAGGCTGCAGGAAATGTATAAAAACCCTGGGACTCGATCCTTCTTCATCTCAGATCTGCTTTGGGTTTCAAGAAGGGGAAGCCATAAAGATTGAGATCCCGTAGAAGTCTCGGCCAAGGTTCGGCCCTCAGCGGGAAAGTGGGGTATCCCACCGCCTCGCTCTGGTCCGCCGTCAGTCCTGGTCCGGCGGTAGTGTGTGACAGCAAACACACGGTTAGGGGCTCAGGCCCTTAAGCAGGGGCTGAGCCAATAGTTAAGGAATCCAGGCCCTTAAGCAGGGGCTGAGTCAATGGATTTGTAGCAGCCCAGGCCCGAGGTCAGGGTGGGGCAGCAATCAAATAGTCAGGAACCCAGGCCCTTAAGCAGGGGCTGAGTCAATGAGCAAGAGGTCCCAGCCTCTCTAGGCCAGGGAAAGGGGGAGTCTGCCACCCAAGGAGTGGGTGGCAGGGGGGATGCAGGCCTCCCACTCCACTGCGTCGCAGCCCTGGGCCCTAGCAGCGGCGGAAACTCGATGCTGTCAGTGGAGATCCTGGCCACAACACACTGACATAGGCTCTGGCAGTGTTGCAGCCAGACTGGGGTCAGCTGCCCCCGGGCTACTTCCACCCTTCCCCTCGTAGGGTACCTGGGCCCGTACTAGTGTCCTCAGTGGTCTCCACCAGCATCGGTTCCTCTGGGTAGGTAGCGAAGGGTAGGTTTGGCTCCTCCTCGGGATAGCTGGAAAGGGGCAGGCCCGGCTCCTCCTTGGAGTAGCTGGAAAAGGGCAGGCTCGGCCAGTCCTCTTTGGGGTAACGGGCGAGGGGTAGGCTCGGCTGGCCTGGTGAGTCCTCAGGCCGGTCGCAGCCTGCTGCTGTCTCCCAAGCGGGAACTCGGCCACAGACATCTGCTCTCTCTGCTGGTTTGTTCTCCACTGAGCTCTGCAGGCGGGCTTTTATACTTCTTGGTCGGCGCCGTGACCTCTGAGGGGCGGGCGCCGGACCCAGTGGCTCCGCCCACGTTGGTGTTAGGGGAGGTTCGGTCCTCAGCGGGGCTGTGTGGTATCCCACCGCCTCACTACAGATCCCCAATCACTGACTGGAGTCACTCTGAAGATGGACATGGGACTATAACACTGCTTTACAGCCAAAATGCTTCTGAAATAAATGTAGTCAAACTTTACTAATTCTGGGTCACCAAGAACGAAAATGATGCTTAAAATTGTTGATTGGCTCTAGTTTTCAAGATATGCTATTGGGTCAGTATACACGACCCTTGACTTGGGAATGGGGGAGGATAAATGAGTTATAAAGGGAAGGGATCTCAATTTAAACCAGAAATGACTAAAATACATCTTTGACTGGATCTATGAATAAATCTATTACTGGGTTTGGACAGTACTTGCTTTTTAGGCAAAACAATGAATGATGCAATCTGAAGCTGGTATTGCGTCATACATGATATGAATTGCATCATGTTATTCCTAGAAGTCATGGATGATGCAATCATAACGAAGTTTACATCACTCTGCTGAACAAATTGCCCTATATCAGCTCTAGAAATCATACAGTGTCATGCTCTCTTATTTGTCAGTGTTTGATTTTGCAAAGGGACACATTTCTGTTTAGCCAAAGTGAGCAGAGATGCCTCGTACTTGTGTGAACAGTGCAGATAACTTCTGCTATGTTTGTGGTGAAGTGACGTTTGCATCACAAAAGCACAGTATAACCACTATGGTTAAGAAAGCCTATCACTTTTATTTTGGCTGCAAAATTGGAGATCAGGACAAGAGGTGGGCCCCACACATATGCTGCAACACTTATGCAACAAATCTTCGCCAGTGGTTGAACAGGAAAAGGAAATCTATGCCTTCTGCAGTGCCAATGATTTGGAGAGATCCAACAGATCATACCAGCAATTGTTACTTCTGCATGGTGCCTCCAGTTGGGAACGGTGTGTCAAAGAAGAAAAAGTGGACTGTGCATTATCCAAACGTTCCATCAGCTATACGCCCAGTACCCCATGGAGAAGGACTGCCGGTTCCTGATGCACCAGAATCATTCTCACTTGAGTCAGACAAGGAAGAGGAAGAGGATGAAACTTCTGGTCCTGAACCATCAATGTCACAGGACCCACATTTTCTCCCATCCTCCTCCTCTGAACCACACCTCATAACACAAGGTGAACTGAATGACCTTGTCAGGGATTTGGAACTACCCAAGAGTAAGGCAGAGCTGTTGGGCTCCAGACTACAGCAGTGGAATCTCCTGGCAGGTGATGTTAGGGTTTCCATGTTCTGTGACCGTCAAAAGGATCTTTTCCCATTCTTCTTCATGGAAGGTGATCTTGTAGTCTGCAACAACATCGATGGTGTGATGGCAGCCCTCAACATCATTCACGATCCAGATGAGTGGAGACTGTTCATTGATTCATCGAAGACGAGTCTTAAAGCTGTTTTACTGCATACTGGCAATGTTTTGCCATCAAACCCAGTTGGTCATGCAGTCCATATGAAGGAAACCTATGACAACATGAAACAACTTTTGAGGTGCATAAACTCTGATCAACATCAGTGGCAGCTTTGTGGCGATTTGAAGGTTGTTGCTCTCTTGCTTGGTCTGCAGACTGGATACACAAAGTACTGCTGTTTTCTCTGCGAATGGGATAGTCGTGCAAGAGATTCCCACTACATCAAGAAAGATTGGCCACTCTGACAGTCATTGGAGCCTGGGAGGAAAAGTGTTCAGCATCCACCACTTGTTGAATCAAGGAAGATTTTGTTAACACCCTTACACATGAAGCTGGGTCTGATGAAGAACTTTGTGAAGGCCATTGACAAAACACAAGCAGCTTTCAAGTACCTCCGTGGAAAATTTCCAAGGTTAAGTGAAGCTAAGATAAAGAAAGTTGTCTTTTTTGGTCCTTAGATTTGTGAATTTCTTCGAGATGATGCATTTGACCATTCACTGCGTGGCAAGGAAAAGACAGCATGGAAAGCTTTCTAGTTAGTGGCAATACATTTTCTCGGAAACAACAAGGCAGACAACTACAGGTTGTTGGTGGAAAACCTCCTCAAGCCATACAAAAGCCTTGGTTGCAACATGTCACTAAAGATAAATTTTTTGCACTCTCATCTAGATTTTTTTCCACCAAACTGCGGAGCAGTGAGCGACGAGCCCGGTGAGCGATTTCACCAGGACATTGCAACAATGGAGAAATGCTATCAAGGCAAATGGAGCCCATCAATGCTTGCAGACTATTTCTGGACAGTGACAAGAGATGCTCCATTTAATGAATACAAGAGACAAACCAAGAAGCGCCGAGTAGACACTGAATAGGATGAAACTATGTACATAATAGTTTTTTGCCTTTTGTTTCATAATAAATTTTATTTATATAACCCTTTTGCTGATTTTTAAAGTGTTACATAAACAGGACAGGTGAAATATTATCATGCAAAGCAATCATAAACACATGAAAAGACCTAGGTTTACAATTTATGATTAAAACTCTACTATCTACACAATATACATAGATATAAAATGTAAAAACTTAAATATCTTGGAAACAGTAGCCAATCAGTTGTTTTAATTGTCATATTTGAATTCAGCACATCAAAATACATAATAAATAGTACATTTTATCTCTGAAGCAGACGGCTTCTCAAAAATTGTGGACCAGTGTAACCTATGGACTATTTCTAAAAGGACTTCTGGCAACTTCTGCTACGTACCTGAACCTCAAGAATTGAATTCAAGTCTATATGTATATTGATCTTTTAACCAACACACTCTCTCTTTTCTCTTTTTAAATAAATTTTAGTTTAGTTAATAAGAATTGGCTATGTGTGTGTATTTTGGGTAAGATCTAAGTTATAATTGGACCCGGGTATGTGGCAGATCCTTTGGGGTTGGAAGAACCTTTTCTTTTATATGATGAGATAAGATTTTCAGTAACCATCATCATATGTTTGACGTGTGTCTGGATGGGGGCCTGAGGCTGGGTACTTTTAGGGAACTGCATTATTTGGATTTTTGAGTAACCAGTGAAATAATACAGGAGCTGTTTTGTGCTGGCTTGGTAAATCTAAGTATTGGAATATCCACCAGCTTTGGGGGTTTGTCTGACCCGTTCTGTTTGCAGTTCACCCTAATTGAGTGATCTCAGCTGGCTCCCACAGGCAGCATTGTCACACACTCTGAGACCTTCATGGAGTACCAAACCTCCAGCATTGGAATACTTAATTCAGGGACATTATCCCAGTTCAGAAGCAGGTAACTATTGCCTTGTGAAAGCTCACTTCTACAGGTCCATTGCAAACCACTTTGGGATTGGAAAATCCACTGTTGGGGTCATGGCTGCGAAGGTTTGTGAGGCAATTAACACTGTGATCTACCCAAGAGTAGTTACCATAAGAAAAGTTCCAGAAATAATAGCTGTATTTGAGAGGATGGGGCTTTTGAATTGCTCTACAACATAAATGACACCCACATGCCAAAACTTTGTCCACTAAAGGGGGCAAGTGAACGTGAACAGTAAAGGTTACTATTCACTCTTTCTGTAAGGCTTAGTGGACCATAGAGGCAGATTCATGAATACCAGCATAGGAAATGCAGGAAAGGTTCATGACATCAGGGTGCTGAGGAGATTGGCATTGCATTTGAAGGGGGCAGAAGGGACTTTATTCCCAGAATGGACCCCAAACACCAGCTCCTAGTTTGGCTCATTTCTGGTAGGCTGAAATCTTGTTGGTGCTGCCTGCACACCCATCTGGATGCCAATGTGGCAAACACTATTCATATAATCATTGTCTTACTCCATAACGTTTGCGAGGGTAAAGAGGAGTGCTTTTGTTCAGAGTGGGCTCAGGAGAAGTCTGGTTTACAAACTCTGTACAGACAGCTGGATCCCTCTCATGTACACACTGGTCTTGATTCCCAGTAGGCAAGGGAAATCAGGAATGCCATATGTGCACACATCTTGGAACAGCAGGGAGGCAGATGGTGACACCTTTACACCCTTTGAAGCTACTAGAAAAGCACATGAGGGAACATTTGTTAGATACTTGTTGGGCTACATAGCTTTGCGAAGGTTTTGTTCCCCCTGTAGCCGAAGCTCATTATTGGTTTGTTCCTGTGACAATTCACAACTTACTAACAATTATAACACAGCCCCTCCTCTACATAAACACCTTTGGGGATGGGGTTATGGGGTGGAGGGTGGTGACCAAAGTTGTAATGTGATCATTGTGCAATGTTTTTGTCTTAACCATTCACACCTGTTTACTAATAACTTCTGTTATCAAGACCACTCAGTCTCCTTTACAATCTTATCAACAGGTTTCAGAGTAGCAGCCGTGTTAGTCTGTATCCACAAAAAGAACAGGAGTACTTGTGGCACCTTAGAGACTAACAAATTTATTAGAGCATAAGCTTTCGTGGGCTACTGCCCACTTCTTCGGATGCATATAGAGTGGAACATATATTGAGGAGATATATATACACACATACAGAGAGCATGAACAGGTGGGAGTTGTCTTACCAACGCTGAGAGGCCAATTAAGTAAGAGAAAAAAATTTTTTTTGAAGTGATAATTAAGCTAGCTCAGTACAGATAGTTTGATAAGAAGTGTGAGAATACTTACAAGGGGAGATAGATTCAATGTTTGTAATGGCTCAGCCATTCCCAGTCCTTATTCAATCCTGAATTGATTGTATCTACTTTGCATATCAATTCCAGCTCAGCAGTCTCTCCTTGGAGTCTGTTTTTGAAGTTTTTCTGTTGTAAGCTAGCCACCCGCAGGTCTGTCATTGAATGGCCAGACAGGTTAAAGTGCTCTCCCACTGGTTTTTGAGTATTATGATTCCTGATGTCAGATTTGAGTCCATTAATTCTTTTGCATAGAGACTGTCCGGTTTGGCCAATGCAGAGGGGCATTGCTGGCACATGATGGCATATATCACATTGGTAGATGTGCAGGTGAACGAGCCCCTGATGGTATGGCTGATGTGATTAGGTCCTATGATGATGTCACTTGAATAGATATGTGGACAGATTTGGCATTGGGCTTTGTTACAAGGATAGGTTCCTGGGTCAGTGTTTTTGTTCAGTGATGTGTGGTTGCTGGTGAGTATTTGCTTTAGGTTGGGGGTTGTTTGTAAGCGAGGACAGGTCTGTCTCCCAAGATCTGTGAGAGTAAAGGATCATCTTTCAGGATAGGTTGTAGATCTCTGATGATGTGCTGGAGAGGTTTTAGTTGGGGGCTGAAGGTGACAGCTAGTGGTGTTCTGTTATTTTCTTTGTTGGGCCTGTCTTGTAGGAGGTGACTTCTGGGTACTCATCTGGCTCTGTCAATCTGTTTTTTCACTTCAGCAGGTGGGTATTGTAGTTTTAAGAATGCTTGATAGAGATCTTGTAGGTGCTTGTCTCTGTCTAAGGGATTGGAGCAAATGCGGTTATATCTTAGAGCTTGGCTGTAGACAATGGATCATGTGGTGTGTCCTGGATGGAAGCTGGAGACATGTAGGTAAGTGTAGCGGTCAGTAGGTTTCTGGTATAGGGTGGTATTTATGTGACCATCGCTTATTAGCACAGTAGTGTCCAGGAAATGGACCGCTTGTGTGGATTGATCTAGGCTGAGGTTGATGGTGGGATGGAAATTATTGAAATCATGGTGGAATTCCTCAAGGGCTTCTTTTCCATGGGTCCAGATGATGAAGATGTCATCAATGTAGCGCAAGTAGAGTAGGGGCGTTAGGGGACGAGAGCTAAGGAAGCGTTGTTCTAAGTCAGCCATAAAAATGTTGGCATACTGTGGGGCCATGCGGGTACCCATAGCAGTGCGGCTGACTTGAAGGTATATATTGTCCCCAAATGTGAAATAGTTGTGGGTGAGGACAAAGTCACAAAGTTCAGCCACCAGGTTAGCTGTGACATTATCGGGGATACTGTTCCTGATAGCTTGTAGTCCATCTTTGTGTGGAATATTGGTGTAGAGGGCTTCTACATCCATAGTGGCCAGGATGGTGTTTTCTGGAAGATCACCGATGGATTGTAGTTTCCTCAGGAAGTCAGTGGTGTCTCGAAGATAGCTGGGAGTGCTGGTAGCGTAGGGTCTGAGGAGAGAGTCCACATAACCAGACAAGCCTGATGTTAGGGTGCCAATGCCTGAGATGATGGGGCGTCCAGGATTTCCCATGTTTATGGATCTTGGGTAGCAAATAGAATACCCCTGGTCGGGGTTCTAGGCATGTGTCTGTACAGATTTGTTCCTGTGCTTTGTCAGGGAGTTTTTTTAGCAGATGGTGTAGTTTCTTTAGGTAATTCTCAGTGGGATCAGAGGATAATGGCCTGTAGAATATGGTGTTAGAGAGCTGTCTAGCAGTCTCTTGGTCAGATTCCAATTTATTCATGATGACGACATGCATCCTTTGTCAGGCTTTTTGATTATGATGTCAGGGTTGTTTCTGAGGCTGTAGATGGCCTTGTGTTCAGCATGGCTGAGGTTATGGGGCAAGTGATGTTGCTTTTCCACAATTTCAGCCTTTGCACGTTGACGGAAGCAATCTATGTAGAAATCCAGTCTGTTGTTTCAACCGTCCGGAGGAGTCCACGCAGAATCCTTTTTTTTGGAGTGCTGGTAGGGGGTATTCTGTGGGTTAGTATGCTGTTCAGAGGTATGTTGGAAATATTCTTTGAGTCGGAGACATCGAAATTAGGATTCTAGGTCACCACAGAACTGTATCATGTTCGTGGGTCTGGAGGGACAAAAGGAAAGGCCCCGAGATAGGACAGACTCTTCTGCTGGGCTAAGGGTATAGCTGGAAAGATTAACAATATTGCTGGGTGGGTTAAGGGAACTACTGTTGTGGCTCCTTGTGGCATGTAGCAGTTTAGATAGTTTAGTGTCCTTTTTCCTTTGTAGAGAGGCAAAGTTTGTCTTGTAAATGGCTTGTCTAGTTTTTGTAAAGTCTATCCATGAGGAAGTTTGTGTGGAAGGTTGTTTTTTTATGAGAGTATCCAGATTTGAGAGCTCATTCTTAATCTTTCCCTGTTTGCTGTATAGGATGCTGATCAGGTGGTTTTGCAGTTTCTTTGAGAGTGTGTGACACAGTCTCTCAGCATAGTCTGTGTGATATGTAGATTGTAATGGATTTTTTACCTTATTGACACACTATATTACCAGCTTGCAATTTCTTCTTTAAAGGCTGGCCAACATTTGGAGACTTTCTAGACTCTCAGACTGCTTTTGAGCCCCTTTCTGCTCCTGTACTGGCTTGCCTGAGCCCCATTCCAGTCTGCTCCAGCTTTGTCCTTTCTGTACTCTGACCTGGCTCCAGCCCTTTTACTGACTCACTGCAGCCCTACCTCTGCCCCTGGGCCCTCGGACTCTGGCCACTCAGTTTCGATCATTGGCCCATACCTAGACTCCAGATACGGTACCGATTTTGGCTTGTATACAGACTCTGTTCTCAGTTCTAACCCTGGTCTGTCCCTGGACCCTGGTTCTAGCACTGACCTTGGCCCAGTCCTGACCCTACATCTGGCTTTGACCTCCACTCCAGCCACTAGGCACGACTATCAGGAGGCAGCACCTGATACTGTTACCAGTTTGTCATTTCTTCTTTAAAGACTGGCCAACAATTGAAGAACATAGCAATTTTCAAGGTATCAGTCCTATGGAGGAGATACGGCAATCTATGCCAGAAACATGGTTCTGCTAATGGTCACCTCTCTGTACATTGCTGAGTGGAGGGATTTGATCAGCTATTAAAGAGGAACGAGCAGATTTGCACTGCCATTGAAGCTCAAGAACTAGCTGGAGTTTCTGCTATACCAGAAATTTGCTGAAATATGCTTACTGGACATTGACAATATCGCCATTACCAGAAAATCCTGCCTCTGTGCCTTCCTAACAATGATGAAATGAAATGGACAGGGAAAGAAAGACACACCACAAACTAGAGAAATGTGGTCTAGATGAAATTGCTATAAGGTGGATTCACAACTGATTGAAAAAGCATACTCAAAGAGTAGTTATGCATGGTTTGCTGTCAGAATGGAAGGGCAGGGTACCAAGCACTTTTGGAGGAGGAGTACAGGACTAGAATTCAAAACAACCTTGAGAAATTAGAGAGTTGGTCTGAATTCAATAAGATAAAGTCCAGTAAAGACAAGTGCATAGTACTTTACTTAGGAAGGAAAAATCAAATGCACAACAACAAAATGGGGAATAACTGGCTACATGGTAGTACTGCTGAAAAGGATCTGGGGGTTATAGTGGACCACAAATTGAATATATGTCAATAATGTGATGCAGTTGTGAAAAAGGCCAATATCATTCTGGGATGTATTAAAAGAGAGATAACTGTGCAGCCCTATTTGACACTGGGTGAGGCCCCAGCTGAAGTACTGTGTGTAATTCTGGGTGCCACACTTTAGGAAAGATGTGGACAAATTGGAGAGAGTCAGAGGAGAGTAACAAAAAAGATTTAGAAAACCTATGAGGAAAGGTTAAAAAAAACTGGGCATGTTGGTCTTGAGACAAGAAGACTGAGGGGTGACCTGATAAGTCTTTAAATATGTGAAGGGCTGTTATAAAGAGGAAAATGATCAGTTGTTCTCCATGTCCACTGAAGATAGGTCAAGAAATAATGGGCTTAATCTGCAGTAGGGGAGACGGATAGATATTAGATAAAACTTTCTAATTGTAGGGGTATTTAAGCTCTTGAATAGGCTTTCAAGGAAGATTGTGGAATCCATCATTGGAAGTTTTTAAAAACACTGGTGAGGGATGGTCTAGGTTTATTTGGTGCTGTGGCAGCACATGGAGCTGGACTTGATGATTTCTTAAGGTCCCTTCCAGCCTTACATTTCCATGATTCTATAACTTTATTTGGTTCTCTGAAGTTTCAGATCAGCACTACAAGCCCCTCGCCTCTCCACTGTAAAGGGACACTGCACTGTGTTTATGCAACTGCTACCTCAGTTTCCCTGAGTTTGTGCAGCATGGCTTGGTGCAGAGAGAGGACAGACACCAGGGACAGTGATGGTAAACATTTTATAATCTTCCAAGGGAGAAAGGAATGCTGTGACTAGCTTCTTCTCAGGCAATCAAAGCATTCCCTTTCTCTTTCCATACCTAGCACCTCCCCGCCCCCCCGCACCTGAACTCCACTTCTCCCATTTTGCGTAGCTTCTGCTTGTAAGGGGATGGTAAGATTGGGAGTGGTGGGAGAAGCACTGAAACTGTAGTCTGCCAAAGGACAAAAGACAGCTGTTACTGACTGTAGGTCTTCTACAACTGTCCCATCCTCAACCAGGACCTTTCTAAAATAGCCCTCTCCCTTTCCCTGGTCCATACAGCTGTGGGACCATTGCTGTCTGCATGCTGGATGAGAAATGCACAGACACAGGAGCACAATGATTTTTCATTAATAGTCTTTTTTTTTTAGATAGAGCTTTTGTCAAATGCATAATAGTGGCTCACTGGAAATCTATAACATCATTGATTTATAACCGTATCTTGCATGAGGATCATTTGAGGGTTGAAGTGGAAGAGGGACTAGGCTTAAAATCATGCATGTAGCACCAGAGCAAAAGGGGATATTGTTGGGGAGGAAGGGAGCTCCACTGTAACTTACCAGCCTCAGGTTCTGGTTTCTGCCACAGCTCAGGAGGCTCCCTCAACCAGCTCCTCTGAGTAGAGGTGCAAAATCATATGTTCCTTGACCTCTGGGTTTTCCAGAGCCTCCTCTATAGTCCCTGCTGCTTCCTTGTCATGGCTCTCATTGCATCCCACTGGACAATGAGACCAGCAGGATTGAAGAGAAGGGTCCTGAGCCATTTCAGTCTCTGCCCAGGGTTTCCTGGAGAGCACCTAGTCCAGCTTGTCATAGAAGGAGCATGTATGATGAGTCCTCCCAGAGTGACCATTGGAGTCTTTTTCTCTCCTGTACAGGAACCTCATGTGCTTGATGCATTACCGGCACTGGGCTGGAGTCTGGTGAATGCCTGCTCTAACCTCAGTGAAATTTACTGGCACAGGTGAATATTCTTGCCACTGTGGGAGAAGCTGTGGAGGATGATGTACTTTGACCACCCCTACATGTGGTCAGCAGGCCAGGCAGCTGCTCTTGAAGCATGATCCATGTTCCCTGTACTGATCAAAAGAGTGCAGCAGAAATCTGTTCTGATGTGGTTAGTGCAGCTCACTACTACTGGTTAAAATATGGGGTCGGGGGCCTTTATACATTTGGTTAGGAAGAAAAGGGTTCAGTGCATTGTGGGAATGGGGGTGGAGGACTATTAAAACTTGAGACCTGGTGCACACCTTTTACCCTGTCCACACTACACACTGGCACAGGTATGTGGCTGTGCTGCAGCCTAAAGCATGTACTTACCCACGCCCCTCAGACATGCTAGCTTACTCACCCTTGATTCACCTTCAGATATGTGCTTCTGAGGTTTAGATGTGGACAAATGGGAGGGGGTGGGAGGGAGATTATGGCACAACTATGCACATGGACAAACACCCAGTTGTGTGAGTAGATATTCACTTAGGGTAGGGAAGGTTAGAAGTGTGGTCCTGGTGAGCTATCAATTAGTTCCATTGTGAGTTTTCATGTAGAAAAGAATTTGACTCTCAAACAAATCTAGTCCTCACCTAGGAGCCAGCCACAATGCGCTGCTTGGTAGTGTCCATGTGAGCATTAGCTGCTTGAAAGAAGGTGGGGAGAACCAGCATAGGATGGGCTCTGGCCCTGCCTTTGAAAATGCATGCTGCATCCTCTCCAAGAGTGGCACAAACGCTTCTCTGGTGTGTACTGCTGAGCCCGCTAAAATTCCTCCTGGAGACTCCAGTAGCAACACAGCCCTTTAACACACACTTAGTGCATCTCTGCGTGGAAAAGATGGAACCTAGCTTTAGCTGTAGCAAGGATGTTGTTTGGAAGTGAATAAATACAGAATGTAAGAGTCATAACTTCAGACTTTTATATATATATATACATTACCCCCATTTTGTACTTCATCTCACAAAGTCTGCAATGTGAAATGTTTATGCCATTTTGATAATGACCTGATACCTGAGGAGGATGTGCAAGATCATTTCTGAGCTCTTTGTGTGTGAGCTGTTTGAGCTCGTAGGATCATTTTGCCATATTGCTGGTATGTATAAAGTACTTCAAGATGTAGTTGAACTGTTAGTTGCTGATTACATATTATTATTGCTAATGCTTTCACTTTATTTTTACTTTTACTACATTTTTGAGCATCCAGCTCTGACTCATTGTTATTGAAAACATTTTCAATATCAGGGACAAATGACTTAACTCAATTAAACATGAATCTTTTAAGGTTTTTGAGGCACTGGAAATGACAGTTCCTGCTTACATCTGCTCTGATACTGCTGAAGCAGCTAGTGAGGTAATCAGAAAGAAAATAGTGATTTATAATGAGTTTCTTTTCCAAAGCATCTCTGTGATTTTATTGATGATGCTAATAGCAAATATTAGAACTGAAACATAAAGTCAAAGGTTCAGGAGGTTTAGTTTCCTTAGGGCCAAGATCCATCATGCTGACACTAGCATTGATGAGCCTTGTAATGACACCACATAAATACAGTACCTGTGCAGGATGAAGCAACTGGCATTGGTGCATGTAACATGAAAACCTAGTAAAAAGAGGGTCAGAATACCATGAAAGGAAATCTAAAAACTGGAAGAAGTCCCCCTAAAGATAGTGCTGGTAATTACTAGTTGGATGGATGACCCTCACTGAACACTTCATTGTTTTGTGATGAACAACACTTATTCTGAAGAGTTTTGTCCTTCATTACAGGTAGTTGACCTTATACACTGCAACAGTTTAAAATATTCTGCACACTCATTCGTTGTCTTTATTGTTGCTACAATTTCTCCTTGTATACATATATGTTTGTGTGTGTTCACCCCCACATGATGGATAGTCTAGAATTTTTATTTCCTCCTACTAATACATGCTGGCACCTATTTCAGATACAAAGATATATAGCCAGATTGGTATGGCAATGAGCTTCCATTCGCCCTTTAGCAGGATGCAGGAGCGTATGGTTTCAGAGAGAGAGAGACAGAGAGGTTGAGGGGAATGAGAATAGAAACATGGTTAGGGCTGTCTGTTACTAGCTCTAAGGAGGAGGGGGCTATTCAAGAGCTTTAGCTGCACAAAGCTTGAAGAATTTTTTTTTTGTAGACAACATTGTCTCACATCATTCGTTCTGATACCACTGATGATACAACATTAATATTACAGGCATAGAGCATATTTATTAATGAAAAGACAGATAACAAATAAAGATGAAACTGATAAAAGAAATGTGTATATTGCATGGCTTTCATTCTTGGATTTTGATTAGAATGACATAATGGAAAATAGCAGTAGACCCAATATATTCCTTTTATTCTGAAGCTCGTTCTTGAGAGGACAGAGTTAGGCCTAGCTGACTAGAGAGCCAAATTCACAACTGGTGTAAATTGGCACAGCTCTATTGAAGCCAATGGAGCTACTCTGACTTACGCCAGCTGAAGATGTGGACCATGATATAGAGTATCTTGATATCAAATTGACACTGTTTCTTGAAGGAAAACGTAAGGCTTCTGGGCTCTATTTTCTTTTTATTTATAAACTTATCTATACACTGTTCATCACTATAGTGTGTAAATGTGCTGTATTATTACATTGGTGGACATATGTATCATTCTTGCATTTGCTACCCATTTCTGCTTTTTTCTCTTTCATCTTAAAGATCCTTGTAAGTTTCTGAAAATGAAGCTAAACAATTTTAGATACAGTTCTTTCTAATTAGCAAGCATGTGGAGCACACTTTTCAGTGTTACTCCCCCCCCCCAATAATATGCTTTCACTTTATTCCTCTCTAGAAAGTGGAAAGGAGAGCATATTAAACAGCATGTATAAGTAG
This sequence comes from Chrysemys picta bellii, assembly GCF_011386835.1. NCBI lineage: Eukaryota > Metazoa > Chordata > Testudines > Emydidae > Chrysemys > Chrysemys picta. The sequence goes on along the minus strand of NC_088796.1, from coordinate 54,283,781 downwards.
TTTGGAATTATGGTAGTTACTTTTCTATTCTTTTAGTGTGGCTAAAAAGAATCCACATAGACCAAATATCCAGACTGAATTTCTTCCTTCTTGTACTCAGCAGCAGACTCTTTATAACTTAATGATCCATTGCTCTCTAGGATAGATTTTAGAGCTTTCTACTTGTCAAGAACAAGTGACTGATGTATACATTCGTCTGGTGCTGTAAATTCATTTCAGGCTTGACCTAAGACCTGTTGTTATTGTGGTCAAAAGAAGGTCAATATTGAGAGTGCTTAAAGAGTACCCCATTTGAGAGATGTTTGTGTTAACTATGAGTTATACTGGGACTTCTACCCTTTTGTATGCCCATGGCAGAATGCAGTTAACAAATGTGACAATCCATTTCTTCTAAGATTGACAGTACGGGGTACATTTTCAGAGCTGAGTGCCAGGAAGTAGGCACAGTTCACATTATTGTTCACACGAACTGAATGTCATTCCCTGTACACAGTATGCAAAATTTATCCCTATGCCATATAACTTGCTTCTTTTGCTGCTATATTGGGAAAAAATGTTCAAAAATACCACCCTTGGTGGGTGGCAAAAAACACTCAGGAAGTTACATTCATATGATGCTATTTGGGGGAATTGAGGAAAAGAAACATGTCAAGCTTTGGTGACCTATATAACATCATTAGAAACAGATTCATAAGGAAGACAACTGTCATAAATCTATGGCATAACACATATTAACTTAGCTTAATAACATTGATAATTATACTAGTAGTTATGTGTATGAAATAAGTCTCTTTCAGAAATATAAATTGATGCAATATATGCTTCCAAAGACAGATACACCTTAAGAATTATGATATGTTATGGTCATATACACCTGGTTTATGCATGTGTGCATGCACACACACACATGCACACACACACACACACACACACACACACACACACACACACAATGTTCAAAGAGTATTAAGGTTGCAAAGTCAAGAACTCAAAACTGAAGAAATACCAGAATTAAGTCCACTCTAATGGCACATACTCTTCTGCCCACTTGATCCCGTTTGTCTCATCCTCCCTGACTTATCCATGCCCCAGTTCTTCTCTCTTCCACACCCCTGGCTCCTCAGCTCAGTCTTGTTCTCCTTATCTAGCCAGTCCCAGTTTCCACTCCTCAGCCTTCTCGTCCCAGTCTTCTGGCCCAGCCAGGCCCAAACCTCTTCTGCCATGGGTCCTAATCCCAATTTCCTTCTTTCCATCCACTCAGTCTCCAGTCCCAGTTTTCCCCCCAGAAGCTCCTTCTCCCAATGCCACTTCCCTTGTCTGGCTCTTGTCCCCTCTGCATTCCTCATCCATGCTGCCTGTGCCCCATGGGGGCGGGGGAATGAAAGCAGAGAAGAGACAGACTCCCTGCTCTCAGTACCAGCACCTAGACTCAGACCCAGTATGGGCCACCACAGCAGCCCAGACATACAATTTCAGGGAAAGTACTGCTCAATCCCTGCATCCCTGGGCTGGAGCATGCTCAGTTTGGATGGAATCTCTTTGGGGAATTTCACTGTGAAGCTCTAACAAGTCCCTACAGAACATGTATGAACTGAAATTTTTCAAGGGCTTATAACCTTGCCAAATTTGGGTAGATTTTCTCAAGGATGGCCAAAGACTTTCATCGTTCAAATCTCTGTCCCAAATCATGATCCTAAAAGAAAAGGTCCATTTTTAAATGTGGGCTAAAGAACATAATGTTTCTTAGCTTTGTTCTCAGAAATGGCTAAAATGTTTTGTCTGAAAATTCAAAAATAATTCAGCCTGAGACATACTCAGCAAGGAAAATTTCAGTCCAAATGGTTAAAGTTTAGCAACTTCTAAGCAACTGAAAATAGGGTCTTATAATGGAACTTTCAGGCAACCTTAATGATCAGCATAGTTACCAGCCCTCTTTAAAATTTCCTCCTAAATTATCTTCTGTTTGGAAGTTTTGTTTGAATTCTGATGAAGTGTACTGTGGCCCATTGTCTGAGTGCCACATGTCAAGTATGCCATATCTTGCAAAATCTGCCCTCATTTTCCTGATCACAGTTCTTGCCTGATAAGTGTCCTCAAGATAGTCCACCTCTCAGAAATTAGAGTAGTAATTTACTGGGGCTACGTAATTCCTGTCATGAAAATTGAACAGAACTGTTCCCAGGGTCAGGTTGAGATTTCAAAATGCTGTAGAGTCTCCCGTTGATTACTATACTCTTTGTACATGTCACATTGTTCTATGGATGCTTTTAATTTGGCATTCATACCTGGCTGGGAGATGCACTTCCCGGTCCATCTCAGCCATGCTTCTATCACTAGTTGTGAAGCGTGTATCTTTCTCATGTTAGACCTTAAGTCTTCTAAGATTACTGCTCTGTGCTAGGGTGCATGGGTTGTAATAACGCTTCTTCTTCGCAGGCTTTCCAGTTCCTTTTACAGTAGCTCCACTAGGGCTAATGGACATTTCAGTAGTCTCTCAGGCTGCATGTGGAGGTCTGTTTCTAACTTCAGCTTGCCCTCTGATGTCTTCATATCCTTGAAATATGTCCTTGTTAGAATGCTAGAAAGGGCTCCTCCCTCACATTAAGGATACTTTAGGGTTTTACTGCAATTAAACCCATGTAGTGCAGCACTCTGCTGCCCTGCAAGGCTGGTACTAAACCACTATAAACTCCAAATGATAGTCTCTTGTTTTGTGGATTTTTTATTGAGAACCTGTATTTACCCACTGACCTTAGAATAGTTTTATTTTACATCACCAACATTTGGTCACATTTTTCCAGCCTAGTATTGCTGCTTATCTATGTTGCTGGGATTTCATTGCAACTGGCTCCATGATTCAGCTGGAATTGGATGAGTTGCTGATCTAATAGCATAGCTGAAAATATGGCAGTTGAATGGCTGGCAGCTGCCTTCTGCAGTGCACATATTTTGAGAGTCTTGGGATCTGCTAAATTCATACTGCAGATTACCTCCTCTTTATTAGAAGTCTCTAAATCCTCAATCCCTGCACGTACTGCTGCTTTTTTTTCTTCCCAGAGTAGATGCAGCATTGAGACATAAAGTGGTTCTGTTTTCTGCACCCCTTGTACCATTGCCAAAGGCTGGATGTTTTTCTTTCTCCCCTTTGTGTTGCTTTACATAGTATATATACTGGACCATGAGGCCATGAATTTTTGGTCTGTCTGTCCCTGTTCTGCTTTCTGGGTCCCTTCAGCTTGAACCAATACTCTTATTCCACACTAGCATCTGACATTGTTTTGATCCTTTCTCTGAACAATTTAGCTGTCCTTGCTATTTGGATGCATTTCTCTGGGGTTAGATCTGTTTCTCTCAAGAATCTCTTCCATAAACTGGAATCATGTGTGCTATAAATGCTTCTGCCTTTAATTGGAGAAACTTTAATGTCTCCAAAGTTATATGGTGGCCTGGAATCTTGATGGCTCCCATTAACTAGGATAATTGGTTGTAAATGGCTCTGTTTACTTGTAAGCCTTCCTGTGTTCCTGTGAGTCAGGCTGGAAAGAATGGAGGCTTGGGATCTCACAGGACATGTGACCATGTCACCTGGTACTGGAATCCATCTTAAACCTGGTACTTTTCCATTTAGAAAGAGGGGTGGGGACCCAGAGAGACGAAAGATTCCTGCCTTGTGAGAAAGATATAAAAGGGGGTGGAACAGAACAAAGGGGGCTGCAGTCATGAGAAAACCTCTAGTTAGCTGGAACTAACAAGAACTGTACTGGGGAAAGGATTGGGCCCAGACTAAGGAGGAATCTATTCTGTGAAAGAAGTTTATTGGAACATCTCTGAGGGTGAGATTTACCTGTATTCTGTTTCTTAAATGTATTAGGCCTAGGCTTGCTTGTTTTACTTTGTTCTGTCTGTTATTACTTGAAACCACTTAAATCCTACTTTTCATACTTAATAAAATTACTTTTGTCTATTAATTAACCCAGACTAAGTGATTAATACCTAGGGGAGCAAACAGCTGTACCTATGTCTCTGTTAGTCTTATAGAGGGCGGACAATTTACGAGTTTACCCTGTGTAAGCTTTATACAGAGTAAAATGGATTTATTTGGGGTTTGGATCCCATTGGGAACTGGGTGGCTGGGTGCTGGAGATAAGTGACTTTCTTAGCAGTTTTTGGTTAAAGTCTGCAGCTTTTGGGGCAGGGACCAGACCTGGCTCTGTGTTGCAGCAGACTAGCATGTCTGGCTTAACAAGGCAGGGTTCTGGAGTCCCAAGCCAGTAGGAAAAATGGGCTCAGAGGTAATTTCAGCACATCAGGTGACAGTCCTAAGGGGGTCTCTGTGACCGAACCCGTCACATCAAATTCTTTGTCTTCTACGAATGTTAGCAAATAAGCCTGGGGATTGTAATAAGAGAACTTCCATATTCCATCACATTTATGTTTTTTTTTTAATTAGATGATTTATATTTAATTCAGTCACTGATATATTGTTTCAAGAAATTTAAAAGAACCCAAACATTTATGTTTGAGAGTCAGTATTCTATTCTTATTCTAATTTATTTTAATTAGAGGCAAGAGTCACCAAAAGGTATGCAGGAAAAGAAATAAAAGCTTCAATGAATAATGAATGATTTTTTGCAGGACTCTTTCTCTATCCTTAGTTTTCTGAAATGCTGCTCCTTTGTATGCTATTGAAGTCATGTCATAGTAGGTTATGTTGTTAGGTCAGTCCAATTGCTTTGTTTAGTGTGTTAGTCTGTAGCTCCAGTGGGGGGAAAAATCTGAGAATATTAAATTAGATTATTTCATGAATTTTCTTTGATTTCATTTGACACTTTTCTATTTATTTTCCCTGGATATTCTACTGAACAGATTTAGTGAAAATAAGAATGGCCATACTGGGCTGGACCAATGGTCCATCTAGCCCAGTATCCTGTCTTCCAGCAGTGGTTGGCCCCAGATGCTTCAAAGGGAATGAGCAGAACAGGGCAAATATTGAGTGATTCCTCCCCTATTGTACAGTCCCAGTTTCTAGCAGTCAGAGGTTTAGGGAAACTGAGAACATGGGGTTGTGTCCCTGACCACCTTGGCTAGTAGCCATTGATGGATCTATTCTCCATAAACATATCTATTATTTTTTAACCCAGCAATACTTTTTGCCTTCACAACATCCCCTGTCAATGAGTTCCACAGGTTGACTGTATGTTGTGTGAAGTACTTCCTTTTGTTTGTTTTACTACTGCTGCCTGTTAATTAATTACCGGGTTCCTGTGTTATGCAAAGTTGTAACTAACATATCCTTCTTCACTTTCTCTACACCATTCACTATTTTATAGACTCTATCATATCTCCTCCTCAGTCGTCTCATTACAAAGCTGAACAATCCCAGTTGTTTTAATCTTTCCTCATATGGAAGCTGTTCTACACTCCTAATCTTTTTGTTGCCCTTCTGTGCAAATTTCCAATTCTAATGATTTTTTTTTTCAGGATGGGGTGACCAGAACTGCATGCAGTATTCAGGGTATTGGTGAACCATGGAGGTATATAGTAGCATTATGATATTTTCTTTCTTATCTATCTCTGGGCACTGACGAAGATAGAGGAGCAACAACTGTCCATCATGGAGAGGGCGATGGAAAGAAGAATTTTGAGGATTTCAATCCACAACTGAGTCCCCAGTGAAGTGATCAGCAGAGTGGAATGCAGGATGTTGTTGTCGAAAGCAGGTACAGTAAAATGCAATGGGCTGGACATATACCACGGAACAGGAACATACAATAGGTGAAATCCTAGTCTCACTGAAGTCAGTGGTAAAAATCCCTTCCAATAGAGTAATCTCCTGGAATAGCTACAAACCCTCAACAGCAACTTAATTTGATTCCCTCTTTCCCACCACCACACTCTCCTCAATTTTTATTTTGGTTCTGATCCAGTGCTGTATCTCCAGGCCTTTCATCATCCCTTCCATTCCCCAAAATCCACCTGTTTTTTTCTTGTCTCCTCTAACCAAATCCCACAGCCATGTGGTTCTCAACCTTTTCCATACTGAGAACCCCTAATTGATACCTGAACTCCCAGAATCCCCTCCTTCCATATAGCCAAGATCTATCTGGGATCACCCCTCCTATTCAGTAATATGGAAAGGTCAGGGTGGTCACAGCTCCAGACATCTTTTTGATAGTCTTGGGGCACAACCCCAGAGCTGAGAATCCTGTTTCTAACTCACCATGGCAAGGAAGGACACCAGGTTTAGGACATTTGCTGAATGGTTTACAGCCTGTGCTTGATAATCCTCTCTGAAACCAGCTCAGCACTCATCTCACCTGGCTAGTGTGGTGCTGTCCTCAGATTGTACTCCATTCTCACTCAGAGCAGGAGGGAGATGCAGGGATGGGTCCAAACAGGAACAGCTCTGAGGTAACTGGGGTAAAGATTCAACCACTGGCTCCCTCCTGCTCAGGAGGGAGTAATAAGGTGGATCCCTGTGATGGGAGGAGGCCAATGAGCTATAAGTTTCCAAGTTTCATAATCAGAGAGAAAGGCACTTTCTCTTCTCCACCCTGAACTAAACCTATGCTTCAAAGTTGGCATCACATGGATACTTTCCACACAGACAGTAATAAGCAAAGGATAGAACTTTTTCTGTGCATCAGAGGAAGAGTATTTCAGATAAATGGGAGAGTACAAAAAAAATCACCTCCAAGTAGCAGAAGGAATTGCTGCTGCTAGATTGCCATATGCTTCACTGTTGTGAATGGAGCCCTCCAGATCACCCAGAAATGCTCTTTAGAGGATCAGTGGTTCACACACCTATATTTGAGACTTAACAATCAACATTATTTTATTCTGAAGTCTTTTCTATCACACTCCTTCTGAGATTTTAACAGAAAAGTCAGAACAAGGAACAGAAATAGAGTAAGGGCATTTGAGATGAGAACATAACTTGTTAAGAACTCATTTTGATAGTGGGTTTTGTTTTTGTTTTTTTGTCATCTCTGTAAGCAAAGATTTAAACAGTCATGGACAATGATAAAGACAGTAGTGAATGACTGAAATTAAATTCCATGTGATAAGTGTCCACCTTTTTGTCAGATCCACAATAAAAGTTCAGGTTTCAGAGTAGCAGCCGTGTTAGTCTGTATCCGCAAAAAGAACAGGAATACTAGTGGCACCTTAGAGACTAACAAATTTATTAGAGCATAAACTTTCGTGGGCTACTGCCCACTTCTTCGGATGCATATATGCATATATATTATATGCATCCGAAGAAGTGGGCAGTAGCCCACGAAAGTTTATGCTCTAATAAATTTGTTAGTCTCTAAGGTGCCACAAGTACTCCTGTTCTTTTTTTTAATAAAAGTTCATGTACTGACATTAGTGGAGGAGGCTTTTAGTTCGTTTTACAAAAAGCGTGACGCATAACCAGAGGAAAAAAATAAGAGGTCATGCTGAGCTTGATTCAGTTTTCAATTAAATGCATATTTTTTCAATTCCTGCAAGCTTAATATAAGTTTGGGTATTTCCAAGTTCATACAATGTGAGGCAGAACATCTAAATCTGCTTTATGTGGCAATAAAATGAAACTCTGCATCATTTTACAAAAGTCACACATCAGTTGATAGCCTTATTTTTTAAAAACCAATTTATTCTTATGCCATAAGCTAGATACAATTGATTATTAGATAAGATTTTATTCCTCTCTGAAACTAGACTCCAGTTTATTATGTTAACATGACAGGGTAAACTAGACTTAGGTAATTACAATGTGATTATTTTTCCGAAGTTATTAAGTTTGTCTCTCTCTAGCCACATACTAATGTTAGAGGTTAATAGCACTGTTCTATTTTATACAATGCCTGATTTCACTTAATGCAATGATGCATCGCTTTCATTAAAGCACAAATGTAGAAGAAAGTGTAGAAAATTAGCATCTAAACATGGGTGAAAATAACCCTCAAAATCAGAGAGTAGCAAAATACAATGGTAGTGATTATTCTTATCAAATCTAGCTTCTTATAAAATGTAGCATAGGGTACTATGAACAGCTGTGTTTTGATCATTTAGTGGGTTTTCTTCACCGCATATTTTTATACATAAAACATAATACTTAATTAGATTACAATATTTCCCAGGAGATTTACTCAAGTATTGCTTGTGATACATTTCTATATATTTTTTAAAAATTTGAATAGGATAAAATTTTTCCCCATTGCAGTCTACTCAGAAATTGTGGATTTTTTTTTTTATATATTTTAATACCGGGGAATGGCTTTCAAAGTTGTTCCAGGTAATTGCACTGAAATAAAAGCACTGCATATTCAATGTATACCTTTTGCAGCTTTCAAGGCTCAGAATTATGATTTTTGTCACTGTATGCAGAGACAGTGATATCTATATTTGTTTTATACTATTTATTAGACACAACCAAAAGAGAAATGTTGCTCATTTAGAGTGAAATTCACACCTGTGCATAATGCTACTATGAAGCATGTACAACAAATCAATTCCACCAAAGCCATCAAAATTTAACATTAATTGGAGCAGAGTTTAGAACCCAGATGAGTATCCTAACCACCAGGCAATAGAAACATGCACTCTCTCTATCCCCAGTGAATATTTAATTATTCATACAAAGTGGAACAGCTTCAACAGGACAGAATGTGATTGTCACACCTTAGAAAACCAGTAGCCTGGTGCTTAGGATGCTCATCTAGGAGTAGGTAAACATGGGTTCAAATTCCTGCTGAAGAATGAAGATTCAAACTTAGCTTTCCCATATCTTAGCTGAGTGCCCTAACCACTGAATGAGAGGACCGCTACCATTTTGTTAAATGCACCTAAGTCGCCTTCTTAACCTAGCCCTTTATTTCCAAAATTCCTTTGCTTTTATTAAAAAGAGTGATTTAAAATGCCTGAAATTGAAACAAAATGTTTAGTTTCAGGTTGATCTAAACATTTTATTTGATCTGAAATAATATATATATTTAGAATATTCCATTTGCCAAAAATGTTCGATGCAGGCTGACATAAAACATAAATTTTATTTTATTTTTTGGAATGGCCAGTGACCAAAAAATCAGAATTCTCACAACTCTACCTAGATTATGTAGCTCTTAACAAGTTAAATCTTGGTGCTCTGGAAATGTGCCGGCTTAATATCCCTGGGGAGGCGAAAGTTCTCTCCTTTTTTGTTAGAGCAAATACAGGGAGAACTGCAGCAATGAGAGCTTCTCTGTGTTGTACCACCAATAAGCCTCAACCCCATAGCCAACACTTGTGCTTTTGGAAAACCTCCAGCCCTGAGCCCCCCTAATTTAGGATCACCAAACAGTGTGATGGGGTGTATAACCCCCACACCAGAAAGCTAAGGGTTAATGAGCAACTCTGGGCCCAGAAGGCTGTGGTTCTGGGCAATGGAAGCTGCAGGGGTGGTGCCCTGGGCCGAGGCAGTGCGCTGAGCTGCCTGGCCACACCTCCGCCTAGCAGCTGAGTGATGGGGGATGTCGCCACTTCTGGGGAACCTCCCAGGTAAGCGCCGCCCACAGCCCCTCCCTCACCCCAGCCCATGCTCCATCCCCTGTCCCCTCCCACACCCAAACTCTGCTGCTGGGGGGAGGGGTGTGGTGGCCTGAGACTGCCCCAGCAGCAGCCGGTGTGTCCGGTGCAGGGGCTGCCTGAGCTACCCTTGAGCCAGGCTCACCGGCCGCTGCAGAAGTCGTGGAGGTCACAGAAAGTCACGGAATCCGTGACTTCTGTGCCCTCCGTGACAAACACACAGCCTTAATAAGTCATAAAAGCCTTTTTAAAAAACAACTCTTCCTTGCATTAATACCATCAAATAGGGTCTGCTCTAAGAGCTCTGTTCAATGTCATCTCCTCTATCATACCACATACTCATGTCTTCCTTTATGACATCTTATCACTTCTTCCTGGGTTTGCTTCTCTTGTTTCCTTCTGTCTTGATCTGTTGGACTCTCTCTTACCCATAGATGTCAGGACTACATTTTATATAACCAAACCATCTGAGCTTGCACTCTCTCATTTTTTCATTTATGGGTGTTACTTTGAACATGTATTTAACATACATGTCCCCAGAAGGCCTTTCCTGCTTACACCAGTCATCCAGCTCAACATTCACATTTCTGTGGAACAGATCAACACTCATCACCATATGTTAAAATGGGACAGACCACCGTTTCATAGACTTTCCCTTCTATTCTTACTGGTACCTGCCTGTCACATACTACGCTTACCTCTCTTCATTTAAGTCAGACGTTTATTATCCTAGCTCCAATTTTATTCTCTCTTTCTCCATTTTCCCAGATTCTGGAACCCAGGTATTTGAAACTTTGCATTTTCAGTATTGTCTGCCCATCTAGTTTCAAGGATAATTCTTCAGTGTTCACATTATTGAAATTATATACCATATACAGTTTTACCTCTGCTTATTTTGAGCCCATGTGTCTCCATCACATCTAAAATATATGGTCTTGGAATTATTTTGGGGAAGTTCTATGGCCTGTGTTATACAGGAGGTCAGATTAGATGATCGTAATGGTCTCTTCTGGCTTTGGAATCTATGAATCTCTCGATTTATCAAGATTCTTTTCCAGACTATCTTTCTCCTCACTGCACAGAATATCAGCTGCCAACCGAGAATAAACAAGATTATAAACAAGAAGGGGCTCAGTGCTTATCCCTGATTCACTCCCATCTTTACTTCACCCGTTTCACTACTAGAAGTTCTGACTATTGACATTGCATCATACAAGACTTGAACAATATTTACATTAAGTTCTGGTACCCTTTTCTCCCTCATACACCCCTAGATGACTTCCCTTGGAACTCGGTCCACATCAATGGACAGCATGTGAATATTTTTCCTTTTCTCTATCCACTTTTCCATCTGCTGCCTCAGTCCAAAAAACAGCATCTATTGTTGATTTGTCCTGGCATGAAGCCATATCAATTTGCACAAATAGCTACTTTACTTTTAGTCTCTTATCCGTTACTCTCTCCCACAGTTTCACTGTATGACTCATCAGCTTTATCCCTCTGTAATCTGTACAGTTACCAGGGTCACCTTTTCCCTTACATATTGGCACCTAAATACTTTTCCTCCACTTGTTTGGTATATTTTCCCATCTCATGATTGAATTGAACAGGAATGTCAGCAGATACCTGGAATAGAATGCATCCTTTTCCCATGCCTCAATTAGGATTCTGTCTGGTTCTAGGGCCTTATTATTTTTCATTTCTTTTACAACATTTTCCACTTCGTCTGGTAGGATAGGCTCCACTACACCAAAGTTCATCATTTTGAAGTCATATTGTTCTCTTGGGTTTTCTTCATTTAAAAGTTCTTCAAAACACCTTTCCCTATTGATCCTTTATGTATCTATCATCAGTCACCACCATATCAGTTTTATCTTTGATAAATATCACTTCCTTTATATCTTTGGTACTTCTGTCTTGTGATTTCATCTGTTTTCACTTCTCTTTCCCCTTCATTTGTTCCAAATCTTGCATAAAGTTCCTCAAAACACTTTGCTTTAACTTTTGCAGCTACATTCCTGGACAGTTTCTCCTTTGTTGTTCAAAGTTTCATAGCCCTGGCCACCATGTCTACCTCCGTCCATGTCTCTTCCAACACATCCATTTACATTGCTGCTTATAACTGTTTCCTTGTTTCCTAGAATTTGATGAAAAGCAGTGTCTTATATTTCCCCCAAATTTGCCTTCTCATCCTCACTGCAGCCTGATCAACACTAGCTAGGTTTAGTAAGCCACATTCAAAAAATAACTTGCCCATTATTAACCTATCACTGATTCTATTTACTGTCACCATTTTTTCCTTTATTTTAGTATGAACAATTAAGCCTATTCCATTTTTTTGAGTTGGAAGCCCCCCAGTGGATCATATTTCCCCAACCTCTGTAGACTTCTGCCCTTTCCATTTTGTTTCCTGGGTGTATGCTATCTGTACCTTCCCCCTCACTTCAATGTCTCTGTCAGCTCCCTGCCAGAACCAGTTAGTGTGCCAACATTCCAACTACCTTCTTTAACTGCATGCATTCAAAGTCATGCCATAGCCTTTGCCTACCTTCCACAACACATTTCTAGAATACCCTCTAATTTTCATGATTAATTTGAGGAATCATAGTTCCATTTTATGACAGATTTTATGGCTGGCTGCCAACCTGATGCCAACCCTCCTCCTTTTCCAACTTGGCTTGGCACCAATTATGGTGCTGTTTAAAAATATTCTGTTTATATTTTAAAGGTGTTAATAAATTGAACGTCAGAATGGATTTTTACTGTCTATACTGCCATAGCCCTCTTTGTTGCTTTTTAAAAATATGGGGCCTTTTTCATTACTGATTTTACTCCAGTTTTATACCAGGGTAATGCCAGTAATGTAAAGAACCAGGCCTATTATTGGGGACCAGACTACCTAGCGGACTGGTAATGGAATACAAAGCTTTTCATCTGCATCTCAATGGCTCAGAACTGACTGTGATTCATACTAGTGATAGAAAGTTGTTATATTGTTTAATGTTTTTCCTTAAATGAGTTGAGTCTGAGTTGAGCTTCTAACATACCTACTGCCCATATTTCAGATGCCACCAAGAAAATTGCAAGTGTTAAAGGAAAGACAAGGATTCTGTGGACATGGGTACCAGACTGCCAATAAGCTGAGGAACTATGAGCAGAGCACATAGTGGGACCTAGAAGACTTGTATAAAATTAGCATAATTGAAGCGTATTCTAGAAGTGATCCTTCCAGGTCAGTGGTATAGCAAAACTTGCACTGCTGCTGCCCATGTTGTATCAGTTCTACTGATAAACAAGTGAACTCAGGGTTTGATCCTGGAAGGTGCTGAGCATTCAACACCTGGCTTAATTGCTTTCTTGCAAAATTTCTCACAAGTCTGAAATGTTGAATTCCAGACAAACTAAAGCAGTATCTCTCTTTATTTCGCTTACACACTCTTTGGATCGGCTTTTTTTGTTTGCACAGCATCTAGCACAATGGCATCCTGGGCCATGAGTGAGGCTCCTAGGCACTACCACAACATACATGAAATATATAGTACACAAATATAAAACAAGAAATAAACCCCACTGAACATTAGCTACTCAAGTAGTTGCCTAATGGACAAAGAAACATAAATTGTTAACAGGTTATTTGCATGCTCAGCATAATAAAGTTGTCATGCAAAAAAGAAATGTCACTGGTGATAAGGTGCATCCATTTTAGTCAGGTAAAATACCTCTATGAGATCCTGCTGACCTTGAGTAATGGCTCTGTTCCCCTCATAAAAATAACTGACTGTTAGGAGTGTGGAAAAGTACATGTAAAGTTGAGAAATAGTCTTTACTTTCTTTATATGATTATGTCCAGTAGGTGAAGTCTAGTTTTGAAATAGTACTTGCCATTTTGAAATGTGGATGCTGTAGAGATGAGGGGTATGTCTACACTATGGGATTAGTCCGAATTTACAGAATTCGAATTTTGGAAACAGATTGTATAAAGTCGAATGTATGCGGCCACACTAAGCACATTAATTCGGTGGTGTGCGTCCATGTACCAGGGCTAGCATCGATTTCCAGAGCGTTGCACTGTGGGTAGTTATCCCATAGCTATCCCATAGTTCCCGCAGTCTCCCCCGCCCATTGGAATTCTGGGTTGAGATCCCAGTGCCTGATGGGGCAAAAAACATTGTTGCAGGTGGTTCTGGGTACAGCCTCACCCCTCCCTCCATGAAAGCAACGGCAGACAATTTCACGCCTTTTTTCCTGTGTGAACACTGCATACGCCATACCACGGCAAGCATGGAGCCCGCTCAGCTCAAGACAGCAGTCATGAACATTGTAAACACCTCACGTATTCTTGTGCAGTTTATGCTGAACCAGGACTAGAAAAACTAGGTGAGGAGGAGGCGGCGACGGCAGCGCGGCAACGAGAATGATGAGGACATGAACATGGACACAGAATTCTCTGAAACCGCGGGCCCCGGCGCTTTGGAGATCATGCTGTTAACGGGGCAGGTTCTAGCCGTGGAACGCCGATTCTGGGCCCAGGAAACAAGCACAGATGTAGGGATATTAAAGAAGGTACTAACAGTGATTCCCCCAAGTGACAGTGACCCCCTCATAATGTGTCCCCCACACTTTAAAATCCAACAGTTTCACCAAGTACAAAAATCTCTTGGGTCTTCTGTTAAAACTTGTAAGCTACTGTCTGTAGAAACCATTGATTATATCTATCCTGTGAAAGATACTTTATTACTATGTAAAACTTACAAACAAGTTAACTGACTTTGTTCTTGAAGTAATTGATACAAGGTAAACAAACACTATAAGCCGTTAAGTGACTTTCACTTCATTCAATGGCTCCTAGGACAGACCCCCACCCTCTGTGATTAAAGGGCCGGGAGTCTCAAATGAATTAGCACACACCCTGAAAGTGGTGGAGACAGTAAATTAAAATATGGTTAAAATATGGAATGTATACTGATGAATGCTTGATATACATGAATGGTTAGGGAGGTGCCAGCCTAGAAAGGGAGTATACATCGGCCGAAGAATGTGTCAACTGGATGACCAGAAACCCCCCGGAGGGTAAACTGGGATCCACCCCATTACCTGGAAGGATGCGAAACACAAACTTTGGACAGTGTGGAGCCACCAGGAATGTGCCACTTTGGACAGGAATGTGCCATCTGCTGATTGAGTCAGCAACAGCAGGATGAAACAGCTCCCATAGACTAACATAGGAACTAATTCCTATAAGAATGGATTCTAAAGACTGATGACTTTGAGTCTCTGGTTCTGCTGCCAGCCTCCAGGAGCATCAGGTGCACCTGACACAGACTCTGCTCCATCCTCATGACCAAGATACCTGGCCAGTAACTTGGCATGAGCAACTTCTAGGCTGGTAACTATAACACCTATACAGAACTTGAATGAATGATTGTGTGAATGAATCTCTCTCTCTCTATATATATATATATGTGTGTGTGTGTGTATAAGAAATAAGTAGTCAAACAACGTTGTTTACTTTTATCTTTTGTTTTATCAGTATATTTACATTAAATGTGGCATCTTTGCCTTATCCCTCTTAATAAGATCCTGCTGGTTTTTATTCTATTGGTATAACACAGACTTGTGGGACCGCATAGTGTTGCAGGTGTGGGACGATTCCCAGTGGCTCCGAAATGTTCGCATGCATAAGGGCACTTTCATGGAACTTTGTGACTTGCTGTCCCCTGCCCTGATGCGCCAGAATACCAAGATGAAAGCAGCCCTCACAGTTGAGAAGCGAATGGCGATAGCCCTGTGGAAGCTTGCAACGCCAGACAGCTATCGGTCAGTTGGGAATCAATTTGGAGTGGGCAAATCTACTGTGGGGGCTGCTATGATGCAAGTAGCCAAAGCAATCACTGAGCTGCTGCTACCAAAAGTACAGACTCTGGGAAATGTGGAGGTCATAGTGGATGGCTTTGCTGCAATGGGATTCCCTAACTGTGGTGGGGCGATAGATGGAACCCATATCCCTATCTTGGCACCGGAGCACCAGGGTACCCAGTATATAAACTGCAAGGGGTACTTTTCAATGGTGCTGCAACCACTGGTGGATCACAAGGGACGTTTCACCAATATCAACGTGAGCTGGCCGGGAAGGGTTCATGACACTCGCGTCTTCAGGAACACTACTCTGTTTAAATGGCTGCGCAAAGGGACTTACTTCCTGGACCAGAAAATAACCATTGGGGATGTTGAGATGCCTATAGTTATCCTTGGGGACCCAGCCTACCCCTTAATGCCATGGCTCATGAAGCCATACACTGGCAGCCTGGACAGGAGTCAGGAGTTGTTCAACTACAGGCTGAGTAAGTGCAGAATGGTGATAGAATGTGCATTTGGACGTTTAAAAGGTCGCTGGCGCACGTTACTGACTTGGTCAGACCTCAGCCAAACCAATATTCCCATTGTTATTGCTGCTTGCTGTGTGCTCCACAATCTCTGTGAAAGTAAGGGGGAGACCTTTATGGCAGGGTGGGAACCTGAGGTAAATCACCTGGCTGCTGATAACATGCAGCCAGACACCAGGGCGATTAGAAGAGCACACCAGGAAGCGCTGTGCATCAGAGAAGCTTTGAAAACCAGTTTCATGACTGGCCAGGCTACCATGTGAAAGTTCTGTTTGTTTCTCCTTGATGAAAACCCGCCCCCTTTATTGACTCATTCTCTGTAAGCAACCCACCCTCCCCCTTCGATCACAGCTTGCTTTCAAAGGAAATAAAGTCACTATCATTTAAAAATCATGTATTCTTTATTAATTGATTATAAAAAGAGGGAGAGAACTGACAAGGTAGCCTGGGTGGGGTTTGGGAGGAGGATCGGAGGGAAGGAAAAGGCCACTAAAAAAAGGTTAAAGCCTTTTGCTTGGGCTGTCCACTGGGGTGGAATGGGAGGGTGCACGGAGCCTCCCCCCCCCCCCGCGTTCTTACATGTCTGGGTGAGGAGGCTATGGAACATGGTGAGGGGGGAGGGTGGTTATACAGAGGCTGCAGCGGCAGTCTGTGATCCTGCTGTCATTCCTGAAGCTCCACCAGATGCCAGAGCATGTCTGTTTGCTCATGCAGCAGCCCCAACGTTGCCCTCCTCTGATCTTCCTGCCGCCACCTCTCATCTCAAGCATCTCTCCTCTCCTCACGTTGGTCCCTTCTATCCTCACATTGGTCCCTCATGTCCTCACGTTGGTCCCTCCTGTCCTCACATTCACTGGCATTTTTCCTGTACTTTGATACCATGTCCTTCCACTCATTCAGAGGAGCTCTTTCATTGCGGGTCGATTCCATGATTTCCGAGAACATGTTGTCTCGCGTCCTTTTTTTTCTCCGCCTTATCTGAGATAGCCTTGGAGATGGAGGAGGGAGGCTCGAAAAATTTGCAGCTGCTGGAGGGAGAGAAAAAAAGGGAGAGAAGTATTTAAAAAGATAAATTTTACAGAACAATGCTTATACTCTTTCATGGTGAACATCACTATTCACATTACGTAGCACATGTTATTTCAGTGCAAGGTCGCATTTTGCATCTTAATATTGAGTGCCTGTGGGTTTGGTGTTTAGAGATCACAGACACAGGTCCGGGCAACAGAATTTGGCTTGCATGCGGCCATGGTAAGCCATTGTCTTTCTGCTTCTGCGCTCTCCTTTCCCACATACCAAGCAAAGTCCGTTGAGTGCTGCGGTTTTCCTGTTAACCTGCAGCAGCAGAAAACAAACTAACCCCCCACCCCATCCAATTCTCTGGGATGATCGCTTTATCCCTCCCCCCACCACGTGGCTGGTATCAGGGAAGATCCCTGCTAGCCAAACGAAAAAAGCTCAGCGCCAATTACCCCCACCCCCTGGCTTGGCTAACTACAGGGAAGGATTTATTTTCAGCCATAGGCAAACAGCCCAGTAGGAATGGCCACTTCTGTCCCCTTAATTAAATTCCCGTATTTCAATCAGGTTACCATGAGCGATATCACTCTCCTGAGGATTACACAGTGAGATAAAGAACGGATGTTGCTTAGAGAATTGGGCCCAAAAAAACCTGATGAGGTTCAACAAGGACAAGTGCAGAGTCCTGCACTTAGGACGGAAGAATCCTATGCACTGTTACAGACTAGGGACCAAATGGCTAGGAAGAAGTTCTGCAGAAAAGGACCATACAGTGGATAAGAAGCTGGATATGAGTCAACAGTGTGCCCTTGTTGCCAAGAAGGCTAACGGCATTCTGGGCTGTATAAGTAGGGGCATTGCCAGCAGATCGAGGAACGTGATAGTTCCCCTCTATTCGACATTGGTGAGGCCTCATTTGGAGTATTGTGTCCAGTTTTGGGCCCCACACTACAAGAAGGATGTGGAAAAATTGGAAAGAGTCCAGCGGAGGGCAACAAAAATGATTAGGGGGCTGGAGCACATGACTTATGAGGAGAGGCTGAGGGAACTGGGATTGTTTAGTCTGCAGAAGAGCCTGCTTTCAACTAACTGAAAGGGGGTTCCAAAGAGGATGGATCTAGACTGTTCTCAGTGGTACCTGATGACAGAACAAGGAGTAATGGTATCAAGTTGCAGTTGGGGAGGTTTAGGTTGGATATTAGAAAAACTTTTTCACTAGGAGGGTGGTGAAGCATTGGAATGGGTTACCTAGGGAGGTGGTGGAATCTTCTTCCTTAGAGGTTTTTAAGGTCAGGCTTGACAAAGCCCTGGCTGGGATGATTTAGTTGGAAATTGGTCCTGTTTTGAGCAGGGGGTTGGACTAGATGACCTCCTGAGGTCCCTTCCAACCCTGATATTCTATGATTCTATGATTCTGTGATTGAATGCCAGCAAACACCGGGACCAAACGCTGCCAGGCTTTGTCATGCAATGATACCAGATTACTTGCTACTAGCATGGCGTGGTAAAGTGTCCTACCATGGAGGACGGAATAAGGCTGCACTGCCCAGAAACCTTCTGCAAAGGCTTTTGGAGTACCTCCAGGAGAGCTTCATGGAGATGTCCCTGGAGGATTTCTGCTCCATCCCCAGACACATTAACAGACTTTTCCAGTAGCTGTACTGGCCGCGAATGCATCCCAACTCCTCAGGGCAAATTAATCATTAAAAAATGCTTGCTTTTAAACCATGTTTTATATTTTAAAAGGTAAACTCACCTGAGGTCCCTTCCATGGGGTCATGGTCTTGGATACTGCCTTAGGAGGGTACTTCAGTCAGGCTGAGAAACAGATCCTGGCTGTTGGGGACAACGGAGTGCTGTGTGCTCTCCGCAAGCTCGTCCTCCTCCTCCTCCTCCTCCTCTTCCCCGTCCGCAGAATCCTCAGGTGTGGCTGAGATTACCCACGCTTCAGAATCCACAGTCAGGGGTGGGGTAGTGGTGGCGCCCCCCCTAGAATTGCATGCAGCTCAGTGTAGAAGCGGCATGTCTGCGCTCTGATTTGACGCGACTCTTTGCTTCCTTGGTTTTTTGATAGGCTTGTCTGAGCTCCTTAACTTTCACGCGGCACTGATATGAGTCCCTGTTGTGGCCTCTCTCTATCATGCCCTTGGAGATTTTTTCAAATGTTTTGGCATTTCATCTTTTGGATCGTAGTTCTGCTAGCACGGAATCCTTTCCCCATATAGCAATCACATCCAGTACCTCCCGTACGGTCCATGCTGGTGCTTTTTTTCAATTCTCGGACTGCATGGTTACCTGTGCTGATGAGCTCTGCGTGGTCACCTGTGCTCTCCACGCTGGGCAAACAGGAAATGAAATTCAAAAGTTCGCGGCACTTTTTTTAAATTTGAATTAAACTCATAGTGGTCAGTGCATCCGAGTTCAGATTGCTGTCCAGTGCGGTCACAATGGTGCACTGTGGGATAGCTCCCGGAGGCCAATACCTTCGAATTGCGGCCACACTAACCCTAAGGGCTGCAGACGGGAGTTTGACAGAGGGAGGCTTACGATGGTTAGGAAGACCCGCAACACCTGTGCCAGCACTGCTACTGTCTCCTCCACCTGTGCCTGTAGCCAGACAGAGTGCCTAAGCATGGATGCCTCTACCCAGATCCTGGTGTGGTTTTGCAAAGACTGTAACTTGCAATTTCCACTTACTGATATCCAGGCTGGGGGGACCATCCAATGTGAGAGGTGCCTGCTGGTGGAATCTCTCAGGCAGCAGGTGGGAGAGCTACAGGAGGAGGTGGCTAGGTTGAGGAGCATCCGTGTCCACGAGCAATTCCTCGACAGTGTCCATGTGGAGACAGCTGAGGTAGCTGTCCCAGTACACAGGACTGCTGATACACCACTGGTGGAGGAGGAGATGGCTCAGGGTGGACACTGGCAGCTGGTTACTTCTGGCAGCGGGCAGTGCTCCACCCTTGCTCCGAACCCTCCTGCCGTGGTTATAGGTAACCGTTATGCTCTTCTCGATACAGGAAAGAAGGAATCACTCCCTACAGTAAAGGAGGAGAAGCCTCGTACCCCTAAGGCTGGAGAGTCTGCTGCCACCACTGCGAATAGGAAACGTAGGGTAGTGGTGGTCGAAGACTCTCTGCTGAGGGGGACGGAGGCGCCCATCTGTCGCCCTGACATTTCATCTCGGGAGGTATGCTGCCTGCCGGGGGCCCGTATCCGAGACGTTACGGAGGCATTGTCGAGGATTATCCAGCCCTCTGACTACTACCCCATGTTACTCATCCATGTGGGCACAAATGATACTGCGCGGTGTGACACTGAGCGGATCAAGAGTGACTACAGGGCTCTGGGAGTACGGGTGAAGGAGTTTGGAGCGCAGGTGGTATTCTCTTCAATTCTTCCTGTCAAAGGTAGGGGCCCGGGCAGAGACAGATGCATCATGGAGGTGAATGCCTGGCTGCGAAGATGGTGTCGCCAGGAGGGCTTTGGCTTCCTAGACCACGGGATGCTATTTGAGGAAGGACTGCTAGGCAGAGATGGCGTTCACCTTTCGAGGAGAGGAAAGACCCTATTCGGACACAGACTGGCTAACCTAGTGAGGAGGGCTTTAAACTAGGTTCGACGGGGACAGGTGAGCAAAGCCCACAGGTAAGTGGGGAACATGGAGACCGGGGAGATGGGTCGGAAACAAGAGGGAGTGTGGGCTATACTGGCAGAGAGAAAGAGTCAGGACAAAACTGGGAGGAAAGATCAAACCAGTATCTTAGATGCCTATATACAAATGCGAGAAGTATGGGGAATAAGCAGGAAGAACTGGAAGTGCTAATAAATAAATACAACTATGACATTGTTGGCATCACTGAAACTTGGTGGGATAATACACATGATTGGAATGTTGGTGTGGATGGGTACAGCTTGCTCAGGAAGGATAGACAGGGGAAAAAGGGAGGAGGTGTTGCCTTATATATTAAAAATGTACACACTTGGACTGAGGTAGAGATGGACATAGGAGACGGAAGTGTTGAGAGTCTCTGGGTTAGGCTTAAAGGGGCAAAAAACAAGGGAGATGTCATGCTAGGAGTCTACTACAGGCCACCTAACCAGGTGGAAGAGGTGGATGAGGCTTTTTTCAAACAACTAACAAAATCATCCAAAGCCCAAGATTTGGTGGTGATGGGGGACTTCAACTATCCGGATATATGTTGGGAAAATAACACAGGGGGGCACAGACTATCCAACAAATTCTTGGACTGCATTGGAGACAACTTTTTATTTCAGAAGGTTGAAAAAGCTACTAGGGGGGAAGCTGTTCTAGACTTGATTTTAACAAATAGGGAGGAACTCGTTGAGAATGTGAAAGTAGAAGGCAGCCTGGGTGAAAGTGATCATGAAATCATAGAGTTTGCAATTCTAACGAAGGGTAAAAGGGAGAACAGCAAAATAGAGACAATGGATTTCAGGAAGGCAGATTTTGGGAAGCTCAGAGAGCTGATAGGTAAGGTCCCATGGGAATCAAGACTGAGGGGAAAAACAACTGAGGAGAGTTGGCAGTTTTTCAAAGGGACACTATTAAGGGCCCAAAAGCAAGCTATTCCGCTGGTTAGGAAAGATAGAAAATGTGGCAAAAGACCACCTTGGCTTAACCACGAGATCTTGCACGATCTAAAAAATAAAAAGGAGTCATATAAAAAATGGAAACTAGGACAGATTACAAAGGATGAATATAGGCAAACAACACAGGAATGCAGGGGCAAGATTAGAAAGGCAAAGGCACAAAATGAGCTCAAACTAGCTACGGGAATAAAAGGAAACAAGAAGACTTTTTATCAATACATTAGAAGCAAGAGGAAGACCAAAGACAGGGTAGGCCCACTGCTTAGTGAAGAGGGAGAAACAGTAACAGGAAACTTGGAAATGGCAGAGATGCTTAATGACTTCTTTGTTTCGGTCTTCACCGAGAAGTCTGAAGCAATGCCTAACATAGTGAATGCTAATGGGAAGGGGGTAGGTTTAGCGGATAAAATAAAAAAAGAACAAGTTAAAAATCACTTAGAAAAGTTAGATGCCTGCAAGTCACCCGGGCCTGATGAAATGCATCCTAGAATACTCAAGGAGCTAATAGAGGAGGTATCTGAGCCTCTAGCTATTATCTTTGGAAAGTCATGGGAGACGGGAGAGATTCCAGAAGACTGGAAAAGGGCAAATATAGTGCCCATCTATAAAAAGGGAAATAAAAACAACCCAGGTAACTACAGACCAGTTAGTTTAACTTCTGTGCCAGGGAAGATAATGGAGCAAGTAATTAAGGAAATCATCTGCAAACACTTGGAAGGTGGTAAGGTGATAGGGAACAGCCAGCATGGATTTGTGAAGAACAAATCATGTCAAACCAATCTGATAGCTTTCTTTGATAGAATAACGAGCCTTGTGGATAAGGGTGAAGCGGTGGATGTGGTATACCTAGACTTTAGTAAGGCATTTGATACGGTCTCGCACGATATTCTTATCGATAAACTAGGCAAATACAAATTAGATGGGGCTACTATAAGGTGGGTGCATAACTGGCTGGATAACCGTACTCAGAGAGTTGTTATTAATGGTTCCCAATCCTGCTGGAAAGGCGTAACGAGTGGGGTTCCGCAGGGGTCTGTTTTGGGACCGGCTCTGTTCAATATCTTCATCAACGACTTAGATATTGGCATAGAAAGTACGCTTATTAAGTTTGCGGATGATACCAAACTGGGAGGGATTGCAACTACTTTGGAGGACAGGGTCATAATTCAAAATGATCTGGACAAATTGGAGAAATGGTCTGAGTTAAACAGGATGAAGTTTAACAAAGACAAATGCAAAGTGCTCCACTTAGGAAGGAAAAATCAATTTCACACATACAGAATGGGAAAAGACTGTCTAGGAAGGAGTACGGCAGAAAGGGATCTAGGGGTTATAGTGGACCACAAGCTAAATATGAGTCAACAGTGTGATGCTGTTGCAAAAAAAGCAAACATGATTCTGGGATGCATTAACAGGTGTGTTGTGAGCAAGACACGAGAAGTCATTCTTCCGCTCTACTCTGCTCTGGTTAGGCCTCAGCTGGAGTATTGTGTCCAGTTCTGGGCGCCGCATTTTAAAAAAGATGTGGAGAAATTGGAAAGGGTCCAAAGAAGAGCAACAAGAATTATTAAAGGTCTTGAGAACATGACCTATGAAGGAAGGCTGAAAGAACTGGGTTTGTTTAGTTTGGAGAAGAGAAGACTGAGAGGGGACATGATAGCAGTTTTCAGGTATCTAAAAGGGTGTCATGAGGAGGAGGGAGAGAACTTGTTCACCTTAGCCTCTAAGGATAGAACCAGAAACAATGGGTTTAAACTGCAGCAAGGGAGGTCTAGGTTGGACATTAGGAAAAAGTTCCTAACTGTCAGGGTGGTTAAACACTGGAACAAATTGCCTAGGGAGGTTGTGGAATCTCCGTCTCTGGAGATATTTAAGAGTAGGTTAGATAAATGTCTATCAGGGATGGTCTAGACAGTATTTGGTCCTGCCACGCGGGCAGGGGACTGGACTCGATGACCTCTCGAGGTCCCTTCCAGTCCTAGATTCTAAGATTCTATGATTCTAATTCGAAATGGCAATACCGATTTCAGCGCTACTCCCCTCGTCATGGAGGAGTACAGATATCAATATTAAGAGCCCTTTATATCGAAATAAAGGGCTTCGTTGTGTGGACGGGTGCAGGGTTAATTCGATTTAATGCTGCTAAATTTGAATTAAACTCATAGTGTAGACCAGGCCAAAGTTAGAGGGAAAAGAATAAAACATATTTCTTTAGGTTCTGACAGTTCATTCAAGAGGATGGGAATCACAGTGGGAACATATTGAAGGGTTAAGAGAAATAAGAACTACCTACGATCAGAGAAGAAAAACCAAAGGATATTTCTAATATAGGCAGTTCCGTTGTTGGGAGAAGCTGCCCCCTGGCAAAGGTTTTCAGATGCATACAATAGCATGGCTTAAGAAGCAGCTTGGTTCTGTTCTTGAGGAAAGTATGTACTAATAAGGATGAGAACCAAAGAGCTAGATGATCTGTTCTTGTTCCTCCTGTCAATGTATGAATAATTCTATAAAGCAGACAACCTCTTTGTGTGGGCGGGAAATGCTGTGAATTAAGGGATCAGATCAGGTTGTGTAGACTAAACCTTTCTAAACCACAGAGTGACATCAGATAATTAAACATATGAAAATAGAAAGCTTTATTAAAAAAATAGCAATAAATTTCAATGCTGATGATAGATATGTCATTGGGAGAGTGTGTTCAATTAATTTAAAGACTAAGAACTAGACAGAAAGTACTGAAAATATTATCTGGAGGCCTTATTTATAAAATATATTTCTTCAGAAATAACTTTCCCCTCATAAATAACTTTCCTCTCATAAATTTAGTTGACCTTTATAGATGAGTGAAAGTGTTACAAATCCAAACTTTCTTTTGGCCATTAAGATAATTAATTCAGAATGTTGCATATACCTGTCTTTTTAGTTAAGGAGAGACAAACCAGCCCACTACAGTATAAATGACATATAAGAATTTATAGGTGTACGTGCTTACTTTCTTCTCATAAAGTAATGCAATAGACTGTAGGTTTCTCTTTTCTTGTGTCTGACAAGATTCCTTGCAATTATAGTTAGGGATTAGCACTTTATTACCTATTAGAAATCTAATATATTCTTAAATCATCAGTAAATTTAAACAATTTTTGGAAAATGTCACCATAGCAGGCACATGAGCTTTGGTTTAAAAAAAAATCAAAACCTTTTAGCTAAGACAGGAATCACAGTTTGCTGTAGAAAAGCCATAATATCTATGAGTCACACACCCACATTTTCCAGGTCATAATGACAATCAAGTTTATACTGTAGTGAAAGAGCTCAGGGTATTTAAAGCTTTGATGTTTTAAAAGCATCCTTTTAGAAAACAATAACACAAAGCCAGATGCTGAAGTCCTTAATCTATTAAAGCTCCTGTTTACTGCATGGGGTATTTTATTGATGTAGGACTTCAGGATTTGCCTTCAGAGCCTTTCAGATCTCCTAACGTGTCCCCTGATTGTTCCACTCTGCCAGTCCTGTAAATATCAATACCATGTTTATTTTCTTCTCTCACTAACAACTGGGTGCATTTTTCTCTGCTACCCCTCTGCAGAGCACCTTTCCTACCCCAGTTATTGAACATAAGAACATAAGAACGGCCGTACTGGGTCAGACCAAAGATCCATCTAGTCCAATATCCTGTCTACTGACAGTGGCCAATGCCAGGTGCCCCAGGGAGAGTGAACCAACATGTAATGATCAAGTGATCTCTCTCCTGCCATCCATCTCCACCCTCTGACAAACAGAGTCTAGTGACACCATTCCTTACCCATCATGGCTAATAGCCATTAATGGACTTAACCTCCATGAAATTATCCAGTTCTCTTTTAAACGCTATTATAATCCTAGCCTTCACAACCTCCTCAGGTAAGGCGTTCCACAAGTTGACTGTGCGCTGTGTGAAGAACTTTCTTTTGTTTTAAACCTGCTGCCTATTAATTTCATTTGGTGACCCCTAGTTCTTGTATTATGGGAATAAGTAAATAACTTTTCCTTATCTACTTTCTCCACATCACTCATAATTTTATATACCTCTATCATATCCTCCCTTAGTCTCCTCTTTTCCAAGCTGAAAAGTCCTAGCCTCTTTAATCTCTCCTCATATGGGATCCTCTCCAAACCCTAATCATTTTAGTTGCCCTTCTGTGAACCTTTTCTAGTGCCAGTATATCTTTTTTTGAGATGAGAAGACCACATCTGTATGCTGTATTCAAGATGTGGGCGTACCATCGATTTATATAAGTGCAATAATATCATCTCTATTTTATTCTCTATCCCCTTTTTAATGATTCCTAACATCCTGTTTGCTTTTTTGACCGCCTCTGCACACTGCGTGGACATCTTCAGAGAACTATCCACAATGACTCCAAGATCTTTTTCCTGATTCGTTGTAGCTAAATTAGCCCCCATCATATTGTATGTATAGTTGGGTTATTTTTTCCAATGTGCATTACTTTACATTTATCCACATTAAATTTCATTTGCCATTTTGTTGTCCAAACACTTAGTTTTGTGAGATCTTTTTGAAGTTCTTCACAGTCTGCTTTGGTCTTAACTATCTTGAGCAGTTTAGTATCATCTGCAAACTTTGCCACCTCACTTTTTACCCCTTTCTCCAGATCATTTATGAATAAGTTGAATAAGATGGGTCCTAGGACTGACCCTTGGGGAACACCACTAGTTACCCCTCTCCATTCTGAGAATTTACCATTAATTCCTACCCTTTGTTCCCTGTCTTTTAACCAGTTCTCAATCCATGAAAGGACCTTCCCCTTTATCCCATGACAACTTAATTTACATACGAGCCTTTGGTGAGGGACCTTGTCAAAGGCTTTCTAGAAATCTAAGTACACTATGTCCACTGGATCCCCCTTGTCCACATGTTTGTTGACCCCTTCAAAGAACTCTAATAGATTAGTAAGACACAATTTCCCTTTAGAGAAACCATGTTGACTTTTGCCCAACAATTTATGTTCTTCTATGTGTCTGACAATTTTATTTTTTACTATTGTTTAGATTAATTTGCCCTGTACCGACATTAGACTTACCAGTCTGTAATTGCCAGGATCACCTCTAGAGCCCTTTTTAAATATTGGCGTTACATTAGCTATCTTCCAGTCTTTGGGTACAGAAGCCAATTTAAAGGACAGGTTACAAACCCTAGTTAATAGTTCCGCAATTTCACATTTGAGTTCTTTCAGAACTCTTGGATGAATGCCATCTGTTCCCGGTGACTTGTTAATGTTAAGTTTATCAATTAATTCCAAAACCTCCTCTCGTGACACTTCAATCTGTGACAGTTCCTCAAATTTGTCATCTACAAAAGCCGGCTCAGGTTGGGAATCTCCCTAACATCCTCAGCCGTGAAGACTGAAGCAAAGAATTCGTTTAGTTTCTCTGCAATGACTTTATCGTCATTCAGCGCTCCTTTTCTATCTCTATCATCGAGGGGCCTCACTGGTTGTTTAGCAGGCTTCCTGCTTATCATGTACTTAAAAAACATTTTGTTATTACCTTTTGAGTTTTTGGCTAGCCATTCTTCAAACTCCTCTTTGGCTTTTCTTATTACATTTTTACACTTAATTTGGCAGTGTTTATGCTCCTTTCTATTTACCTCACTAGGATTTGACTTCCACTTTTTAAAGGAAGTCTTTTTATCTCTTACTGCTTCTTTTACATGGTTGTTAAGCCACAGTGGCTCTTTTTTAGTTTTTTTACTGTGTTTCTTAATTTGGGGTATACATTTAAGTTGAGCCTCTATTATGGTGACTTTAAAAAGCGCCCATGCAGCTTGCAGGAATTTCACTTTGGTCACTGTACTTTTTAATTTCTGTTTAAATAATCTCCTCATTTTTGCATCGTTCCCCTTTTTGAAATTAAATGCCACAATGTTGGGCTGTTGAGATGTTCTTCCCACCACAGGGATGTTAAATGTTGTTATATTATGGTCACTATTTCCAAGCGGTCCTGTTATTATTACCTCTTGGACCAGCTCCTGTGCTCCACTCAGGACTAAATCTAGAGTTACCTCTCCCCTTGTGGGTTCCCGCACCAGCTGCTCCAAGAAGCAGTCATTTAAAGTATCGAGAAATTTTGTCTCTGTATTTTGTCCTGAGGTGACATGTTCCCAGTCAATATGGGGATAATTGAAATCCCCCAGTATTATTGAGTTCTTAATTTTGATAGCCTGCCTAATTTCCCTTAGCATGTCATCATCACTATCACTGTCCTGGCCAGGTGGTCGATAAAAATCCCTAATGTACCTCTACACAATTTTCATTCAAGTCCCTCTTAAAAAGCCACTCTTTCCTGAAACCCACAAAACTTAGTTAATTTTAAAATAAATTTAAAACAAAAGGCAAAAAGGATGAAGGGCCATATGTCCACTCACCTACCCAGAGTAAAATAAGAGTAATGCTAGTGAAGTCAATATAAAACTGGAGTAAGAGTCTGATACTGCACCACAGAAATCAATGGGAGTTTTGCAATTCACTTCACTGAGGCCTAAGTGACAATTTTAAAATTGAATTTGGATGTTTTTCTAAAAGATATGCTCTAGGAGAGTGGTTTTCAACCTTATTTCATTGCAGACCCCCAAAACTATTTTAAATGGAGTTGCAGACCCCCTTGGAAATTCAACCTGTGTTCTGCGGGCCCCTACCATGGAAGTCTTAGACTGAAAACTGACTGAACAGAATTCCCCTATAAATGTTGCACATGCTCGGCATGGCATTTGATACAGCATGAGAAAAGGTGACAAATTGCGGGCTTCTATGGTATGACAACACTTCTGGTTATTGTCTTTTTGGTGGGGTGTTCATACTTTTGATCAGAAAAATGGAATGCTTTTTCTGGAATATGAAACTTTATTTTCACCACAGTCACCTTTCGTGGACCCCTTACACATAGTCTGCAGACTCCCAGGAGTCCGAAGACTCCCAGGTTTAAAACCACTGCTCTAGGAATTATTTTGAGGAAATTCTATGGCCTGTGTTATACAGGAGGTCAGACTACATGACCACAATGGTTCCCTTAGGCCTTGGAATCAATGAAGAATTAGTCTCTAATAGAACCAATTGAAAAATTTTCATCAAAACAGTTTTCCATTAGAAAAAGGCCATTTCCATTAAACTGAAATTTTTCAATAGAGTCATATCAATTTTGACAAAATTTCATTTAGGAAATGTTTTTGGAAAAATGTCAAAATATCCTATTTTGACATTTTCAAAATGGTAGGTTTCAATGGTTCATTTTCAGTGACTTTTTGTTTCAAAAACTACTTTAATTTAGATTTACAATAATAAAAATGGTTTACATATTTCAAATTTTTCAAAAAGTTTCAATTGCCCTGAAATGAGAGACATTTCAAAATTTCATTTTGAATAAATAAATAAACAAATAAATAAATTAATTAACCCCTCCCCCCAACAATGTTGTCTTTTTATTCTGATTCAGGGTACAACTATTTATTTTGGAAATCTCCAAATTTTTTGTGGGATGTAAAATTTATTTTCTGACCAGCTGTAGTCCCCACACTGAATTCTAACACAGATGTGTTTTGTTGACTTTCAAGCTGTTTAAATTGACCACACTGGTGGATTAATATTCATTTGAAGTTGAAACTCAATTCCATCTCTCTGCTTCCAAGCAGGCACAGGCTACTGTATCTGCTGACTTCTCTGTAAATAAATGTGCCTCCTGCCTGAAGAGTTTGTTGGGGGCTGTAGAACTTTCCTAATTTTGTAAGTCTTTTCTAATACCATAACAGAACTACGTATTCCAAGAGGAGCAGTTTTTGCAAATAAAGCCTGTTATGCTGTCCGAAGCTGGTTAGGCAGTTGCCACTATTGCCCCCCAGTAACAGCTAACAGGAGACTTTCCTTTAAGACACTGACTTCACCGGAGTTACCTCTGTGCTACTTGCAGGCACTCTATTGGGATAGCCCACCAGTATCCACAGAAGCTACAGTCTATTCCAAGACTCAGTGACCGCCTTCTCTGTAGAGTGCGGTAACTCAGGGAAGTTAGGACTGCATGCTGCCCTAAGTACCAGTTCAGTTTAGGTGCAATTCAAGGTATCAGTGACAGTATGTATAGCTTGGACCCAATTATTTAAGAGTCCACCTCCCTCCCTGTGTCGCACTGTGACAGTGGAGATCAATGGGGGATCTCAGCTATCAGTGCCTGAGGCTCAGCTTTCCAGTGTCCCTGGCAGGGAATTCTTAGTTGACACTGCCTGCCTTTGCCCCTAACCCTCCCTGAGTATTCATCAGAGTCTTTATTTGGAGAGCTTGGGATCATGCTGCAAGGCATTTTTGTTCACTCAGGCTTTCTTCTGAGCACTCACATTTGTTGTTTTTTTACTGGTTAGTTTGATGTCTTGAAGTCTGCTCCCCCCACCCTTCCGAAAGATGGTTCTGTTTCTGAATTTTGAACTCACTGTATGGTTAATAATTTTCATACTGCTCCTAAGTGTTGCTAAAGACTCTTCACTCGTAAATAGAGAAATGTTATTAATTTTCAAAATAAATACATGTATTTGGATGAAAGATAATAATGTACACGAGATAACTTTTGTTGTTGGGATCTAGCTGTCAGAGTTGGATCCCACTGCATAAATCTTTAGCCTTGGCATGTGACTGGAGAGTTCCCTCTTCCTCTGGCTGAATGTTTCTGCAGTTGTCTTGTCTTGTCTTTGAACTCCTCCATCTCTGTCTTTCCTCCCCCACTCCTCCTAGCACACTTTCTTCAATTCTCTCAGGGCAGCCCATAACTCTGTCTAAAGCCCTACATTTCTTCCTGCTCCCTTAAGGCTCTGGCTCTGTTTTCTTCCGTCATTTTTCTCTGCTCTCTAGCCTGTCCAATTTCATCACTCACACGTAGGGAAAGGAGGAAATAGACTCAGACATTCTTCTCTAGACTTGGTAATGGGGGCAGTATATATAATGTAACATTAATTTTAAACATTTGAGCTCCACTGGGAATATGAATGTTCTACATGTACATCAAAAATTGTTACAACTGCCTTATAAGCAATGTGAATTGTACTAGGTAATATTTCTTGTTCTTTTCCTGAGGCCCAATGTTTTTAATTTAAATGCTGATGTGGCTTTGTTCAGTAATAAAAGCCTTTAAAATGCACATATTTGAAATGCATATTTCAAAGTTACATCTTCTTGCTCTATTAATCTTTTAAATAGGATAGAGATATTCTGACACATTGTTTATTTTGCCTGGTTTGTTGTCTTGTGCCCTGGAACTGAAAATGATATTCCTTTGCTGATATTTATTCACAAATAATGTGGGTTATCTAATGTTCCACAAGGAAGGTTCTATAAAGAACTACACACTCAATAAAACTTTTGCAACCTAAGTCATGCCATATTGGGATCTTTGACTTCAATGATGCTATGCTGATTTATGCCAGCTGAGGATCTAGTCTGTAATATTTTGCTTGAAACCTCATTCATTCTCTGTTTCCTTTCTCTTACTGATGATTTCCCGAGGCATTTGTGTAAGTCAAATCTTTCTCCTTTTAAATCAGCCTGTGGTTTCTGCTTGATTGATACAGAGTATGTCTACACTGCTGCTGGAGGTGTAATTTCTAGCTTGGGTAGACATACCTGTGTTAGCTTTGATTGAGCTAGTAGGCTAAAAATAAGAGTGCTGCTGCTGCCGCTGCACAAGTGATGGGACAGGTTAGGCGCCTCAAGTACATACCTAAGGTCTCAGATGGGCTCGTATTCAGGGCAGCTAACGCATCCTGCTGCCTGTATCAGTGCAGCTATGCTTCTATTTTTAGTTTGCTAGCTTGATGAGAGCTAGCACAAGTATGTCTACCAGAGCTGAAAATTACATCTTCAGCTCCAGTGCTCATATATACTATGAGCTAGGGCTTTGATTCCAGCTCACACAGACATACTTGCTGTAGCTCAATGATGCTAGTGGACTACAAATAGTAGTGGAGCCAGGGTAGCACAGGCAGTGGTGAGCAGCTGTAGGGGGTATCTGTGCTGAGTATGTACCCATGAGGTTCTGGCAGGTTTGTACATGACGTAGCTAGCCCATGCTACCTCTCCATGCTACCCTGGCTATGCTACTACTTTTAGTGTGCTAGTGCAAGTATGTCTATTGAAATGGGAAATCACAACTGTAGCTCCAAGTGTAAATGTATGTATGTCACATTCTAAGGGTCCAATCTTGCTCCCAGTAAAGTCAATGGCAAAATTCCCATTGAAAAAGATTTGGACTCTAAACTAGGGCTTGATCTCAGTTATACCAGGAAAATCCAGAGTAACTGTATTGGCTTCCCTAGAGTTACTATGGACTTAAGCTAGGGTAACAGAGATCAGAATATGGTGATCAGTGTTTATGGTATTAAAAACTCATCAACATTGAAACAAATGAAGCAATAGCAGCTTCAAATAGTGTTTGTTTATACACAAAACTTGGTCATCTGGAAAGAAATGATACTATTAATAGGAAAGGAAATAGAAGAAAAAGTTCACCATAGTTTAATGAGATTCTTATAAAAACTTAGCATTCTCAAACTTTGCTGGAGATAGAGAGTGACTGTTTATTGTTTAAGCACTTGGTAAAATTCCAACACAACAGAATTTGGATTGTAATCTTATCTACAGTAGTGTGACTTAAATCATAGTAAACTCCACTTTTAAGGGGAAACACAACTTTTATCTTATCCTGGGTAGCACTAACATTTGTTATATTAACTGTATGAGAAATAACCTTAATTTAGCATGACTGCAAGTTGCATTAAACACTGCCATGTTTTACCATAATTATCCAAAATGAAAACAAAAGTGATTTAATTACATCGGGCCAGATTCTTCCTGGCTCTTATGTGAGTGGCCGAAGGAGAATGGGAGGGTTCAAGGACAGGCTCTCACTTTGCCCACAAAGGAAGTAGGGAGGGTCATGGAGGAAGCAAGGCTATAGCTCAGTCTCCCCATCTGCAATGGATTATGAAGTGGAACCATCGTAGCAAAATGCAGTCCATAAAGGCATGTATTTGTAATGCTAAGCACGTGCCCTGTGAACTCAGGGCGTGCTCCCTGTGAGCACAGGAATAAATTCTCAAAAGACAGTCATAGATTCAGAGACTTTAAGGTCAGAAGAGACCATTATGATCTTCTAGTCTGACCTCCTGCACAACGCAGGGCACAGAATCTCACTCACCCACTCCTGTAACAAACCCTGACCTATGTCTGAGCTATTGAAGTCCTCAACTTGTGGTTTAAAGACTTCAAGGTGCAGAGAATCCTCCAGCAAGTGACCCGTGCCCCATGCTGCAGAGGAAGGCAAAAAAAAAAAAAAAAAAAATCCAGGGCCTCTGCCAATCATCCCTGGAGGAAAATTCCTTCCTGACCCCAAATATGGTGATCTGCTAACCCCTGAGAGTGTGGGCAAGACTCACCAACCAGACACCCAGGAAAGAATTCTCTGTAGTAACTCAGATCCCGCCCTATCTAGTGTCCCATCACAGGCCATTGGGCATATTTACCGCTAATAGTCAAAGATCAATTAATTGCCAAAATTAGGCTATCCCATCATACCATCCCCTCCATAAACTTATCAAGCTTAGTGTTGAAGCCAGGTATGTCTTTTGCCTCCACTGCTCCCCTTGGAAGACTGTTTCAGAACTTCATTCCTCTGATGGTTAGAAACCTTCATCTAATTTCAAATCTAAACTTCCTGATGGCTAGTTTATATCCATTTGTTCTTGTGTCCACATTGGTACTGAGCTTAAATAACCCCTCTCCCTCCCTGGTATTTATCCTTCTGATATATTTATAGAGAGCAATCATATCTCCCCTCAGCATGCTCCCTGTAAGCACAGGAATAAATTCTCAAAAGGCAGTCATTCCTAATAGATAACACAGTCATTAGCCTTTATTAGTGATCACTAAGAGTAAAACTTAAGAAAATGGGGAGAGGCTGATAAAAATCAGCAAGGGTTTGTTAGTTTATAGACGATTCATGCCTCCCCATACTGGAACATGTCTCTCTTCTGCCCAGTGACCCACCCTACCACGTTACCTATGGGGTTGGGTGGGGTGGCAGCGGGAGGGGGAGCTCTGTCTTTCTCTCCCTGTGCTCCCCCAGCACATTTGGCTGCTCTCCCCGACAGCCAGATGGGAAGTGGAACGGAACCACTTCTGCCTGAGAGAGCCTAGCTAGGAGGCAGTGTTGGCCTGCTCACTGCCCGGGCTCAGCTGCTAGAGACAGGGGCCAAGTGAGACTGAGCACCCTCTCCACCCTGGCATGTTTCAGGCTCCTGTCCCTGGCAACGAGGGTGTCAGCAGGCAGCTGCTGTCTCCCAGCCAGGCTCTCAGGCAGAAATGGCTCCCTCCTCTATCTACGCCTTGCTGCCAGGGAAACCAGCTGAACATGACAGAGGCGGGATGTGCAGGGAGAGAAGGACAGAGTCTCTCTCCCTCCCTGGGAGGCCAATATGCGGGGGCACTCGGTCATGCATGTTCCACCCCCCCTCCCCAACTGTCGCCTGTGATTTAGAGAGATCATAAGCACCAGGAAAAGGACAGGCAGCTCAGAAAGTGAGGGAGAGGATACAGAAAGAAAAGCCAGCCCCAAAGATGGAAGAGCTAAAGCTAAAATAGTGCCATGCTCATTTACCCCACCTGAGAATCTCGCCCAAGCACCATTGTTTGAAAATCTACTCTCCATTTAGACACTTTTTACTGTTTAGAACTGTTTTAAAAGATACTTCACATTCTCTCTCAACCCCAAATTCTGACATTCCTACTTGTCCTCTCAAGGTCTAAAAGCTTTGTTGTTAAAATGGCTTGGAAGGCGGAAAACAAGTTTTCTTTGTCACTATGGTACTGTTTCTGAACGTAACCGACTTTACAACTCACAAGAGGCCAATCAGAGGTAAGGAGGGCTTCCTACTCCCAGAAGCAGCTTGTGT
This sequence comes from Chrysemys picta bellii, assembly GCF_011386835.1. NCBI lineage: Eukaryota > Metazoa > Chordata > Testudines > Emydidae > Chrysemys > Chrysemys picta. Next base: position 54,249,233 of record NC_088796.1, on the reverse strand, counting down.
TAGCTATATTGGAGTAACAGAAACATCTCCATCCAGAATCACTCCTGCTGCACTGCTGCTTGGAGTCCCTTCAAGGAGGAAGCTGATCTCCCATAACAGCAATACTACTGTTAAAGATTGTTACTTGTTCTATTGGGCCTTGGTTTCCTATGCTTTATGTATATTGGCATACAGCAGTTTTACCCCATTTATCTCTAAAATGGGCAATGTGGGGTCCCATGCGGAGTGGATAAAGCACACGACCACTGTGGTTGCAGGCTGAATCCGAATTCTGTTTATTGCAAGCTTTCTTTTATAGTTTTTCTTTACATTACATAACACAATTAGGCTATAATAACACATCTACGGATTGGACAAGAAGGAGAATCATGTGTTTATCACGTGTATAGCCCCACACCGATTGGTTCAACCGTTCCTTACATAAGGCCATGATTTACCTCATCTTATATAATCCTAGACCACGAGGGGGTCTTACATAAGGCCATGATCATCTTATATAATCCTAGACCACCAGGGGGCCTTACATAAGGCCATGATTATTTTATATAATCCTAGACCACCAGGGGGCCTTACATAAGGCCATGATTATTTTATATAATCCTAGACCACCAGGGGGCCTTACATAAGGCCATGATCATCTTATATAATCCTAGACCACCAGGGGGCCTTACATAAGGCCATGATTATTTTATATAATCCTAGACCACCAGGGGGCCTTACATAAGGCCATGATTTGTTTACCTGGCAAGTGTCCCATTGTGACCCTTACCTCCTCATGGAACTTTTCATTAGGTTGGTGTAGGGATGATACATCCCCACACCTCCCCCCTTTTTCTTAAATAAGGAACTTTTTAAGAAACGTAATATTACGTAAATGCCCATGAAAACCATTGGGATGTAAATAAGGATAGCCAATAAGACATGTTTTAAAGGGATTCGATGGGGTGGCCATAGACAAGCAAAAAGGGCTTCTTGGCCAGTTTGGTTTGCCCAGGTGACCCAAACATTTTGTCGTGGGTTAACAAAAGGTACAGAGTTTGGACATACAAAGACCCCTGCTCCTATAATAAGGAGTCCGAACAAACAGAAGCACAGCATTATTAGGTGTTTAGGTTGTGACAAACAACAAGTGCAGGTCCGGTGTTGCGGGGCCGTTGTTCGGCTTCTGTGTGGCGGCATGGTGTTCGGGTAGCAATATTATCTGCCGGAGGGATCTTTTCCGGTGGTTTTTTCCTATATGTTCTTTCAAAGTTAGATAAGCCTGGCTCCGCCATTCTTTTTAACCTATTCTGCAACTGCTTACCCTGCCCCGGGAACTCCGCCCGGAACTTTGGGGTACAAACATTATTGGTGACAGGAAAGCCGGGCTGGTTTAGGGCTCGCAATGTGTGGGACTGCGGGGGATGGCTCTCACCGGCCAAATGGGACAACTGATTCAGCATGTTCTGTAGCTGAAGGCCCTGTTTGTACATTTCCGCCCGAAATTCTTGTAACTTATCCCCTTCTGGGCTCGAGACCTTCATTTTATCCGCAGGGTCATCCGGTAACGGGACAATAGTAGGATCAGCTTTGGGTACACTGGGGATGAGTGGTATGATAGTGTCCTCACCCCCAAAGAACTTACGGGCTCCCACCGGCAACACATAAGGCGGCTCCTCTTTTGGCCGAAAGAGGTCATTAATGGCCGACTGGACCTCGGCTTCTGCCGCAAGCGTCTTTATCAGTTTCTTAGATTTGCACCATATTTGGCTTAATGACACGGCCTCCTTGTTGCTGTGAGAGACCGACTCCCAGAGGTCAGAGCCTAGACTTTCCCAGACTGCCTTATTAAAGACAGTATCAGGAGTAACAAAAAACCCGCGTCTCTGCCCCCATTTCAACAAACGGGACAACGCGTCAGAGGGAAGCTTCTCTCCCCGCTTTTTAGCGATGCGTAATAAAAAATCATGCACCGTCTCCTCCTCTGCAGACAAAGCAGAGCCCATTTTATTAAATGCAGCCGCTCACCTGTGAGCTCACGAACGTCTCTCTCGGACGACCAGGAGCCGGTATCCTCCGGTACCTCCTGCCACGGCTGCCACCTCCGCCTTTTCTCACCGAACGCTTCAGTCGGCTGTGAGCTCACGAACGTCTCTCTTGGACGACCAGGAGCCGGTATCCTCCGGTACCTTCTGCCGGGGCTGCCACCTCCGCCTTTTCTCACCGAACGCTTCAGTTGGCTGTGAGCTCACGAACGTCTCTTTTGGACGACCAGGAGCCGGTATCCTCCGGTACCTCCTGCCGCGGCTACCACCTCCGCCTTTTCAATATCTAAATTCAATTGTTCCAGTTTTTTCATGAGAGATGACATAGAGTCTGACCTTTCAGATCCTTTTTCTGGTTGGATCTGCTTTCTCTTTGCTCAGCTTCTGAGACAACACCTGTTGGGTCTACTGTCTGAGAACACTGATCCCTGCTTCACTGGCGGCTGTGTTTAGTATGATCTCTGCTAGCTCACTCTGGGCAAAGTCCTGGCTGCCTTGATGTTCAAGCCGAATCACGTCGGGGTCACCATTTGTGGGGTCCCATGCGGAGTGGATAAAGCACACGACCACTGTGGTTGCAGGCTGAATCCGAATTCTGTTTATTGCAAGCTTTCTTTTATAGTTTTTCTTTACATTACATAACACAATTAGGCTATAATAACACATCTACGGATTGGACAAGAAGGAGAATCATGTGTTTATCACATGTATAGCCCCACACCGATTGGTTCAACCGTTCCTTACATAAGGCCATGATTTGTTTACCTCATTTTATATAATCCTAGACCACCAGGGGGTCTTACATAAGGCCATGATCATCTTATATAATCCTAGACCACCAGGGGGCCTTACATAAGGCCATGATTATTTTATATAATCCTAGACCACCAGGGGGCCTTACATAAGGCCATGATTTGTTTACCTGGCAAGTGTCCCATTGTGACCCTTACCTCCTCATGGAACTTTTCATTAGGTTGGTGTAGGGATGATACATCCCCACAGGGCAATAGGAGGTACAATAATTTGTACTATAAACTGATATTGTTCTGCCTTCTTTCTCATTTATCTTTCCTTCCTCACCTTCTCTCTTTAGCCTTTTCCCTTCTTTTCTTCCATTGTTTGTAAGCTTCATAGCACTGCTAGATGTCTTTTATTCTTTTAGTGTTGAACAGTTATATCCTGGTGCCTGATGGGCTGAATCTGCAAAGTCCTGAGCAGTCTCAAATTCTGTTGCAGTCAGTGCGATTTGAGGGTGCTCATCACCACCTCACAGAATCAGCATGTATCTTCACTGCAAAGTTAGCTCAGGTGATTGGCACTTAGGTCTGACCACTGTAATTGGCTTAGTTTGGGTGATAGCAGCCACACTGCAAAGCCACACTCAACGTGCTGCATCCATACTGGTGCTGTACTCCTTTGTGTGCGGCACTAGGACTTCTGGGGACACATGCCATGGTTAATAGTGTCTCAGCTTAATGCAGTAGTCAATGAATTATTTTTAGTGTATTGTGGGAGAACTTGTCAGTCCTTCCTGAGCACCTGTGTGAAAGTGGTCTTAGCCCACCAACTCAGTAAGTAAACCACTTCCAGTTTGGCACACTATAGATTTCTATCTGTGGCCTTTGTTCTAACTAGTGCCAAGGCTTGGATCCAGCTCAGGATGATGACCTGTTCCAGCTGTTGGTATTAATGCAGCTTTCATTTCAGGTTTATATATAGAATCTGAAATGTGATGGTGGGCATTTTGGCAGCAGATTGTTACCCTGAGAAGGTGACATCATGCTTTGCTAAGGAGATCACACAGGCTGCATGCAGCCTTGGAGAGTGGACACACCTGATGCAGGTTTTAGTGAGCATGGAATCACCCTGGAGGAGGAACCACAAGCACATCATCATGCTCACCTAAGATGACTAGTAGTAGACCCAGAACTTTCCTATGAGGAAAGCCTCATTTGTAGACCTGTATGAGGAGCTTCCTTTGACCCTTCAGTGTGAAAACATGTAGATGAGAGGGGTTATATCAGTCCAGAATTGGGTTGCTATTGCCATCTGGAAGCTGGCTACCTCAGATTGCTACAGGTAGGTGGCTAATCAGTTTGACACTGGAAAATCAACAGTCGTGCAGCGGTGATGGATATTTGCAAGGCAATTATTGTTTTGGTACATCCAGGATTGGTGACGATAGCTAGTGTCCCCAAAATAATAGTGGGCTTTGAGCGAATGGGCTTCCCAGACTGGCACTCCCCTCAAGGTGCACAAGATTATATGGTATTTCCAGTCTGGAAGCAGGGAGTACTTAGGTGTTAAGAAAATATGGTTCAGGGGAATTCTGGGAAGGTATTGGAGGATGTGAGTGACATCCACACTGTGAGTGGTCATGTTAGCACCATTTAGGCTATAGTCCATCACGTCTTACAGACCAGCTAGACTGAATTTAAAGCAGCATCACACTCAAGTGATAGGATTTTATGTGTGAGAGTCAAGTTAGGACAACACTCAGGTAAGGACCTGAGTTAACTTTGCAGTGAAGACATGCCCTAAATTAGGCTGATCTTTTCTCATAGGCCTTTCTGGCCATTTATGCCAGAACGGTGAAGGGCATGACAGAGATTATATATTTTCTCAGTATCGCGCTCTCTCTCCAGCACTCACGGTTGGCCTTGGTCAACAGCAGACTCACCATCTACAAGGAGCCCTTATAATTTGGTTAATCTTTGGGGCTGATATGAGGATCCCTGCTCTTATGATTTCAGGGGGACACGTATGCCTGAGCCAACACTATCAGAGCTCTCCAGCTATGCTCATGAAATCCTTTCAGGACATGCTATGGATGTGGTCTCCCAATAAAAGGTGTGGAGTCTTCTTCATCCAATTTCAGGGGAGCAGGGCACACAGTTTGAAAGGTAATTGCTCTCTGACCAGATAGCTAGGACACCACAGGGAGTTAACATAGGAGAAAGGCAACAGTAGGAAGCAAGCAAGCCTGAAAAAGGGGAAAAGCAGATAGCTAACAGGTACACAGTGTAGTAAAAGCACCAGACAGCAGTGTAGCCAAAAGCCAGCACCACTTCTCAAAACATACAAAAATTAAGGACTATATTTTAAAACTAGAAGGCTCAAATTTTACACGTGAGAAAAGTAGGCCTGATTTTCCACCGCCTTGCACTTTGTCAAATCTTTTATAAATGTGCACGTTCAAAAGAGAGGTGTAATATGCTCCCATTCTGATTTGATATTGTTCTCCACCCTCTTTTCAATGAGTTTGCACAAGTGTAAATAACCCAGCCTGATCCAAGCATCAGGGCAGGCTTTTTTTTGTAATGTCCTCTCTAGTTAGATTCAAAACATGCACTCCCTTTTTAAAGTGTGCATCGACCTCTGCTAAAATGTATGGTTCTGTGATGAATAAACAACCCAAACCCAGACATAGTCTAATCTTTCCCCTCTCATAGGCTGATTTTCTACAGTGTTTTTGTTTGTGATGTCAGCATTTAGACCCCTTTCTTTTTCTAGTGTTCAGCTTATTGTTTGTCTTTTTGTCCAACTTAACACTTCATTTTACATGTGGTGTTTGTAGGACAGCATTTAGAGAAGTTCAATGAAAAGGAAGAGAAATAACCAGAGACCAATCAGGTGTCAATCAGATTTTCAGCCCTGTTAAGTCTGTTTCAGGCAAAGCAACTTAAAAGCTGGTTTAAGTGGACATTTGAGGACATATTCTTCCTTCCAGCCTCTGACAAAGAGGTAATGGTTGAGAAAAAACGGGTATGGCTGTAGTGTTCCCACCTGCAGGGACAGCCTTTTCTATATCATCCCTGAGACTGATCTCAATCATTTTTTTGTGACCTACCCAGCACCTGGAGGCCTGAGCATCTGGGAGACTTATGGTTGTTCCCCCCAGATGAAGTGAGCAACAAACAGCCAACCCTGACTGGCCATGTGATTCATTCCAGTTGGCATCCCCATTTATATAGATCCTTAAAAACCAGAAATGAGTGGAGTGTTAGTAATTTTAATTGCCAAGTAATTGTTAGGTGACTGAATAAGATCCAATTCTGCTTTTATAAATGTGGTATGATTGCTTCCAACTTCATGCCACTTTCATTCAGTGATTTGAAGGATCACTCGCACTGCTCCCTCACTTCGGTCTCATTGCTTTGTGCTACTTGTCCAGAGCAAAGTGTCCAAAGCTGACTGAGTTGACCATGAAAGTAGCATCTCAATGTATGAAAATGCTCCACTGCTGCACAGCTAGTGTAATGGCTTCTCCATCTTTCTCATCCTTGCCAACAGAGTAAGAGACATGGATGAGGGGGAAGGGACTACTCATGGTTCACTCAACCCCAGGGATGACTGGCTGCCACCAAGGGGACGATAAGTAGTCAGCCTAATTAAGAGCAGCCATCAGGTTGCTTTAAAGGGGACCTGAGCAGCACACAGCAGGCTTGGGACTTGGAGTACTGAGGTTGTTTCCAAGGTCCCAGCCCTTTTCTTTGCCTTCCTCTCTCCATGCCCTGGCTTCCTTTCTCAGCCACAGCAAAGGATCAGGGCTTTTGTCTTTTTACAGCATTGCTTGCGAGGCATTGGTGAAAAGAATGAAAGGATGTGACGCTTTTCCCACTGCTGCAGTGTTGGTATCTCTAGAGGGGATGGGCAAAGAATCAGATAACGTGGGAGATACATTTGCTGAAATAATCAAATTCATCCTTCACACCATGCCACCATGCTGTCTGCCTTTGCATGATGTCTGCCTGTTGTGTATACAGTGCTACTATAAATTATAGGGGTGATGATTCCAGCATCTATGTGACTCTGAGAAATGAAGCAGAACATATTGTTTCTCTGAATGGGTCTACACATATACTTTAGAATCACATTTGACAAGTTATGTAGGGTAAGTGCTAGTTTTGATCATTTACAGTCATTATTCAACATCTGCCAAGAACACTGCGGCACTGAAAGATTTAGTTGATTTGGCTAAAATGAAGTGAATATAGCTACTTTGCCACAGACCAGGAGGTTGACTGACTGCACTTCTATTTGCTGTTTAGAGACTGCAGAGAAGTTGGTCAACCTAAAAGATTAGAATCAAACTCTGGCCAAATTTGACACAGCTGTATTAATATTATTGGAACTTAACACAGAATCAGTCTGGTTATGATAATAACTATTGTTTGTTCATTCTTCTTCCATGTTCTCTCTTTATTTAGTATTAGTGTGTGTAAGATGTTGGGGATGGGAATGAGAAGGAGGGTCCAGCCGAGACATGGATAGCACAGTTTCTCCAGGCTCAGTTATAGGGTGATGGTGATTCCATCTTTAGCTCACTTAATACAGAGTTCCAGCCTCCCACGCAGAAGTGTCCCATATTGTTTGACTGTGGGGTACTGGTAATATATATTAACCACAACAAAAATGACATGAGGGAAGCTTGAAAAAATTGGGTTTGTTTAGTCTGGAGAAAAGAAGACCGAAGGGGGACATAACAGTTTTCAAATACATAAAAGGTTACCAGGAGGAAGAAGAAAAATTGTTCTCCTTAACCTCTGAGGATAGGACAAAAAGCAATGGGCTTAAATTACAGCAAGGGCTATTTAGGTTGGACATTAGGAAAAACTTCCTGTCCGGATAGTTAAGTACTGGAATAAATTGCCTAGGGAGGTTGTGGAATCTCCATTATTGGAGATTTTTAAGAGCAGATTAGACAAACACCTGTCAGGGATGGTCTAGATAATACTTAGTCCTGCCATTAGTGCAGCGGACTGGACTAGATGACCTCTTGAGGTCCCTTCCAGTCACATACATCATGTTTAGACACCAGGTAGAAAAGACATCAGATGGAAAATTCAGCTTATTTGTAAAGTGTTTTCTAATGTCTGGCTACCATTTGCAAGCACAATATTGTCATCTTACTTACTGTTATAATAATATATGGAGATATTCCTATCTCATAGAATTGGAAGGGACTTCAAAAGGTCATTTAGTCCAGTTTCTTGCCTTCACTAGCAGGACCAAGTACTATCCCTGACCGTTTTTGTTTGCCCTTTTTCCCTAATCGGCCCCCTCAAAAATTGAACTCATAACACTGGGTTTAGCAAGCCAATGCTCAAACCACTGAGCTATCCCTCCCCCTCCCACCTTTTCTTATTATCCTATCCCTGGTTACTTATTTCTCTAGAAGTCTCTGACCTTTCTTTTCTTGTGGTGCTCTTCTTTATCTGTGTGTTTTACTTTGTTGGTAGGGTCTCTTCATCCTTATCTTTAGCAAAGTACTTTTTTATCTTTAAACTTTATTTTCTCTATATTGGTCTGTCATTTTTCTGTGCTTTTTTCTTTCCCTATATTTTTTTGGTGACTAGCTAACTGAGGGTTTGGGCGGGGGTGTTGTTTTTTCATATTTAGATAGTTTTTTCTTTTCTGTTTCAGCTTTTGTCTTATGATTTGTGTCTAAGATTATTTGTGTATTTTTTCTTTGTCTCTCAGTGTCTCCTGATTTGCTTGTTTCTTTTATTTGATCGTAACATTTTTCTTCCTCCTTGCTAGTCTCATTATACTTTGTCTTTAGAACAATTGCTTTCCCTTTCTGTCCGTCTTTGTGTGCTGTCTTTTCCACTTTGGTATCTTACAGTGTGCCTTCACTTCTGTTCTCCTTTTGTTCTATAGCTGGTTCTTTAAAAAAAAAAATTGCATTATCTATCTTATCTATCATGCTGGACTGACAGAAATGAAGAGTGAAAATTTCTATTTGGGCCTAGTCCTACACTCACTGAAATCCATATGACACTCCACTGACTTTTTAATATATCTGACAAAGGCATAACAAGATCCAGTGGTTGGAATTTGAAGTTTGACTAATTCAGTGGCCTTGAAATAAGAGGAAATTAGCAGTGATGGTAATTAAACTTTGGAACAGATTACCTGGGGAGGTGAGGGACTACCATCTGAGAGAAATTCTACAGTCTGTGTGTGCATTGCCCTCAAAATGCAGACAACATTTGCAGTTCTGCCTTGACGTCTCACACTTTAAGGCTTCAGGTGATAGCCTGCAGGGTCAAAGAAGGATTTTTCTCCCCTTATGCCCAATTGGCCAGTTATAGTCTATTCTATTTTGTTGTGTTTTTGTTTTTGCCTTCCGCAGAGGTATCAGGAGGTGACCACTGCAGGAGATGCGACACTGGTGCAGGGAAGTAGGGGGGGCGTCCGACCTGTGCTCTTAGATGGTACAGAGAATCCTCTTTCTTAGAGAGTTAGCTGGTGTGTCTCCAGATGCTCAGGGTCTAACCTATCGCCAGATTTGGAGTTAGAAAGGAATTTCTTCCCAGATCAGTTTGGTCTTGGAGGTTTTTCATCTTCCTCTGTAGCATGGCACATGGTTTGCCTTCTGAGATCATCTGGATATATCTCAGCTAATCAATTCCCGCACTGCAGGGACCTCAGGCACCTGGATCACCATGGTCTCTCCTGTACTCTGCCTTTGGCACCACAGCAGTTTAGGCTCCTGAAGATTGAAATGCTTCAGTTTAACTCAAGTTATTGGGCTTAATATAGGTGTATTGGGGTGAAATTTATTGGCCTGTTATATACATGGGGTCAGATCATATGATCTAATTGTCTTTTCTGGCCTTAAATTCTGAGAAACTAGAAAACTTCATTTGGGAACAGGATCATACATCTTTATGAACAGGTATGCAGTAAGGATGGTAACAAATTCCCCCAACATGGTCCTGTTCATGGGTCTGATTCTCATTTACACTAAGGCCCCATTACATGGCGTTAGCAGTGTAGAGAGGCCAAATGTTATGTCTGGCCAAAGAATGGCCCCTCAACACTGCCTGAGTACTGTAAAGGGGCATTAGTGTAAGGATATGTCCTGAAATCAGAGGTGCAACTACAGCATGTGTAGCCATACCTGAGATTTGATTTAGCTAGCTTGAATAACCATAGTAGTGAAGCTGCAGCAGCATGAGCTAGCCTCTTAAGTAAGTACTAGTGTCCATGGACAGATCATATGTGCTGCAGTCAGACCTTTGATTGCAATGTCGAGAATCAGGCTCAGTGTCTCAAGATGATTCTGAAAGGCTCACTAATGTGGCTGGGATTATAGGAAGTGCCTTCATACACTTGGGGAATGTCTTCACTAGCAACCGTTAAGAGCTGCTGCAGCAGCACTTTAATGTGGCTGTGTAGTCGCAGCACCAGCGCTGGGAGAGAGCTCTCCCAGTGCTATAAAAAAACCACCTCCAGGAGTGGAGTAGCTCCCAGCACTGGGGCGCTCTCTACACTGGCACTTTATAGTACTGAAACTTGCAGCGCTCAGTGGGGTGTTTTTTCATACCCCTGATCAAGAAAGTTGCAGCGCTGTGAAGTTCCAGTGTAACAAGGCCTAAGCTTACACTTAAAAGTTAGGTTGATGTAGCTACATCTGTCAGGGATGTGAAAAAACCACACCCCTAACTGACATAGCTATGCCGATTTAACCCCCAGAGTAGATGCTCCTTGACTGCAGTTCCAGCTCGTATTCTGTGAGAGTCCAGAAGACTGCAAGAGCTGAAAAATTGGCAAATCCCCAGTTATCTTAAGTATCTTATTTTTTTCCTAGTTGCTTTTATTAGCTAGGAGATAGCCTAGCCTTTTTATATTCTTTAATTTTAGGGTGTGATTGTGTGGTTATGTGTATATGTATGAGCATTCATAAAGTCCGCATAGGAATATGTCAGTAAGAGAGTTCCCCAGGTTTAAACAGCCCTAAATATTGTCTCATAAAAATGCTCATTAAAGTGTGTTCTGTGTAGTATGTTTATAAAGTCCTGAGAGACTTGAAATTCTCATCTGTATTTTTCTGGTACACAAGAATTGTCAAATTTGTGCTTATCAAGGATATTCTATTTAAAATTACAATCTCTCTTCTGGGAGGAGAAGAAAGGGTTAGCTACCACAAACAAGTAGAATTCTAAGCAGGGAGGTTTAAAATTGGCTATGAGGTTGTTTTTCAAATATTAAGCAATAATTTGGTTTCCATGTGAAGACATTTAACCAGCTCCTAGTTATAGATTTGATTGACTTTGGTACACTCTGACTTTGGTTGACATTTATAACCGAATAGACTGCCACCTTTTTAAACTCCATTAGAATTAATAAGGATTGATTATTTTTAGTATTAATTTGATGATTTAATTCCAATCTGTGCTGCGACTAATTTGATAATTTGACTGTGATTTGATATCGATTTGGCAGCTGTATTGCTTCATTTTGTATTTTAGCTTAGTATTATTAACAGTGCTAAGCTTTGGTGATGTGTTTTCTAGATTTTATTAAGTTTGTTTTAAAAACATTTACAAAATTGATACTAAGTCACATTTCTTTAAATAAGCGGAGTGAGAAGAGAACCTCTGAGGATACCTGCCAGTCTATTTAAAAGCCTGACTAGTTTCCCTTAATTAGCCTTTGTCTTACACTGTTCTTTAGAATCATGTAGTGGGGTGGTTACCCCGCTCCTGCCTGAGGGGTTTAAAACAGCCCTGGCAGAGGGCTGGGGCAAAGGGAAAAGCTAGGCTGATTGGGAAAGTAGCCACAGCAGGGCCACGCCCCAATCAGGCCACAGCTGGCCTGTATAAAAAGGCTGGGAGTCAGAGGCCAAACAGAGTCTCTCTCTGCCTTGAGAGAGAGAGAAGGGCCTGGCTGCAGGGAGCTAGACACAGGGTACCTGTAGTGGAGCAGGGCTGGGGAAAGGCTGAGGAGCTGGGGAGCTCCAGCCTGGATAGCCCCAGGCTGCGGCATGGTACTAGGCCAAGGGGTACTGGGGGTTGCAGAGAGCAGCCCAGGGCTAGGTCAAGGCAGCAGGTCCAAACCCAACCTTGCTGATGATGAGTGGCCTATACTGCAGTCTGCCCCAGGGAGTGGGGGCTAGTTGGTGACTGGTAGTGGCCTTATCCTGAGGTGAGGTGGGGTTAGTGGGTGGGGGGTTCCCTTGGGAGGGGAGACCTAGCATATTGCTAGGGAGCAGCACCCAGAGCAAGGGGCACTGGGGTCCTGGGAGGGACACGGGAGCTGAGAAGGAGAGGACAGGAGGATCACTGGTCTGCAGAGGGTGCTCCAGAGGCTGGAGAGCTAATTCCCTGGATGACCAGCAGGAGGCGCTGCAGGGGTGAGTCTGTACCTTTACAGGACAGACCAGCAAACTCATTACACATAGGCCACCAAACTGCCATCAGATGGCAATGATTTTCAGTTACTATACCTGGGACATATTTGGTTGGTTCCTAGGCATTACTGTAATGTACAATGTGACTGGTAAACCAAGTGCCATCTCTGGCCAAGACCATAGGCGTTTGTCAATTCTTAGTTAACTCCTGGCTGGAAACCAAACCAGCTCACCTGTATGCTAATTTTGTTCAAAATAGATATGTTTTATAAGAATATATTTAGCATTTAGAATCTATGAAATGCTTGTAGGTCTCTGCATGCATTAATCTCATTTGTAATGTCTGTATTCCATGCTACAGGGAAATATGTATTTTTTGCTTTATAACTTTGAAAATGTTTGCTCTGAACTTGTGAACCCGGGCCTGGGAATCATCCTACCCACCCATTCAGCTAGCCTATCAAGATTAAATGGGCCATTAAGGAACATCACAATACAAAGTGAATAGCCCTATTCACCTGGAAAATGCTACATGAAAGGGAGCTTGTCTCTTGGACTGGAAGGCCAAATGTTAAAGATAGGCCAGAGACACTAAATTAAAGCAGAGATCCTCAGGGTCCACCCTGAAAGACATTTTGAATGGACAGATTATTACATCTGTCACCTTTAGGAATGATAGGTGTTAACTCATTTGCGTCTATATGTTCGCCTGCTTAAATCTGAAAACTCATTTATTTTTCCTAGTTAATAAACATTTAGATGGTTTATTACAGGATTGGCTACCCTAGATCTTACAGCAAAGACAATCTGGAGTAAGTCACTCGTCTTTTGGGACTGGAAGCAACCTGAATATTTTGTAATTTTTGGTGTAAGTGATAAATTATCACTAAATTTAGGTTGCCTGAGTGGCAAGTTAGACTAGAGAGCCCAAGGGGAACTGTCTGACTCCATGGTAAGACTAGTACAGGGATCCAGGAGTTCATATTTGTTAGTAGATTGGTGATATCTAATTATAAAACATACCACCAGTTTCTGGTATCTATCCTGTTTTTGACAGTCTGCCCTGAGGTAGGCAGTTACAGTCATGAGCTACTCCAGACACGCACTATTATCAAGAACAACATCATATTGAAGCACAACCATAGTAGTGAGTGCTTCATAGAATGAAATAATAGGTTTGCATAATGGTTGTTACATTACTGGTAACAAACTAACAAAAAACACGGGCACAGATCCTGGAGACACTTCACTTTATGCAGGGTGAACAGTCCCATTCACTTCTTTGCAATTATTCAGGATATATGACAGTCTTTTCAGAATTGGACCCAAATATGTTAGGTGAAAATTCACAGTTAGAAAAAAGGGTTGAATTCATTGTACAAGGACTAAGTACTGACCTTGAACTACCATTGGTAGTGAGAGGAAATGGGTGCACAGATTGAGAGAAGCACAGAGCAGTCATACTGATTCTATAGACTGGGTTGAGGAACTTTTTCTGACACTAATTCAGCATCTGGTAGCAGGCTTCCTGGCAGAAAAGTCTGTAAGCAGTCATTTAACAACGTTAGTCCATATTCTACCCTAGTACACAATGTAGTCCCAGCCTGAGTCCAGGAAATGAAAAGTTGTGGGGTAAATTAAAAATAAACAAATCCATGATTTTAACTTGCCTGAATTTCTCTGGTGTCTGTTTTATCTCACTACCGTATTTTCTTTATTTGCTCATTTGGTGCTTTCAATGTGTACATCTTGTTTCTTATTTCTTTGTGTTTGTCTTCTGTTGCCTTTTCTGTTGATCCCTTAGTATTGTGATTTAATTTTAATCAAATTTTTAGAAAGGCAATAAATAGGTTAGCATTATTGGGGGGGAAAAGGTAGGAAAGTGCATGCAGATTACTAAATGCTTGCTGCAGAATTTAGAAAAGTCCTTTTTCCCAGATTGGGCTTCCATTGGATGCAGATTTGTGTTGACTAGCTTCAAAAGCTAATGAACTGACCAAACATTAGACTTAGTCTAATTGCCGCTTCCAGTCACATCATCACCACTTTTTTGCCAAAGGCACATTTATTAACGACACTTGATCAGCTGGGAGTGCATTTGGTTTTTTGAAGTTTTCTGAGATTGTGCTCCACTGTAATCAAATAGATTTGTGTGCAGCAGGCAAGGCTTCTGGGCAACATTTTCACGTTAAAAGCAGGAAACAGAGAGCTCATCTATGCTAATAGCAGTGCAGCTGTAGCATTTAGTGAAGATGTTGCTACGCTTCTCCCACTGGCATAGATACTCCACCACCCTGAGAGATAGTAGCTGTGTAGACTAGAGAAGCCCTCCAATTGACATAGCACAATCTACACCAGGGGTAGGTCAGTATCACTACAGAGATAAGTTCATTGTGTAGACCAGGGCAGAGAAACTGAAAAAGAGCATCACTAGACTAGGGGTGAATTGCCCTCCATCCTTATTTTGGTGATTAGATGGTTCAGATAACTAGTATTGGGATATGTTGGTCTAGATCAATAGTGTAAAGATAGGGGACCAGATATCCTGTTTTTAAAGACTGTCCTGTATTTAAGCCCTCCTGCAGGTATCCCGACTTTCTCTTTAAATTGGGCAAATTGTCCCATATTTTCTGTCTCCCCTACATCAGTAATGGCAGGTCCTGCTGCTGGCCAGATCCCTGCTTGCCAGCTCCCCACCCAACAGCGCTGAGTGGAGGTGGGGGGTCCAGTGGCCGATGATGGGTGTGGGTGTGCAAGGCTTGTGACGGGGCCAACATGCAGCATGCGGGGCCAGCCGCTCCCCCATTGGTCCATCAGCACAGTCCCGGCTGTTCTCGGCCAGCAGGGCTCCGTCCCCCGTCCCGTTTCCGACTGGTGCTGGCTCTGCATTGCGAGCTGCGGTGGCTGGTGAGTGCGGGCAGGTGCCAGGCGACAGCCAGTTACGTGTTGCCTCTGCTGCCCATCCATCGGCCCTCTATGTGCTCCCCCTCTCACTATCCTCTCCTTGCTTTGACCTTCACGCCCCTCCCCCCAGCAACCTCCATATCTAGTTCTCCGCACAACGCACTCCCAGCGCTGTGCAGAGAACCAGAATCTGGTCAAACGCTGAACTCACCAACAGCCTGGCCAGCAGGCTCCTTCCTTCCCCCACTGCCTCTGGCTGGGCCAGTGCCCCAGAAAAGCCAAGACCCTCCGGTCCAGACTCTGGCCACGGGGAGTAAAGTCCTGTGGTGCCAAAGCTCAACTAAACTCTGGAGTCGGGGGAAGTGATTTCCAGCCTGTTCTCATCCCAAACCTGGAGGCTCCACAGCAGCCCCTGGGGCAGGAGCTTAGCAACCTCTTCACTTGCCGCCCCCCCCCCAACCCTGGGTCCTGCCCCCAGGGAGTGTGGGACTGCTCTGTGTCCTAGGCACCCTCCGCTGCTGAGCCACCTCTCTGGCCAGGTTCCATGAAGCTCCTGCAGTCAGGTTCCCTGGGCCCTGGTGCACAATGTATGCATCCTTAGGGCTTAACCTCTTCCTACCTGTACTATAGCCGGAGGCGACTGGGGTATGGCAGTGGCCAGCAGAAGCCTGGAGGCATTAGTTGCCTTTCAACACTGTGCGGGCAGGAAGGAACAAGCTGCTTCCAGCCACATAGGGAAGGGGAGCAGCAGGGAGAAGTATGAGCTCTGCAAAGACATGGGCCAGGTCATCCCTTCCCCACTCCTCCCCTGTGGCTGGAAGCAGCTCTGGTTCCCTCCCGCACAGTGCCGGAAGGCTGCTGCTGGCCATGTTCTGGTGTGAACCCTGGCAGAAATCTGGGGTGGAGGGGCATGTGACGCTGTGTCGTCTCCCCACACCTCCCAACGTGTGGTCTCGGGAAGATGCAGTGCCAGGTCCCAGAAGAGGTGGGTTCATCCCGGGGGTCCAGCCAGGCATGGAGAGTGCTGGGCAGGGAGGGTTGGCTCAGTCGATCACCCCTACCCCCTGCCCCGTGTGAGAGAGGTATACAAGAGTATGTGTGTGTCACTCCTCCTTGTGTGAACCCTAAAGCCTTAAAGATAAGGCAAATAAAAAGAATCCAACTACACAGTATTTCTTTTTCATAGGGGCTCAGGCAACTTGGTGTTAATTTGAATGTTTGTACAGCATAGTTCTGATTGATTGCCATTGAACTCACTTGAATAAGAATAATTTTACCAGGTGTCCCGTATTCAGCATAGGGAAATATGGTCACTCTATGTAAAGACAATTCAGATCTTAATCAAGACAAGAATTGCTGCAATTTTGTGGCTGTTGGATGGTTTCAATCAATATGTACACATGTCAATATCACAAAAGTTAAGAAAAGCAGCACTAATTCATAGCCACAGTGGCAGTCTCAGCTGAGAAGCTGAGGACTGAATGGGCATGGAGTCCAAAGTATCCTCTCAGTGCTGGAAGTTGTCTTCTGAGTCATGCAGGAAGCACACTGGCCCAGAAGCAAGGTGGAATTTGAATGATCAATCCTCTTGGTGTCTCTGTTTTGTGAATAAATAGCAGATCTCCATCCCTCTGGTTGCCATCCTGGTAATTTCCATGATCCCTAAATTCATACTAAAAACATTAAAAATGTTAAATGAAAATATACATAGGCCCTTGTCACAGGGGACAGCTCTCATTACCAGACTGGCACAGCCTCCTGGTCATGTTGGGGATTAGTTTGAGGCTGACGCCCACATCTCCAGTCTTCACACCAGTACTCTATCTCTGGTCCCGCCTATAATTTCTCTCTCAACTCCCAGAAACGCAGCATCCTCTTTGCAACCCAGCCAGGTTGTCATCTGTGTTTCCCCCTTCCAGAGGTAGGTGTGGTGTATCTCCAACAACCCAGTGATAAGTGAGGGTGGGGGGACCCAGGCCTGCCCACTCTAATAAGATGGTTCTAGGGTATGCAGTCTCTCCTGTAAGATCAATTTATATTTTATCAACATAACAGTCTAGTCTCCTGTGTGGTCTTATTTCAGTGGCTCTGTTTAGGGTTCTGGATGGTGTTGGTGGCCTGTGACATAGCAGGTCAGACTAGATAATCTAGTAGTATCTTCTGGCCTTAAACTCTATGACTTCAGATAGAAGAGCCTTCATAATGTATTACTACCCATCCCATCACTTCTTATATGCTACTGAGACATCGAGTCCTGCTTCTGCTCTGCCAATATGGCAGTCTCGATAGTCCATTTATCAAATTTTCCACCTAATATGTTTGTGCTTTTTTCCATGCATGGGAGACACGCCCTATTACAATCTACAAAACGACCTCAATGTCCTTCTCCAAATTCCTCCTTAAAACATATCTCTGTAACCATGCCTACAAAACTCTTGACATAGTTAGTCAACTGGTGTGTTTTGACTGTTGCTTAGTATACTGATCATAATTGTCTCACCATTTCCTTCCTTGTGTTTGTTGTGTCCCCCTATTGATTCTCTTCTTTTATCTAGAGTGTTGATTCTTGGAGGCAGAGACCATCTTATGATGTGTTTGTACCTCGTCTTGTGTAAACCACATGTTTTATACTACAGCATTTGACTTTGGCCCAAAGAAAGGGAGAGAAGCAGTGGGGAAGAAGATACAGATTTTAGTTGAAATACTCTGTGTCTCTGCACACATGCAGAGGACAGGACAGGCATCTCAGCTAGAGGGGCCCAGAAGCATTCAGAGTTAGGGTGTGGCGGTTACTAGACATGCTTATTAGCTGTTCTTGAAGCTGTATTGGAAGTTTTCATTGTGGGCAACCCACCTGGCAGGTAACATCCAGACCCAGTCACCACCCAACACTTGAGCCAATCAGAGCCACAGGTGCACGGGGAGGAGGTTATAAATATAGGAGTTAAGTCCAGCCCTCTCTAAACTCAATAGCTGATCCATGCAGGACCAAGAGACACATCTGCTGTGATGGCTGGGTCTCAGTTCCCCTCCTCCTTTAGATAAGTATGAGTGCTACTCCAGCTTTAGTTACTAGGGAATCCTATTAAGATAATTGTTTGGACCTAGAGGAACAGCTGGGAGGGGAATACAATAGTTATGCATAATATTTCCTCAGCATGCTCTACCCTATTATACTAGTTCAATAGGGCTGGAGCCTTTATTAGTTACTATTAGTAATACTTATTATTAGGGCTATCAATTAATTGCAGTTAACTCACACAATTAACTCAAAAGTAATCTCAATTAAAAAAATTTATCACGATTAATCACAGTTTTAATTGCACTGTTAAACAATAGAATACCAATTGAAATTTATGAAATATTTTTGGATTTTTTCTACATTTTCAAATATATTGATTTCAATTACAACACAGAATACAAAGTGTACAGTGATCATTTTATATTGTTTTTGATTACAAATATTTGCACTGTAAAAAGATAAACAAAACAAACAATTTTTCAATTCACCTCATAGAAGTACCATAGTGCAATCTCTTTATTGTGAAAATGAAATTTACAAATATATTTTATTACATAATAGCCCTCAAAAACAAAACAATGTAAAACTTTAGACTCTACAAGTTCACTCAGTCCGACTTATTCAGCCAGTCATTGAGACAAACAAGTTTGTTTCCATTTACAGGAGATAATGCTGCCTGCTTCTTATTTACAATGTCACCTGAAAGTGATATGACATGGCAATTTTGTAGTTGACATTGCAAAGTATTTACGTGCCAGATATGCTAAACATTCATATGCCCCTTCATGCTTTGGCCACCATTACAGAGGACATGCTTCCATGCTGATGATGCTAGTTAAAAAAATGTGTTAATTAAATTTGTGACTGAACTCCTTGGGGGAGAATTGTATGTCTCCTGCTCTGTTTTATGCACATTTTGCCATATGTTTCATGTTATAACAGTCTTGGATGATGACCTAGCACATGTTGTACATTTTAAGAACACTTTCACTGCAGATTTGAGAAAACGCAAAGAAGGTACCAATGTGAGATTTCTAAAGATAGCTACAGTACTTGACCCAAGGTTTAAGAATCTGAAGTGCCTTCCAGAATCTGAGAGGGATGAAGTGAGAAACATGGTTTCAGAAGTCTTAAAAGAGCAACACTCTGATGTGGAAACTACAGAACCCAAACCACCCAAAAAGAAAATCAACCTTCTGCTGGTGGCATCTGACTCACATGATGAAAATGAATATGCATCAGTCTGTTCTGCTTTGGATTGTTATCGAGCAGAACCCATTGTCAGCATGGACGCATGTCCTCTGGAATAGTGGTTGAAGCATGAAGGGACATATGAATCTTTAGCACATCTGGCACATAAGTATCTTGTGACGCTGGCTACAACAGTGCCATGAGAAGGCCTGTTCTCACTTTCAGGTGACATTGTAAACAAGAAGCAGGCAGCATTATCTCAGCATGAGCGATTGGCTGAACAAGAAGTAGGACTCAGTGGACTCAGAGGCTCTAATGTTTGCCATTGTTTTATTTTTGAATGTAGTTATTTTTGTACATAACTATATATTTGTAAATTCAATTTCATGATAAAGAGATTGCACTACAGTACTTGAATTAAGTGAATTGAAAAATATTATTTCTTTTGTTTTTTGTAATACAAATATTTGTAATAAAAATAAATATAAAGTGAGCACTGCACACTTGGTGTTGTGTTGTAATTGAAATCAATATATTTGAAAATGTAGAAAACATCCAAAAATATTTAAATGAATTATATTCTATTATTGTGATTAATCTCACTGTTAAACAATTTTTTAAATCTCGACAGCCTTAGTTGTTTTTATTAATATAGTAGTAGATTTTATGGCCAGAAGGGATAATAATGATAATATAATTGGAAGAGATGGCTAAAATCTACCTACAAAGACACACATTTGTGCCTGGAATCGTTTAAAAAACCCTAACTTGAATGTGATTCACATGTACGTTAATGTCCCCTTTGACAGTGTAATGGTGGTTTAAAAGGAGTGTAAATAGCCCCTTAAAACTACCCCCTGCTCAGGTGAGTTCCCTGGCTGGGGCAGACCAGTCCCCAACCTAGGGTGTGTGCTGGAGACAGAGAATGGGTGTGGCTGGTGTTCACTGTGCTACAGCTATGCTTTGCTTCCCATGGCCTTTCTGGTGTGACTGCCAAAAGGTATTTAAATTACTATCCCCTAGAACTGGGAAATCTTGTCCAGTGGGAACTGGAAATAGCAGCTATTTAAGGGCCTTTTATTCCTAAAATGGGTCAAAGAAAGAATAATAGCAACATGGATTTTTCCTTCGTCTGAGAGGCAGGTTATTAATTAGTTACAGGACATTTTTGTCTGACTGCTGTTCCTCCTGAATGTAAAGGTACTATAGTATAATTTGTCATTCCCCCAGAAGGATTAGTACTCTACTCTACCAGAGTGCATTTTACCTGCAATGATGTTCTGATAAAAAGGAATTGTTTTTGGCCTAAACTGCAATTTCATGATATTCTTTAAAAAAAAAAAAAAAAAAATTAAAAACATTGCTTCCATTAGCTATCACAAGAGACCAAAAAGATCTAATTGTCTTTCTCCCCTGCAAAAACAAATTGCACTGCTTATTTCCTAACTAAATGACAATTTGTCTGTAATTACTTCTTTTTGGGTGAGATTTATTTTTACCATTTTTAGAGGGTTATTGACCTCAACAACAGGCAGTGTGCAATCTGACCTCTTTGTGACCTCAGATGCTGAAACTATACATTATTCAGAAATCATTGCTAGGTAATGAATAAAGGGAAGAACAGTAAAGAGTGTTGGGCAGAATTCATATAACTTCATTGATTTGGAGAATAACTACATACCTCTTTAGAATGGTCATTGCAATGATTAATTAGTTAATGTCTGAAAAATGCCATATATGGCTAACATTCAACAGCATTTTTCTCACAGTAGGTGTCTCTGAGGGCTGGGGTTCATAGCAGCCCCCAGATCATGAGGTTATTTGCACAACTGTCCTTTAAAAATGTTTTTTAAACAAACATGAGCAACTGTGCATAGATCCCAGAATACAACATCTCAGTTCCACTTCTGCACTTCCAACACAGGGGTGGCTTGGAAATCCTTCACCCTATTTTACATGAAATGAATGAGCTACATTGATGGACCCCAAGGTTACATCTTATTAAGCTTCACCAATATTTTAAGGTCAAACCTATGCATAACAGTGTGGTCATGGCAATTTTCTGTGATGGGGAAAAAAAGAACTTCAGCTCTGCTAATTAAATACTTACATAATTAGTCTATTTTTCAAAAGTGCCAAACACCCAGAAACTCCCATAGGTTTCTGTTGGGGCTGCTGGGTGCTCAGGTCTTTTGAAAATCATGTTTTAGTTACATAAATATGGATTTAAGAACCCACTTTTAGGCATCTGTGGTCAGAGTCTCAACTGATGTAAAGTGACATAGCTTCATTGATTTCTGGGATCTGACCCTGTTTTGGTAATCTTGGCCACAATGTGTTTACTCTTTCCTAATATGTCATATCTTACCTTATATGCCATTTAAAAGCCATTCATCATTGAGACTTTTGGAAACAGAAGCCATTTTATTTTCTGATGTTACATATTACAAATAATAATTAGTGCGTTTGCTAACAGATAATGAGCCATAATCTTTATAGTACCAAGCAGTAGCTCATTGGTGTTACATTCTTGTGACCAAATCAATATATTTAACATTAACAGACCTATAATTATAAGAACTAAACATAAATCAAGCACTTATCACTGCATTCAGTATTTAAAACCATCACAAATACTTAAAACTGGCACTGGGAAATATCAAATGTAATTGTAATGAATAATTAATAGTTAACTAATTATATAATTCATAGACCTAATTAACAAAATAGTGGTGATTGTATAGGGGAAGGGGGGGGGGGAAATGGTGCTTAGTTATTCTAAACAAACTCAACATTTCAATTATTCTAAAAATATTCTACCCTGGGTCCAATTTTCTTCACTTACAACCTTCTTAAAGCACTTTGTAAAGATTTTAAAATGATTAACAAAGTGTGTGGGTGAAAACGTGTCTGAAATAAGGATGTGGGGGCTGTTAGCAACTCATATTTAATTAGAAAATTAAATCACCGAGAGTCTGCAGTCACTTTCTCATTAGAAGTGCAAGTAGCAAAGTGCCCACAGATCTAAGCTGACAGCTATTGCAGGGAAGTACGATTTCTTGCGGGTTTCTTTGTGTGTGCTTTGCTTTTACACGATCTTCTGTATAGAAGAAAAAAAGCACCATTCCTTTGATCAGCTACCAGTGGAACCGAATATGTGATACATATGTTGGGCCAAATTCTGCTCTCAAAGGGCTGAAGAGAGTGGGGAAGGCTAAAAGGCTTATCAAACAACAGTGGTTTGGGGAAAGGGCAGTGGAATCTTACATAGGTGTCATAGATGTGGAAAAAGGGAATATTTTCCATGTGGGGGAAAGAGGGAGCCCATCCTATCTACTCTCCTTAAGGAAGCTGTGAGTTCAATTCATATAAGGAAGAGCTCAGCTCCAAGCCACTTTTTATTTTAACATAATTGATTTGCCTATTGCTAATAATCAGATCGTAGATTCTGTGAATCTGATTCCCTGCTGTGTTACTCCAGTTTTATGCTGATTTAATGCTATTAAAATTAGGAATTACGTAGGTGTAAAACTGGAGTAGTGCAGATGTGAATCATATCTTGTGATTTCTTTGAAGACCCTTCATGTAAGGAATGTTGTGCGGTGGTATGCACTTACTGTCATTTGATCACACCTGGGCATTGGAATTTAAATGATGCAGAAGATGCTGATCAGATAAAATATCCTGGGCGATCATTAACAATTTATGATCAGTTTAATACATGAATATTTGCATAACAATGATGCATGTATGTGCTAGTTAAAAATATTGAACTAATCAGTGTGTGTGTGTGGTGTGTGTTATAGTTTCTTACAGCAACGGATTTTCTTCTCTGACTTGTGGAGATGTTTTTCTTAATCATATTGGCAATAGATCACAGGATTCACTATTAAATTCTATATTTATCATGTCCTGTTCAATCTTCAGGCGTTGTAGATCCTTAACATTATTCAGAATGGTTTGACCAACAGCTGTAAATAATGTCACTTAGCCTGCAGTGTTTGTGTAACTGTTTTCTCCTTCACAATCTCCTGTGTCGGCATTTCTCTGAAACGGAACAATTGCATTCCACTAACATGGGTAAACGTTGCTATTTCTGATATCTAGTTTCCAGGTCATCAGAGATCAGCCTAGCAGGAGACGCTGGACCAGAACAAAGATACATTTTACTATGTTAAGTAAGTATCAATTAAATTGGTAATGGTCATCCCAAAGGCATAGATAATGAACAGCACTACATGTTTCGAAGCGAGGAAGAAATCAGAACAGATTTAAGATGTTGGGTCTCTGGAGTCTACTGTTCAGGAGGAGTTAGCAGATTACTGGAGGAGGCTAACAATGATTGCAGCTTCTGAAAAGGGAGGAAATGCGATATATTTTCCAGCATAGGTTGATCCTCTTTTTCTCCACCTGTGTCACTCTTATGATAGATTCCACTGACCTCACCTCCAAATCTCTTTTACTTAATATACCTCCTGGCCTTTTCCAGTTTGTGGAACCCTCTGAAGAAATCATTCTATGTCTGTTGGACATAAGATTTTTTTGTTAGTCGCCTGTTAAGCAGCTGAGACTAATAAATAAGATCGGGAAAGGTGAAAGCTTGCATATTCTTTGTAATATACAGCTATGCAGATGCTATATTTAAATTCAGTCTCATAATGGAACCTATTCCAGTATGCAAGTCTTGTATGAATTGCTTATTTTGAAATATGAGTAATTTAAATTCATCTTACTCTCTTAGATGTTAAGTTATACAGAAAAATAGCAAAGTTGATTTCAAGATATGTCTCTGCATTCTTAAATGAGGCTGATGACATTCTTCAGCACCCTCTCTTCTGTTTTGAAATGGATTTTTTATGAGCTTTACAGATAATGAAGAGTAAAGAATCTGGTTGCAACTGCTGTTCTACTAAAAATGTATTTCTGTTTGAAATGAAGATTCAGGCTCTAAGCCATTTGTCTTAACGTAAGTGTATGTTTTTTTTATACATGAAGCTTTATAGGATTAATGCATTTCAAAATATGAGTTTCTTCCAGCACATGGGAACCAAATAATTAGTTTACATGTGATATAATGAAAGGAGTGAAATGTTGGAAAGTGAAACCAATTTCTACTTTAGAGGAGAGTAAAAACATGTTTGAAAATGACACTGGGGAGGTTTAATATCTATATGCATCACATTTGTTTGATAGACTCTGACCCAGAGGTTAAAACAAGAAAATCTTCTGAAGAAAGTTTGGGAAAATATTCCCTCCCAAAATAACCAGGGACTGTGTATTATGGGTGTTGTGAAACCCAACTATGGCAGCAGACGTGATTAAAATAATTTACATTTATATAGCTCCTACATAAAGAAAGAGCCTAAAAGCTTTACAAACAATATGTAGGGATCAGTGAAGCCACAACTGAAATGCAGCTGCCTCCAAGGTGAAAGGAAGCTGCTATTTTGATAGCACATACCAACACTACACAATATTCTGGACAGAATGTGAAGATTATCTTTTTGAAACTCCAGGGAGAATGTAGGCAGGTACAATGTGATAATTTTATTTGCAGTTTGATCTGAAGAGCAGGACGAACACCTCAACTCAAGGACGCATCTATTCTTGCTGGGAATCTGCTTCTCAGAGCAGGTTGACATACATGCACTAATTCTGCTTGAGCTAGCACGCTAAAAATAGTGGTGTAGCTGGGGGTGGCATGGACAGCAGTTCAGGGTAACCACCAGATCACAAATCCACTCAGACTCCCTTGTGTATGTACTTGAGCAGCTAGCCCAAGCCATTGCCCATGCTACCCTCACAGCTACACTCCTAATTCTAGCCCAATCGCTTGAGTAGAGCTCATGCAACTGTCCAATCATGCTCCGAGCTGTGGTGTAGACATACCCCCCAAAATGTGCCATAGGTTATTTAATAACCATAAGAGGTGAGGACCTTGACTGTATGTTGCATTCAAACGATGGAACCACATGCTGGGAAGTGGTTCAGTACAGAATCAGAGGGCCACTTCCCAGCATGGTGTTACAAGTGGCTCCATGTTTTGAATGAAACGTATAGTCAAGATCCTCACCACTTATCATTATAATTGCAATGTATAATTCCATTATTTGTGGTTTCATACTGATGGTACAAAGAATATGCTTTTGCTTCACCTCTGAAACAATAATCATTATATCGAGGCTACATAAACTTTTAAATGGGGCTACTGACAACTGAAGAATATGCTTATAATCAACTAAAGCAATAGCTATGGGTGAAATATGAATATTACATGGCCCTCAATCCCTTTGTAACATCCACATTATAAAGCCTGTATTCCAGAATCCTGAAAGATGATAAATAAAAGAAAATATATCAAACAGGAAACAGGATACAAAATTAGAGACTGGAAAGAAGATAATGATACCCAACCTTTAAAAGGGATCAAAGACAGAACAAGGAAACTACAGACATATATGTCTTACCTCCATAATCAGAAGCATTCTAGAGTCACTGATTTGGAACAAACCAAAACAGCATTCATCCAGTACAGATTAGACGGACAGTATGGATCACCAAAATCACTTCCTGCAGTACCTAGGTAGGTATTCTTTGGAGCTCTCCCATCCCAACAGCAACCCATTCTAACTCTGCTTAGCTATAGACAGCTGGCAAGAGCATAGTACAATCTGGTATGGCTAAAAATAATAAAGATTTTTTCAAAGGCACTTAGCTACCTCTCCATGAATATTAAGCATAACTAGGAACCTAGATTCCCTTTATGCCTTTAAAAATATACCACAATGATCCAAACCCTCAACTGTGGCCGAGGAAAAATCAGTTCGGCTGATAATCTTATTCGGCTATCCCGCAATGCAAGGATGATGTCTGTGAAGGGGGTTCATTGATGGGTTTTTAAGTGGCTGAGGAGCCCAGTTCGTGCCCTGCAGATTTTCCCACAGAAGGGATCGGTTTAATCTTAGAAGAGACATAGTTGTTGGCTGGACTATTGTGCCCTTTCTTTCCTCCTTGGTCACTTCTCTGTCTCATGAGAATGTCTGTTCTCCTCAAAATGAGCTGTGGCTTGGTGTATGGTGTGGCACCACTGTGTTCTGTTCCACACCAAGTCCTCCCACTTCATTGGGTTCATGTTTCCCTTTTTAAGATGTACTTTCAGTATGTCTTTGAAGTGCTTCCACTGCCCTCCGCAAGCCCGTCTTCCCTGACTTAACTGAGAGAAGGAGGCAAGTGTCTGGCATATGGAAACAGTGGCCAGTCCAGTGGAGTTGGTTTTCATGATTTGTGCTTCTACACTGCTGATGTTGTCTGCAGAGAGAATCCTGATGTTAGTGCGTCGGTCTTCCAAGCTGATCCTGAGAATCCTCCTGAGGCAGTGCTGCTGGAACCACTCCAGCTGTTTGAGATGTCATCTGTAGGTTACTCAGGTCTCTCACACACAGAGAAGGGTGGGAATGGGAATGCCAATTGCCTTATAAACCAAGATCTTGGTGCCTGTTTGCAGATCCCTATGATTGAAGACTCGTTTGAGTAGTCTTCCAAAGGATGTGCTGGTGTGCTGGCACAGCGGATCCTTTATTTGATTTCTGTGTCAATTCTGGCTGTTTGGGAGAGGTGGCTGCCAAGGTATGGAAAATGGTCCACATTTTCCAGGGGTTCTCCACCGACTGTGATTTGTGCAGTACGAAGAGTAGTTTGTGCCGGGTGAAAGCTGGTAGAGTACTTTGTTTTTCCCGACTCTGGGAGAGAGAACCAGGCTGTGATAGGCATCTGCAAAAAAATTTAGTGTGCTTAGCAGGTTGGCCTCTGTGTGTACAAGAATGACATGGTTATCTGCATACTGATCACTGATGCCAATTCTTGTAATCTTAGATTTTGTTTGTAGATGTCGGAGATTGAGGCATTGGCCATCCATACAATACTCAATCCCAGTTCCATCAGGAAGGTGGTCGTAGATGAGAATCAGGATCACGGCAAGGTAATTAGAGAAGAGTGATGGATCAATGACACAGCCCTACTTGACACCAGAGATCAAAGGTTTGGTCTCTGGGCTGTTGCACAGAATGATGGCAGTCATCCCATCATGAAGTAGTCTCATGATAGAAATGAATTTCTGTGGATAGCCAAACCTACACAGCACCTTCCATAGGGCATCATGACTGGTAGAGTCAAAGGCCTGGGTTAGGTCAATGAATGCCATAAACAGTTTCTAGTGTTGCTCTCTGCACTTCTTCTGAATCTGTCATGCCACAAAGATTATGTTGGTTGTGCCTCGGGATGGCCTGAAGCCACACTGTGATTCGGGGAGGAGTTTCTTAGCAAAGCGGAGGGGGCAGTTTAGTAGGATCCGGGTAAGGATCTTCCCTGCAATGGAGAGGAGGGCAATACCTCTTTAACAATGTTGGCCTTCTTAAAGTCAGGTGGAATGTCTTCGTAGGTCCAGATTTTGTTGAGGAGTTGGCGAGTTTGTGCTGAAGCATTATTCCACCAGCTTTAAAAACCTGAGCTAGGATGCCATCTGGGCCTGATGCCTTGTGACTTTTTGTCTGGATGATGGTACTCCAGCCTTCCACAGAAGATGGGAGATCAGCAAGGTGTCCCATTGCTGAGTGTTGTGTAATAAACCCTATGGTGTCTTCAGAGACTGTGGATTCGCAGGTTAGTAGGCTGTCAAAGTGCTCCTTCAAGCATTTTTTTAATGACTACATTGTCCTTGAAGAGGGTGGGGCCATGCTGGGAACATAAGGGGGTTGGGCCTTTGCAGCTTGGCCCATATATAGCTTTTGTTGCTTGAAAGAAGCTTCTCAAGTCATCCTGATCTACGAAACCCTGGATCTCAGAGGCCTTCTCTTGCTACCACTTGTTTTTGATGTCACCTAGCCTCCTTTGGATTTTGGCTTTGAGCAGGTGATAAGCCTCCTGGGGCTGGCATCACTCCTTGCCTGAGACCTGCTACTGCCCTCCTTCTCCCACTGGCATGGGGCTGGAGTTGTCGCTTGCATGACCCCTGCCTGCCCCCCGCACAGCTGTTGCTGTTCACCTGAATTCTGCCTCCCAGCCATGCGGCTGGCATCCCTACTCAATGGAGCCCTGCTCCCACACAGGGCTGGCATTGCTGCTTGCCCCCCCACATGTTCCTCTGTGCTCTGTTAGGGGTGTGTGCCCCACTTTTTTGGCAAAGTGATCAGTTGGAAAGAGCAAATGGGACAAATGCTAACTTTTGCCAAAAAAAAAAAAAGTCAGGATGGCCAGGACCAGGCTTAAAAAAGGGACTGTATCACAAGTGCTATAAAACTGCTCCTTGTTGTCTTCCTCATCATCGAGTGTTGGGGCGTATGCACAGATAACCGTGGCATATTGGTTGATGCTGAGCTTGAGCCAAACAGTCATGAGACGCTCATTGATCCATACAGGAAGCTCCAAAAGTTGACTGGCAATCTTATTTTTGATGGCAAAGCCAATCCTATGAATGTGTCTCTCTTCAGGTGGCTTTCCTTTCCAAAAGAAGGCATAGCCACTTCCATCCTCTTTTGATTGGCCCTCATCGGTCTGGCAGAGTTCACAAAGAGCTGTAATGTCAATATTGAGTCTTACCAGTTCTCTGGCAATTATGGGCATTCTTTCTGGGCATTCACTGTGCTGAGAGCCCATAGGGGAGGGGACATTACAGTTGGCGAAATTCATTGTCTTGTATCTCTTGTTTCAGCCACAGAGTTGAGTGCAGAGTTGAGGCAGCCTATGTTTGGGGCACCTTTTCTAGCCCCGTCCCCATTTGGAGTGAGCAGAGAAGGTCTTAAAAAGGCCTGTTCAGTCGCTGCTGCCGAAATGCACTTCTGTCTCCTTCAAGCACAAGATGACCATCACATGGCTGCCACCTGTATGCAGATTTGTGACTAAAGACTCCCAGAGATCACTGCTCCTGTCTTCTCCACCACTCATCCATTGCCGCAGGACTTTGTGTGGGTGTGAGCCCTTTGGCAGAGGCCTCCGCGTGAAATCTTTTAACATGCGGAAACTGGTGTAGAGGCAGTAACCACACGAGACTGGTTAGGAGAAAAAACGTGACCCAATGGCAAGGAGATCCAAGACAGCCAGGGTCCTCCCTCTTGCCACAGCCCTCATCTGCCTTTATAGCTGCAAAGTATTAGAAGGTCCTCTATATGCGCCTGATCCACTGTTGGGGTCTTGTGAAGTTTGGACTCCCCTCAGACCTGCTTGCCAAGGGGGACCCTACCAGGAGTATGAAAGCTCCAGACGATGTAGCTCTGAGGGTCTTTAGCCCACGCAAGCCTCTCCACTACGACAAGGTTGCAGTCCATCAGAGAGGTCAGCTGAGAATAGAAGGTATGCAAAGAAGGATTTAAGCCACTTTATGTTCCCTTAATCCTGGGGCTACCTAGCTGCTGGTAAAGTCTCTTATGTTCATGCTACTCTAGTTTATGCCAGCTGTCAATAGCCCCAAGGAGCCATGAAGGCAGTTTGGAAATTCCTAGGGAATTGGAGTTTTTGGGTCACATCGACTTTTTCCTGTCCATGTCCCTTACTCCAGGAGCCAGAATGTGGTGTAGAAACTGCTACTCGAAATCAGTGACTCTAGAATGCTTCTGATTATGGAGGTAAGACATACATGTCTGTAGTTTCCTTGTTCTTTCTTTGATCCCTTTTAAAGGTTGGGTATTGTATTATCATCTTTCTAGTCTCTGATTGTGTATCCTGTTTCCACTACTTGAAATATTTTCTTTTATTTATCATCCTTCAGGATTCTGGAATACAGGCTTTATAATGTGGAGATTAGAAAGGGAGTGAGGGCCATGTATTATTCATGTTTCACCCACAGCTATTGCTCTAGTTGATTATAAGCATATTCTTTAGTTGTCAGTATCCCTTTTAAAAGCTTATGTAGCCTTGATAAAATGATTGTTTCATAGGAGAAGCAAAAGTATAAATATTTTATGATCAATATGAAACCACAAATAATGGAATTGTACATTGCAATGGATCAGATGACATCCGGACATGCAGCTTTTTAATATTAGTATCAGAATTAGACATCAGATGCCCAAACTTAAAAGCACTGGTACTTTTAAAAATGATGATGAAAAGCCTTATTTATTTTTAGGTTTGGAAGGTGTTGAAGGACTATATCTTAGCCAAAGCTGCCTCTGAGAGAGCCTTCATAGTTCCAGCTACTTGAAAACTGATCTCCATAATAAGATACTTATTCTGCAGACACTTATAGAAGAGGCAATTAATTTTGAAACCTGTCAAGGACAAAATAATGTAAATTTTAACTACAATAGTTACGTCAGTTATGTTTACAAGTTAGTAGCTTTTTATTTTTAAATGTGTGGTATTTTCCGTATTTGCAAATGTAGGATAGACCCAGTGAACACTCAAAGTGCCTACTACTGAGTCTTTAGGACAAATTCAGTGTTGACGTATAAGGTAGTGTTAGACTCCTGTACACCAGTTTAGATTCCTTAAAGCTACTTACAGGTACTTACTGAAATTTGAGCTTAAATGGTTTTCATTTACACTATATGAGGAGGTGGGAGTTAAATTAGGGGTTGCCTGCTTTAACCCACACATTCATATGCCCCCTTTCCTCCCCTCCAGTATTGTTTGCCTTTGTACACATTTCTTTTCTGACCCTTCAATTTGAGTTACACCAACTGAGACTCACTGGGACAAACTCAGAGGTTATGTATAAAGTGGAGGGAGGGAGAGAGCGATGGTTTTGTGGAATCAGCTTGAGAGATACATGTTCAAATCTCAGCTGTGCTACAGATTTCTGTGTAGTTTAGGGAAAGTCACTTAATCACTCTATCTTAGTTTCCCATCTGTAAAATTAGGATAATGTTCCCCTATTTCAGATGGGTGTTGTGAGGCTAAATTCATTCATGTTTTGGAGGTCCTCAGACATAACAATGATGGTGGCCATGTAAACAATGAGGGAGAGAGAGAAAGTGGCAAGTTGGCAAGTCAATGTGCCACTCACTTCACGATTTATGACCCAAGGTTGGAGCTCCCAAGAGAGGGAGAGCTCTCCTTTTTCTTGGAGCCTACGTGGGTGGCTGTTGTTATATGCCCAACAGGGAAGACTGACACAGACCCTTGAAGGAGAGCTGTGACTCAGGGAGAGAGACTGGGTGAAGGTTTTGACATTTGTTTGTCTGGGACTTTCTTTACCCTGGAGTTGAAAGGGTGGCATTTTTCAGTTTAGTTGGAGAGCTACACATATTTACAGCAAGAAAAAATGAAGCAATTTTTTGATGTGCATGGTGATCAGGTAAGAGTGGTTCAGAGACTGACCTTGGCATTTTCACACACATTGCTTTTCTTCTTAACAGAGTGGCTTCATCTTTTGTGATTATAGTCACATACCACCATGTTACTGAAAGGCAGGAAGAGTTCCAAGTGGTGCTTCAGTTATGTGAGTTAGTGCTTCCTTGTGCATCCAGAGTTTAGCTCTTATACAATCTAAAACAAAGTGACATGAAAACAGAAAGTTGAAGAAAGCAAAAATGTAACCCAAATAAAACATTATGGTAATCTGACATTTATAAGTGGTAAAAATGTGGGAGTTGGATAGCTAAAGGGCAGAATTATGTTTCATCTCTGTAAAGTGTTCTGCTCTATCTTTCCTGTATTTATCATCCAGGCTAAACAGTAACTGATGCCGATAGACCTTTCTGCTGTTTAATAATACTACTGTGTAATTTAAAAGTATGCAGTAACCCTAGGCTAACAGGATATTAATGCTTAATGCAGCACTTGATCTGCAGGTCTATTGGCAAAAAAAAAAAATACTAAAACATCCTTTTTGTAAATTTTATCTAATTTGTTACATGCAATAGTATTTAAGATACAATCGTCAGCTGTGGATAAAGAACACTTGATGCATGAGGGGGAAAAGGGGTGTGACACTTCCTAGGAGTACCCAGGGTTGTAAGGCACCTCACCTTAGTGCAAGGAAGCATTGTCTGGCCCTGCCTGAGGTCAGTCCCCTGACTTCCCCAGTCACAGGAAACACAAGCACTATCCTCTCTGCCATCCCTTTGTAGGTTAGGGACAGATATACTCGAACCCCTGAGTCGTCTGGGAATCCCCTTGGAGTTTCCAGCCCCTTATCCAGTGGACACTCACAGAACTACCAGATTCTTTGTTACCAAGGCAGAGGGAGTTCTAGGTAATTTTGTCAGATCTGACCTCCAGGATGGTAGACAAATAGTTTAATAAACAGGTCAAGGTAAATGGTAAAGTGTGCTAGGGTGGAGAGATACTGGAACACAGATTTACCTAGTCAGGAGAGATGTGACTGAGGAGGTTGATATAATCCCAGGGGAAGAGGTAACATTCCTGGCCTGTGGTAGTTTAAAACCATAGTGCCTTTAACCACATTGAATTAGAGTGGAAAGGTCTAAGGGATACTTTGAATCTGGAAGTTCTTAAGAATTTACTAGTGGATTGTTGGTTGGAAATGACATAATATCGCTGCTCAGAGGTGTTAATCTTGTGACCCACAGCAAAAGGGAATATGTCTCTGAGTTCCCAGAGGTAAACTCTGAAGAAGGGGTGGGGAGACAGAAAGGGACAAAGAAGCCTCTATGTCTTCTTCAGCAGAAGGCAGTAGTGTGTCTCTAGGGCAGTGGGGAGGAGTCCCCCTTGCCTGAGAGAGCCTGCAGTGCAAGCAATGCCCAAGCAGAATTTGCTGCAGATCAAAGTGCAACCCTCTCACTGAAAAGCATAAAGGAAGCCACCCACATTAATGGCCCAGACAGAGCACAGGGGGAGGTAATTCTATGGCTAATGGATTGGTGTAAAGCTGCCCTGATGCAGAGGAGGATCTGGTCCATTGTATGTATCTTACACACTGTGAAATAAAAAAAAGAAACCAGTAAGTAAAGTCTTCTGTGATAAATGTTTTGTCCTAACTTTTCAAAATTGGATATCTAAAGGCAGGGATTTGGAGCAATCAAATTTTTGAATTGCTCCAGTCTGGCTCTACTCCAGCTCTGGGCAAAAACCTACTGGTCTGTGCTCCAGCTCCGGGCTCCGCTCCAAAGTCCTGTCTAAAGGTTAGTTCTAAATCTATCTTTAGG
This sequence comes from Chrysemys picta bellii, assembly GCF_011386835.1. NCBI lineage: Eukaryota > Metazoa > Chordata > Testudines > Emydidae > Chrysemys > Chrysemys picta. The sequence continues at coordinate 54,215,849 of NC_088796.1, read as the reverse complement.
CCCTTAAATAAATAGGCTGGTTTCCAGAGTGGCTGAGCTTCTGTGGGAGTTGTGGGAGCTCCTCAAGTTGCGGGATCCTGAAGATAGTTGGACACTAGAATGTAAAGGGGATCTACAGAGCATCTTAGGTGGGTAAGAAAAGTTTCACATTCATTGATCAACCCTCCATAGATGCTCAGTTCTTTTCTCTCTGTTGCTGGGGTCGTAGTGGTCAGTCTCCAAGGAGATCAACAAGAGCAAGGCAAAGTAGTTCCTTCTCCTGTGTCAGGATGCCTGTAAACAGTGTTGGCCAAGAGCACACTGTTTCAGTATCTCCCTTCAGAAGCATTCACAATTGGAGATCCTACAAGTCTCTGAGGGAAGTTCTGGTGGAAGGTGATGGGAGAAGTCATTGCCACCTGCCCTGGGGCAGCTGGATCCTTGCTAGACAAAGAAGTATAAAGTATACCACCCCAAGCCAGCTTGCCTGAATCTATCTCCCTAATGCCATTTTGACCATCCTTTGGCAGTTGCAAATTATGGAATGTAACCTTTACCTCTTGGCTTGCCTAGCGTGATTCTATCAATACATCTTTCAGTAGTCCACAGAAATGTGATAGGTTTAAATGTCACATGAACTACAACTACACTACTTTGTAAATAAAGCAAAGATGGGTCAGGGATCCTAAATTCAGATCCAGATTGGAATTCAAACCTCCCCAAATGTAGATATTTTGGTTTGAGCCCATTCATAGAAGGAAAGGAAGCTAATGGTAACTCTCAAGGCAAAGCATTAAAGTGTACTTAGCACCACTATTCCCAGGAGTGGCAGAATTCATATTCTGTGCAATGTTGTTAGCGAAGAACTTTAGCTCTAAAACAAACTCAATTAAATACAAATATTTTTAGTTTCTTTACTGAACTCATACAGTAAGTTTATTCTGATCAACAAGAAAATACTAACCTTTTTTTCCAAATAAAAAGAATCCCAAACTTTCAACAGGGACCAGTGTTTTCCAATTCACATCAGGCTCTTTGGGGAATCTTGCGAGTGTCCTCAAAGAATCTTTGGCTGAGTTATGGTTGAGAAGGAGAGAACCAGAAGCACCCAGGACACAGAGCTGGGAACATAGGCTTGTATAAGTATTTACTGTCCTTAGGAGAGCAAGATGTAGTAGACTCCACCACTCCATTTTTCTATGAACAAGAAAAATCAGTGTCAAGCCTTCCTTTCAACTCAAACTCTGGAAACTTAGCATGAATGCCTCAGCTTCAGATACTAAAATCACCCCAGGTCCTGAAACTGCCAAAGGAACTGTGAAGCCTTTCTCTGGTGTGTTTATGTTAGATGTCTAACTTGCAGGCTAACGCTAAAAGGATCATTATGCTGTGTAAAGGAAGGAACATATCATTTTGACCATAACATAATGGAAAATTTTTTTTTGTTTGTGCTAGGTTAGTAAATCCTTCTGAGCTTAATGCACAGTACAGAAAGTGCAATGTTTTATTTTTCTCTTTTAAAATGTGTACCTACTACATTATAATACCCCATTTCATGAAATAAGGTAATTTACTGCAAGCAAGACAAAGATTACATTGCAAGGACAAAGGAAGTGTCCTAGTCTTATGCATACGGGAGCAAATAAAGAGTAACTCCATTGACATGACTGGAAGTGAATTGGTTTGAGTGGATCAGGCCCACTAACTTCATTTTCACTAGGATAGTTGCATCTGGCAGACATCATAGTTACAGGCATGTGGAATATTCTAGTGGTGAAGGCATTGAACTAAAATTCAGGAGACTATTTGGGTTCTATTTGCAGCTATGCTACTGACATGCTTTGACAAGACACTTCACCTCCCTGTGCCTTTGATTTCCTTTCTGACCTTTATCTGTCCAATCTATTTAAACTGAAAGCTCTTCAGACTCTTTCTCATTAGTGTTTGTACAGTACCTCACAAAATGAGGCCTCGATATCAGCTGGGTCCTTTAAGAATTACTGTAATGCAAAGAGTGAATAATAATGATAATCTCCATTAGATACCCATAAGAAAAAGCTGTATATTGTTTGTTCTTGGTTCTAATAAATTTTTACCTCCCCCCACTCACCTATATTGTTTGTAGCATCAAGTCTGGAGAAAGGACACAGTAATGTTGTTTCTTATTTTCATTTTAAAGTACTTTTTTATTTTCATAGGAGACTCCCCACTCCAAAATTGCTTTTATAGAGGAAAGCTCTGCTGTAGCCTCACAATCAACATTTTTTCCATATAATATATTTTCCCACATAAATAGGAAGAAGCCTGACTATCTCAGATGAACACAGAATGAGATAGTCAACTGTTTGCTGCACAGTGTCATCCTTCTAACTAATGTGAGTCAAAGTGCCAAACTAACTTCAAACTAGAGATGTATGTATCCAAGAGAAAGAATTGGTCCCAAGAGGCTGATTTTATTTCAAAGGGGTGTTTTCAAAGTTCATGTATTTGCACCTACATTTTTTGTGATTGCACATAGAAGTCTGGAATGTGCGTCACTGACGAGTGGACAAAAGTTCTCCAGATCACGGGGAAGGGGAACAATGATCCCCATCCTGTCCCTGTAGCCCAGTCTATACTCAACTCTCAAACCCCACTCAGGAGAAATCCCCATTTGTCACCCCACACAATATTCTGTGGGCATTCCCACCTTCTCAGGGGGAGGGAAGTGTGAGGAGACATCTTCCCAGAAAGTAACCTTTGCCCATTTCTGAGAGAATTTTGCAATTTTGCTCATTTGTTCCTGTTAGAAATGAATCTAGCCCTGTTTCATATATGTGCATAGAAGTTACTGTTCACTTCACTTGTGTGTGCACTTTTTTTTTTTTTTTTTTTTTTTTTTTCAGGCATGATCAATATGATGCTTCCCTGAAGTTTGGAATGAGGTAGCATAATTCACAGTACATGTGATTTCTGTAAAAGCCAGTGCTATGGAAATACTAACATTCTTCCCACAAGCCCTTCCCCACAACCATGTGTGTGTGGGTGGGGAGGGGAAGGGCGGGGAGGGGGAGAATGAGGCGAGTACCAAAGAGGTTAGTGGGTTCATGCAAAGAGGTATGCTGTGAAATAACTGTTGCTGTCCAAAGCACCACAATGGAAACCAGATGACAAAGTTAAATGAAACATCTTTGTCTTTGTTGATAACTAAGGGAGAATACAAAGAAAACAGAAGTAACAGTGAAAATATGTGACACTGAGCTCTTAATGACTCTCCTACCCCTACCAATAGTTACTACTGGCAATCATGGAAGTAGTCATGTCATGGGAGTCATTGTGCCTATCATCTGATAAGAGCCCTGAGATATGGTGTCAGACAGAATAGTAAGGAGGGAATGTGTTAAGTTCCTCCAAAATCCTTACATAACTGTTTCTTTAATTACTGTAACAAAGTTTATGTGCTCCCCATGAACCAACCTGAAACAGAACAGTTGACATGAAACAAAAATACTACTCGATGATGGCATTAAAGTGCATTAAAGGTATCCATAGCACAAAATCACAGCCAAAGGTGTTAAGTTTCTGGGAGGTATTCCAATTGTCTGCTCTCAGTTAGTACATTAGCTGCAGGAGATCAAAACCCACTGAGGTTTCTCACAACTGAGGTGAGTGGCAATGCTTTTTTGAGCTTGTCAAGCAGAAACACAATGTCACAATAGTGTCCCAGTCACCTTCTGGCTTGTTGGTTTTCCATTGTATGTGAGCACACAGCATCACAAATTTCCCTGGCCTTCTGGGAACCAGGAGCAGTTTGCACATGAATGAAGTAAAGTTGTCTGAACTGGTTTTGAAAAGCAGTTGTTGTGTGGAAGTATTCCCCTTCAGCCTCAACTATGTTATGCAAAGCACAGTGTTCCACAATAATCAGAATGGTGTTGGCCACACTGGCATCTAAACCGGTCCAGAGACACCCCAGCAGGATTGCTAACACCCAAAGTTGCACTTCCCCCACCATACTGCAGTTACTCAATTAGTGATTGAATTGCCTTTTTCTTGGGTTGGTGATATAAGGATAAGGCTTCATGAGCCATGGTAGGAATGGATATGTAGGGTCCCCCAAAATAAGTGTTGGCACAAACACTGTACATAGTCACATCGTTTTGGGCGAATAAAGTCCCTTTCTCCTCCCCCCCCCAGCCATACATCCCTGATCTTCTGAGGACTTTGACATCATGGACCTTTCCTGTGTGTCAAATGTTCATGTTCATGTGGTCCACTAAGCCTTGGAAAACCACCTTTGCAGTTCATGTATTCACTGGCCCCTTCTATTGGGCAAAGTACAGGGATGTGTGTTTTGTTCTGTCAATGCCTCCTCCCCCACAATTTGGAAAAAACATCCTCTGAAAATCTGTTATTATTTCAAGGACTTGGTGTAATGGGGTGTCCATCCCAGATGGGACTGGAAGGGGTTAAGGTGGCCAGGTAGGCTTATTCACTCCATAGGCTACACCTGGAGGAAGAGCCAGGGAACAGGGAATTGACTGCAAACAGGTTCAGCTGTGCTGGAATAGGCAGGGTCTATAAAGCCAGGAAGTTGGCAACAGACAAGTGGTGGTCCTGGGATAGTTTAGTCACTCCCTGGGAAGGGGGAGGAGGGTTTCAGAACAAGGATGGAAACCAGGAGTTGTAGGAAGCAGTCTGGGGAAGGAGCAGTGAGGGCTGGGAGAGGAAAGCCCATAACTGTTTTCTGTAGGGTCCCTGGACTGAAACCTGGAATACTGGGTGGGCCTAGGTTCCCCTACCAGCTACCAAGGCCATGGCATAGACTAGTGGGGCAGTGAACAAGAAGTCTGCCTAGGTCACTGTGGGAGTGACAGGAAATTGAAGGATGTTACCCTGGGGAAGGCGGGGGGGGGGGGGGGGACACTGAGTGACCTAGCTGTAAGGCTGAGTCATGAAGCAGACTCTGCAGGTCCTGGGATGAAAGGGGAGCTGCAGACCAGAGTGAGAGATTGGGTGATGGTGTATAACCACGGAAAGGCATGTCAACCTCAAGGAGCTAATTCCCAGAGTGACCAGGAGAAGGAGCCAAACAAGTGGTGAGTGGAACACCCTGTGACACTTGGGTAATGGCAACTACCTGTGGGTAGATTACAGTATAGAAAGCCTGGTAAACCTGTACAGCCACCACCCCACCAGTTGACTTTCCAAACCTGAACTGATTGGCAACTGACTGGTAGCTGTCAGGTGCTGCCAGCTTCTAAAGGGTAATATCCACTTGCTCCTGTACTGGTGTGCATTTCCCATATAGAGTGATATGGTGTTGGAGGTTTGGTGCAAACTCCTTGTACAACTCAATGGAAGTCTGCTTCCTCATTCTGAAGTTCTCCAGCCACTGGTTGTCATCCCAGGTTTCCAAGGCGAAGTGGTCCCACCACATTGTGCTGGTTTACATACCGTTATGATCCCACCATTCAGAATATATGTACCATGGGGCCTGAGTAAATTTTCATTTCCCCCTGGAGGTCAGGTATCTTTACCATCTGACAGCTCCCTGGACCAATTCTGTCCAATATCCATAGACTCATAGACTTTAAGGTCAGAAGGGACCATTATGATCATCTAGTCTGACCTCCCGCATGATGCAGGCCACAAAGCCATCCCAACCCTTTCCCTTGACTCTGCTGTTGAAGTCCCCAAGTCCTGTGGTTTAGAGACTTCAAGTAGCAGAGAATCCTCCAGCTAGCGACCCCTGCCCCATGCTGCGGAGGAAGGCGAAAAACCTCCAGGGCCTCTGCCAATCTACCCTGGAGGAAAATTCCTTCCCGACCCCAAATATGGCGATCAGTAGAACCCCGGGCATGTAGGCAAGATTCTCCAGCCAGACCCTCATCGGCCATTATACTATTTACCCGCGATGGCATTGCATAAACATCAATCCTCTTAGCAGGAGCAGAACCACATCTTTGTGGATTTGCTCCATGTCTCCAACACAGTTTGGCAGAAGGGAGAGATGAGCAGGAGCTGCCATTGTCAAGTACAGTTTCAGCCATGTGCAGCAAGACCGTTCCTAGGGTGTATCCTGTGATACAAGTCTTTGAGATATCACCCATGAAATTTTATTGCTAAAGTTGTGTACTGAAGAGGGGTGGTGTGGACATGGATTTATGCCTGTGGACAGCATATACCCATGATCAGTATGGCATATGTGGATAATCAGCATGGATACAGGGTACACTCTAGCAGCACACTCACATCTAACTGTGCACTCTCCCAAGTGTAGACGTAGCCTAAAAGTGAGCATGATAACATTTACCTACCACAGAAGATGGTTGTGAGGTGTTGTTTAATTATATTTGTAAGACTGGAACTCAGTTTATCAGACAGGAAGTGCTATAAAAGTACAAAGTATTAGTCTGAAATAGGGCCCGATTTTCAAAAGTGCTGAGTACGCACCACCTGAAAATAAGGCCCCTTTAAAGGCATCTGAAACAGGGCACCAAAAAATTCATGCCAAAATAGTTTTTGAAAGCTCAGTTTAAGAATATATGTTGGCCAGCCTTAATTATAGGTGATGTTGCCAGCTGTAACTAAAATAATTCCAGTTACTACAATAAATTCATCGACACAGATTCCCCTGGCAGTTTTAATTGGGTACAATAGTCTTCCATTCTTGTCATAAATGGTAGCATGGTTTTGTTCTATGCTGCCTCATTCTACCTCACCAGTAGCTGCATTTTGTATAGAAATTTATCAGCTTATTTGGGAACCTCTGGGATGAAAGATTAATCTGGCTCTATGTCTCATAAATTGCTTGAAGAATCTCTAGCAAGACATGGTAGAGATGGTTGAAAAGTGCAGTTCCCTGCAGGGAGGGATGCAGACCATCTGTGAAATCCTATAGGAAATCAAGGATAATGTACATTACTACATATTGTAGTAATGTGTAGCAGTAGGTAAAAGGCTAGTCTCTTCACAGGGATATGCCAAACCTGGAAACTATAAAATGACAGTTGGTGGAAAGGGAAATTGTAGTAGGTTATGCATCTCTGACTGTTTTCAGCAGCCTTCAACATTATATTAAATTCAGCAGAATAGATGGTCCCATTGCTGACAGGGGAAAGGTAGCCCATGGGGATATTTTATGCTGATAATAGCTTCAAGGAGTGTAGTGGAAAATGATGGCTAACAATAACTCCAGAAGATGGGCAAAGCTACAGCTCAAACAATCTGTTTCTAGGTATTTGGATTTGCGTAAAGAGAATGTAACTGAGAATCAATGTAACTGAGAAACTTGAGCTGAGGATTGTTGTGCCACATCTATTAGAATGGCAGATAAATGTCTTGGAAATAGTGGTTCAATGCAGATTTACAAAGATAGCAAACAAATGCTAATAGGAATCAGAAAGGATTAAACCAAAATTGTCAAGAAAGCTCAATACGAAGCATGTTTCTAGCTTTCCTTTTGCTAATCCTCACAGCATGTGTTACTGCCTCCTTCACATTCTCCACCTGGTTCCTCTATTTGCAGGATTTATTTCTGCTGTCCTGCAGTATTTCTTTTCAGAGAAAGGTTTTAGAGTGGTTGTATTACTACCTGGAAACAAGCAAGACAAGAGACAAAGACATTCTAAAGTCTGCTTCATTTGCTAGTTTCTGTCAGAAGGCGTTGCTTAGCATGGAATCCCAGCATGTAACTTTTCTGCTGTTCAAACTCACGCTTTTTTCTAAAGATTCAGACATCCCTTCAACAGCCTTCTGACATCACCTCCCCTTCTTCCCTTAACTAAGCAGCATCAGCAGTCAGAATTCTTCTATGCTATCATTCTATGGTTCTGAAAACTAAATGATTCTAAATAAAAAGGTGATCAAAGAACAATAAGGTAAGAATGTGAATCACTAAAGTTTGCAGACAATTTAATTGGTAATGAGATGGTATACAGTTTCCCTCTAGGCCCCCCATAGGAACCTTCTAAAATACCTTCTATATACTCTCATGATGATGATATAATTGTACACATGGTGCATCCATGCAGAAAATATAACTAGTATAAAACTACTTTTTTTTTAAAGCAACAGCATCACATTCTATGCAGATTGCTCTGCATTATTCTTCTAAGATCTTTCTCTTCAGCAAGCAACCATGAAGGCCAGTCACTGATCAAGGAGGACTGGACACAGCTTCTATCCTTTAGAGCTGCTGTGAACATCCCTGAGATGGGGCCACTTGAGAGCTGTGCAAGACATGATCTCCATCAGATGATCAATTTGCCTTCACATTGTTCCTAGTCCCCACACACATACAAAAAATAGCAAGGGATTTTCACTGGGGTATGAATTCAGAATTCCCACACTACACCATTACCTCACCAGACTGCCAGGCTAGCCCTTGCTTGCTATTTTCAACCAGAACAGCCCCCATTGTTACATCTACTTAGTATTATTTTCACCTCCTTAATTTTTTCTAAAGTCTAAATCTCATCATAGATTTTCTCTCCACATCCCATTTTTGTAAATTATCTAGATCTTTTATAATCTCCTCCTCTGTTCTCAAATGTCTTTGTTGTTCCCAGTTTGGTATCATCCTTGAATTTATTAAATGTCATGTATTTATTCCTTTTCCAGAGAGAAGAAGGATGGACAAGGGATTAAGGCACCAGCTTGTGGCTCTGAAGCTCTGGGTTCATTTTTCTGCTCCACAGCAGATTTCCAATTTGACTTTGGGTGCCTTCACTCAGACGCAGATCCACAAAGGTACATAGGCCTCTAAGCCCCAGATTTCGCTGGCTAAGTTCCAGTTTTGGCACCATGGCAATCCACATAACACCCACTTGGTTTGTACCCAGTCCTGTAGGGGCTTACATTTTTGCTGTATTTGTTTCCTACCTAAGCTCCAGTGAAATCTACAAACCAGGAAAATATAGGCATTCCTCCACATACTGGGACAGACTCAAAATCTAGCTACTTGAGGAGGTGGTAGAACAGAGTTTAATTTCCCCCTCTACCTTATGGGGAGAAAGGAGTTGAACAAGAGTCTCTTACACTCGTGCTCTAACCACTGGGGAGTGGGCCTGGTGTGGGTCTTCTTCAGTGTCTCCTGTTGAAGCTGCTCCACTATATATCAATAATGAGTCATTGAAGCAGGGGGAGTGGACTCTGGGTGTCCCTCATCCCAAGAGGGTGCCTTATCCATCAGGCTAGAGTCACTCTCTTTTGGACCCAATGACTATTCAAGTATTTATACAAACTGAAACAGCTTCAACAGGCGACACTGTGGGAATTCATGTCAGGATATCCTGTAGTCCAGGGGTTAGAGCACTATTCTGAGCAGTGTGAGACTCCCATTCAAATGCTTTCTCCTCATCAGGCAGGGGGAGAATTGAGCCCAGGTCTCCCACATCCTGAGTGAGTACTCTAATCACTGAGCTAAAAGGTATAAGGCTGCTGCTGCTGCCGCCGTCACCACCACTGACATTCCTTGCCAGAAATAATTTAGGCACCTAAGCCACCTGATTCCAGGAGAGGGATTCCCAGCTATGGATTACTAAACAGAGATAGATGTCTCCCTGCAACCACACTTAGGACTGGTCTACACTGGGGGGAGGGGGGTGTCGATGTAAGATACGCAATTTCAGCTACGGGAATAGTGTAGCTGAAATTGACGTATCTTATTTTGACTTACCTTGGGTCCTCACGGCACAAGATCGATGGCCGCGGCTCCCCCATCGACTCTGCTACTTCCGCTCGCCCAAGTGGAGTTCCAGAGTTGATGGGAGCACGTTCGGGGATCGATATATCGTGTCTAGACGAGACATGATATATCGATCCCCGATAGATCGATTACTACCCGCCGATTCGGCGGGTAGTCTGGACGTACCCTTAGGCATCAAATTCCATGAGGAGGGCAGGGCTTAGTACACACCCCTCTTGTTCTCAGCTTCCATTGGCTAATTTAGATGGCTCTCTGCCCAGCTTGCTGGCTTTTGTGGATTGTGTTCTTAGGCACAAATCCCTCTCCCCAGGCATTGTACAGGGAGCCTACATGTCCAACTCAGGCTCTGTGGATCCCATTGTTTATTCAATTATTTTCTAGGTGTCTAAAAGTTAGGCATTAGAATGCTCAGAATTGCAATGCTAAAGCCCCTTTTTGGATCCAAGCCATAGTCTGTAATACTGACTCCAATGGGGCCAAGATTTCACCCTCTATGCTTTAGTTCCCTATTTTTAAAATGGAGATTTTATATTCTGGGGAAAATATGGGAATAATCGGGGTGGGGGAAAATATTACTTCCCTATTTCACAAAGATGGTGTTAGAGTAAATCAGTTAGAGACTGTGCTCAAATACTATGGTCATGAGGACCATATAAGCACCAGAGATAATGTGTTGGGCTGGCTGAGTGCTGCTTTGAACAATAAAAAAGAATCACTTCAACATATTGGAGCCTGTGAAGAACCTATGAATAGAAGAATGTGAAACTTCATAGATTTTTTTCCCCCCTTACAGTTATTTATTTAAGTTTACATGGGTTTGGTTTGAGTTTTTAGGTTAGAAAGAACTCAAAACTATAAGTGAACTGTACCATGAAATTAAGTGAGCATTTGATGTCAAAATCGTATGATAACCATTAAGTTCTATAGAATTTCTATCTAAAATTCAGCCTATGTTGTCCAGAAAGATTCATGGATATGACACAGATTTTAGGTTTGTAATGACATTCAAATCAGCATGCCTATGGTTTGAAAGATACTGGGGCCTCACACCCACTGAATTCAGTGTGAATTTTGCCTTTGACTTCAGTGGGGTCAGGATTTCACCCACTATGAGCTGTATGCATACAGATAAAAAATGAACACATACAAATAAGAGAATCTATTCTAAGCCCACATTAATGTCTGCTTGTAATAAAATACATTGGACTTCCTTCTGATATGATACTGTCACTGTGGAAGTGCTGTAAAAAGACTGTACAAAAGTTAGAACCAGTCCCTTCCCCTCCCTGAGCAGTTTACATGGTAAATGTACAAGAAAGAGTATGAGAGAGGAAGAATTACCCCCTGCTCACAGATTGGCAACTGAGGCAGAAAGTGATCAAGTGTTTTCCCCAAGGTCAAACAAGAAATCCCTGACAGAGCCAGGGTTGAACCCAGCTTTCCTGAGTCCCCGTCCAGTGCCTCAACTATGTGATCATCTTTCCAAAGACAGTATGTTTGCCTCTTTCCCTTTCATTTATACACATTTCAAATGTTTAATTCCTTTCTCCACATTGATACACTGATGGGCAAACAGCAGCTCAACTGTTTTGGAATTTAAAGAGAGATTTAATATATGTTAATTCTTTGTGGTATAATGATATAAAATTTACTTACCACTGAGAATCAGTTTTAAATTAGCTATAAACAAATTGAGATCATTCAGAATAATTCCATCTGGCAAGATTTCATGGTAACAACTTCACAACAGGGTTTCTGATGAGACAGACTCTTTCTGACTGTGACATGTTTTTATCTTAACATGAAACCTCAGGAGGTGGACTGTGATCGTAATTGAATACATAATTGAAAACAAAATCTCATTCAATGTCATTTGAAATGGAAAAGTTATGATCTGTGTATTTCCTGTATTGGAATTAAATTCAATAGTTAGAAAAAGAGAGTTAATATTGTAGTTGTGTCTAAACTTTTAACAGTGATCGATGGTTACAGTAAATTGCATTTGTCAGAAATATTTTTGTTTATAAACAGTCTGGAATAAGGAAATAGACTGGTCTTTTCACAGTAACCAAACCTGACAACACGACAATGGGAACTTACATTGCTCAGCTCCTCTCAGGATTTTACCCAAATGATCATGCTAGCACTCACCCATTCTAGTTCTAGTGGCATTCCCCATTCTAAAGGTGAGGAATATTATTGAAAAGGGTAATGAACTTTTAAAACCTTCTGTTTCAGTTGTTCACAACTTCCTCAACCCTTACGAATTACAACTTTTTAAAAAGTGGAGATAGATATGTTAAATTCCTCTTTCATCCACCATGTGGTCATTTTAATAAACATGGTTTAGGTGCACCAGAAGCTCTGTGCGTCACCCATTGTGCACCTTATGTATGTATTAATTTACACTGCAGCATGGTTTGTCATGTCTTATTGCTTAATTAACTTTTAGGATGGTGGCATTTTCCATATTGCCAGCTGAATAATTTCTTAGGAGAATGTATGTATAGGTGAAGTCAATCTAGTGTCAATCCAGTTGGAAAATATTGTCTTTTTAATGACACTGATGGCATCATCCAAAAGGGCAATGGAAGAAAGGTTGACTGTAGTGATTTGTAGGTCCAAACTTTGACTTATCTTAAAATTGTCTTATTGTAAAGCCCAGTCTTGTACCTACTGAAGCCAATGGGGATTTTTCCATTGATTTCAAAGGAAATAACATTGGGCTTCTGATGCGGAAATTCTTTGGAACTATGAGTTTTACCCTTAGTGCAAGTGTATAACTCCCAAGAGAATTCTATGCATGCTGAGGGTGATAGTTAACATTGTATAAAGACCCCTCACAAATTTTTATGCACCACTTAAGCTTCCTTAATGAACCTGAGCCTCCTTTTCCCATTTCCCACAGAAGAGATGCCCAAGAAAAATTCCAGGAAATGGGAACCTTGAATATCCATTCTGTAGTAGAAATAGGGAGCCTGAAAGTAAGGTCTGAGGCCTGAACCAAAGTCAGCAAAAGTTATGCTATGAACAACAATCAGGCCCTGTCAAAAGCAGATGCTTGCCTGAAAGTCAGTGACTGGTACACGAATTCGGTGCTAGCATTGCTAAAACACACCAAATACGTAAATACCAGCAGACAGCACAAGAACACCCTAACTTAGCACACGATAAAATGATTTGACAAAAGTGATGAATAGAGATATTTTTGTGTGAAACATCAGGAGTAAAAGTACAAAGACAGGTGGTGAATAGGAATGTTTTGTCTTAAACATCAGGAAGAAAGTACAAGGGGAGGTAACAAACGTGTCATGAAACATGTAAGGTGATAAGTTGTTTATCCCAGATAGTTTCTCGGTCTATAAATTTTGGGCTACGTCACTTTAACCCTTCGTCTGGCCTAGGGCGCAGTGGAAAGTCCTGCCACTGATGTGGTCCATTGTCATACATGTGTTAGTTTACCTATAACCATTGAGCCAGGACATTAGCACCATGCTTCGTTGGCAATAACCCTGGATGGGTGCCTCCAATACTAAACCAAGTCTTGTGGTCTTATTGGTCAGTTCGATCGGAGCCTGCTGTATGGGCTATTTGGCCAGAGCCAGTGCAGCATCCAGAAAGAACACACACATGCTGCCAAACATCTGACGACACTTACTACCTCCCTCTCATGTGGGGAAGGATCATCTAATCCATTAGTATTGAATAGACAAAGCGTCACATTCTATTCTGCTGTAAACAGATTGAAGTCAATAGATAAATTTGCCCCCAAACTTTATTTCATTGCATGTGGGTGGGGGGGGGGGAACAAAATAAATGTGAAGAGGACTTTCAAACTGTATTGTCTTTGGGCTACTGATTACTAAATACTGCAACCATCACTCCAGTAAGATCAATCTTTAGTAACACAGAATTGAAGGTGGCTGAATTCTTTGTCTGCATGTCTTCATATTACCTCCATAGTTCAGTCTATGAGCACTACTAGTATTCTGAGATGGAATAACCAGAGAAAGGGCGGTCTGGTTATTACCTCCAGAATGGTGTGAACACTATTACAGGGGAAGATTCTGGCCCTGAAACCAAGACTTTTGAATTAGTGTAGGATAAGCCTGAGATGAGCTAAAATAATAATCTTCTGAAGGATAATAGAGACTGAAGCACATAATCCAGGAGAAGTAAGTAAGTGTTTATTGTAAAAGTTTTTATTTGTTTTTAACTCTGAATTCAAGCAATGTGTTCAATAATGGATCTTTTGAAGGCTTCCTGAAAATATGCTGCAACCAATAACATTCATGTAGGTATTTCTGTGAACACTCCTGTCTTTACAAGTTTGGCAGATAGTTTATCACCCCTCCTCCCACCAAAAAAAAAAAGGTTGAATATCTTAACCTAGTAAGTGCTGCCTGATTTAAACAAACCAAAATACAAAACAGTTCACTCTTCTTGACATCAAGATCTTATTTTATACTTAGAAGTCAAAAAACAAAACAGAGCATGTTAAAAGCATGTACTCAATAAATCATGAGATGCTTATAGGAAATTTCATGAGTAGTGAAAAAATATATTTACTACTGACAAAAACAATGAGTAAAAGGGATAAGTGATTGCAAATATGTATCAAATATTTATAAAAGATAAGAACAATACAAATAATTCCAACTGAAAACCAGCACTGAAACTTAAAATAATTGTATGGAAGATCATTAATAAGGATTTGATAACACTGGAATCCTTAAGAAATTCTACATGGGATGAAGACATTCATGATGGAATCAAGTTATAAAGAAGTGATATTATTTATTTCTATTTAGAATATACAAACAAAACCCAGAAGAAGTGGAATGTACCTAATATTATAGTGCTTTGTTTATAACTGTGCAGGTACATATTTTAAAATATTAATATTATTATACTTCATCAAATTGTTACACCCATAAATGTATTGTTATTGTAAATCTTTTTGCAAAGCTTGCATTTCAATGAAGCTATTAATGCCAAAATTTTCCTTGCAAAATTATTCTGGTCATGAAGAATATTCTCCCATACTGTATATGAATTTATAAACAATCCTTCCTTAGTACATTGATGTAAGTTACTGCAAAATACCACATAATATTATAGATGATCTTCTTTGTTGTATTATTCAGGCAGATCCATTAATTCCTGGTATTACTACAGTTATTTTGTGCTAATACAGTAAATAACTTGTCACCACTGTACTTTTAACAATATACAAGCCTAGTATAAAACTTCTGTTTATATATTTCAAGTAGAGATGGGTTCAAATCAAAACCACAGAACCAGAAACTCAAAGGGAAAATTCAGATCTTGATTCAAACTTCTGGCCCCTTTCTCTGTAACATGCCAAACCAAAATCCTCAATCCAAACAGTTCCCAATGTTAAGGATGTTCAGATTTGGATCCAGATCCAAAATATGAAGTCACTAATATTCAGATGTTTTTTCATCAGACATAACTTTCTTCATTCTGGCCCAAATTCAGCAAAATATTTAAGCACTCACATCAGGCACACAATAATTACAATCCTATTAAAAAAATCTCATTGAAGTCAATGGGATTTAAGAATCTTTGTCAATGTCTTGCTGAATTGGGGCCTCTATTCTGAAATTATTGCCTAAACATTCATAATCTGGTGTAGGCAAGACAAACAATATAGTCTCCTGTGCTGAAAAGACCTCCTTTATCCTTTTCAGTTTCAAGCTCAGTTACATGGGCTTACACACATAGCAATTCATTGGACATTACATTTAGAGATATACATTCAGAGCAGCATGATTTGACCAATCTGGACCCTCCCAAACAGTTCTTTATCTTTGCTTTTCTATGATGCTTCTCTGAGGAACTCTTTTACAGTAAGTGAAATACTGTTTTGCTAGGATGAGGCATTAGAGAAGCAAAATGTCTCACTTTATGCAAGCTAAAGTTATTCCAATACCATCATAACATATTTCACCTTCACCAGCATAGTGAGTTTATTTTGCTTTATTGGCTAATACCATGTAATACTATTGTTATCACCAAGGAAAAGTTACAATTGGAAGAGAGATGTGCCATCTTTTGGGGGGATGTCTCTACTAGTAGCTTTTTCAAAATTGTAAAGTGTGAACTTTGAAGTGAAAAATATTGTTTTCTGTTTCCAAAAATATATATTAGGACACTGTAAAATATTGCACATGAACTTTCAACCCTTTCATCAAAAAAATGCAACATTTTGTAAAATTACTTCAATTTTGCAGAACTGTAAGCTAATTCAAACCCGGGAAAATGCCATTAAACAAGCCAAGCAAACTTCTCTATGAATACTGTACTCAGCTTTGTGGTATAACATTACTGCTCCTTATGCTGTGCCATTTATTATTGGCATATAGAGGGTTTTGATTTCAAAGATGTCAGTCACTTCTCCTATAGTAATCGAGCTCTATACAGATAGGTTAATATTAAATCAGGGTTCAGGTAAGGGCTGAGGGCACAACGCTGTAGCCATCAAAGCTACTACTTTGCCTATTTATTTGCTGATGTGATGCTCAGAGCTACTCTGTCCTAGTTACATGTAAAACCATGGCCCTTCGCATGGCCCAGTCCCATTGAACTTTTCCTTGGTGTCTCTATGTAGTTTGGCATGGAAACTCCTTCTGCAATGCACAAGGCATACACAAGAATTTCTCTTCGTTCTCTCCACCTAAATATCCCACATAGCCACAATTTGGTGCTCATTGTGCATAGAGACCTGCGTACTATGGGTAAATTTAACACTACAATGGTAACGTGCAAGTAATGGAGAATTCCAGGATCATGAGACACAATAATGTGGATATCACAATTTCTGTCAACCATACTCAAAGCAGCATATGCACCAAGAAGCAGTGCAAGATGCAAGTCATGGGGAACTGATGATTTTAACTTCTTAATCGAGTGCATTCTCTGGTGCTTTGTGACCAACATAAAGTCCAGTTGGGCTCTCTAGAAACCAAATTAACTTTTAATATTTTCTGGGTGTAGGAAGCTAAGTACTGAACCCATGAACTGCCAATCCAGAACTTGTTTATCATATCATCAAATGTGTCATTTATCATTTACATCCTGTTAACATTCACTGTAAGGATTGTCATCCTTTTACACTTTTTAATCCTCACATTTTTCTCTCTGTAATTTAGTAATGTTTTAATAAGAATTACAAAGGGGAAGAGTGTACATATTTAAAGTCCTGCTGGATCTTGGAACATCAATTCAAGCTTTGTTCTAAAATAATACAATGGGAAAAATGTTTGTTTATGATCCAGGCTGTTGTTCTCAGCAAGACGCCTTACTTGAAATTGCTGAAAGTGTACTAAAAGTGATGGATGCTGATAAACACTAAATGTTCTGAGGTTTTGTTTAGATAGATTGTTTTATGAATACAACTGAACTGCTGTGATCTGGAAATCTCACTAGTACAACATGGTTTCTTGTAAGACTTTTAGTGCTGTCTCTGGATTCACAAAACCTTCGTATTTGAAAGAGGGTGATATTTAGATTAGGGAATAAAATCATATGCAGATTATATTTGGGAATCTGGAGGCATGAGGCTTCGGGTAGAACACTGGCATGTGGATCTCTTGATTGATATGGTATACGGAAGAGACCTCAGGAAGGAAGCAAGGATGGGGATGCATGTAACCTTATCTCTATAGAATGGTCAGTTTGCCATAAGAGCACAAAGCTCTTCTATTCATCTACTGAAATAATGGCTATAAGGAAGAAAGTCTTGAGGGACAGGGAGAGGAGAGAACAGGTAGCCTTTGTTCGAAGGAGGGTTTCCTCAGGGCACTGAGAACCAATTTAAGGTCTGTCTGCGGGTCTGTACAGGGAAATAAGCTGTGTAAGTCCTTGAAGAATCTGGCCATAGTGGGGTGGGCAAAAAGTGAGATGCACTCAGTGAACAAGTGGAAGGCTGTCACAGCAACCAAATATATTCAGAGTAATCTCATTGATAGATATTGTGACTTAAAATACAATAGATAGTCTAGGAATGGAACCTCTCATGCTCAAGAAGAGTGAAAAGAACACCAAGAATGGAAGTGTTTCCGCTTTTGAAGGTAAGCTTTGTGGGTACGGGGTTTCCTTCTAGATAGGCAAACTGACTGGACCTTATTTGAGCAGATTAGCTCCATACTCAAGAACCACCTAGGAACCATGCTTTCAGGTTCAAGGAGGAGGAGTTGGGATGGATCAAGGTCCCAGAGGTCTGAGACAGGAGATTGTTCCTGAGAGGAAGGCAGAGAGGCAATGTCACAGAGCGGTGGAGAAGGTTCGAGTACTGCATTTGCCTAGCCCACAACAGGGCTACGAGGATAATTCTTGCTCTTCCCTGATGCAGTTTGATGACATTTTTGAGATTTAGAACTAGAGATGGGTAAGCATTTAGCAAGGTACGGGGATTTGATTAAAATAGACTAATATTTATATGGGAAGGAGTATCTGAATGTTTCCCAACTATTAAGATCTTCAATATGATCTACATTTGAATATCAGCCTGTTCACCCACCATTAATGTACCCTTACTAGCGTTAAAAGCTTTGCTTCGTAATGCAGCCAAGAATGGCAGAAAGCGAATTCCATAAACTTTAACAAGCCAAAAACAAAATACACATTGAGATCTATGACTCATTCTAACTTTGTTCTCATTTCATTTATCTTTCAGGATGCATAGATTGATACCTACTGTAATTATTTTGTATATTACTTCTGGGTTTTCATACCCATACTATACATCATACTACTGCATTTCTTCATTTTCTCTGCTATATGTGGGGGAAAGGAAAGCAGTATTTAAACCATTTTATGTTCAAGTTGCTGCTTTGTAATTTTAAACAGCCTCTTGAGTCTTATTTATTGCCTTTTTACAATAATGTTGCTGTTATGCAATGATATACTAACATTTATCTTTCTTGCTATTGACACATAGAAAGTTTAGCGCTGTCTGGAGAGTTTGTAATACACTACCACTTCCTGAAAGCTTGTTTTGTCTAAAACCAGTAACAAATTAAAAGGATATATTTAAAGGTATTGTATTTTGCTTTTTTTATACTATGCATATTTCCCAAAATTCTGTGAAGGGGATCTCTTTTCACTGTGAAAATTAAGATTACCTGCAAGTGAAGGGGATCTCTTTTCACTGTGAAAATTAAGATTACCTGCAAGTGATTCTTGTTTGGAATAAACATGAAATACCTCTCTGACTGTACAAAGGGAACAGATGCAAGCTCTTACCTTTCCAGTACCAGAGGTAAAGTTTAGGATAGAGAAAAAAAAAAAAACCGTTGCACCATTCACAGAATCCAACAGCTGCCTAACGTCAGATAATTCAGTTCCTTGGTGCACAAAATAACTTGCTAATATCCACCAGAAATAAGTGTTTAATAATAGACTGGACATGGAAACCCCCAGTGTTTTGTGCATGAAAAGGTGCCATTCCATATATATAAGTTAATATGAAATTACCAATTCATATTGAGAACTATGTAACAGTAGATGATTTTTCTGAACACTGTTTCATTATGTACCCTGCTGTCTTGCTGATGAAAACCCACACTTTATTTCCACAAGTTGCCATCATACATTTCATTTCCATTTAAAAAAAATTTAATTCCAGCTGAGTGAAAGTTCCATAGCAAAAGTTTTCATTAATTACAGTCGTGCTTTACACAAATTCAGATACCAACTGTTTGCGAACCATATATTGGTTCTTTAGAAGTGGATGTTATGATATATAGACTAACATCTAGTGAAGACAAGTATGACCTAGAAGCTCCCTTCTGAGCAGGGTCACTCAAAATCTGAAGCTATCCCCCACCCTTCAAAAGATTACCACTGAGGGGAGGCGGGCTTGGAGAGTGAGCCCCCCACCCCCAACCTACAGAGGTGGCTTCTGCCCTGCAAGGATGGGCCTGCCTCCCCTCTCCAGGTATTAAGACCTGGCACACTGAGTTGCAGAGCCACTTAGGTTTGGCTTGGGCGTCGCTCTGTTAGGGGCAACCAGACCAAACTCAAGTGGTGTGTGACCCCTTGCACCTGGTCACAATGCCACTCAGTTTGTGGGCCCTCAAGCTACCCCTTTTTTCCCTTCCCCCCTCAGGCAGCTCAGATTCTGACTCACTTGGTTGTGCTGCTGCTTATGGATCACAGAGTTGGTTTGAGCTTTGCCTATCACAATGGGGATAATGCACACTTAATGGATCTAGTAATGAATGCAGTGTTGATATAAATGGTTGTGTTAATCACAAGTCAGTGTAGATATATTACGCACACCTCAAGGGGGTGGCAGAAGGGTAGGGTTTTAGCAGGAAAAGCGAAAGGAATGTTTAAGATGATGTCATAAGTGTTTCTTAAACTCTCTTGAAAGTTGGCTTTCCTACCATAACCTTTACCTTCTGCTCTTTCAGTACCTTTATACCACCTGTGGCTCCAGCCACCAGGTGGGAGATTCCACTTGTGGGCTCAGTCCACCCTGTTGTCTGTCCACGAATTGACAGACACATTCATAGAACCATCTGACAAATGTTCCAGTTCCATATAGAGAGGTAAGTTGAACAAGTGCTTTCTGTCCTTGGAGATGGTTAAAATGATCTGAGTTTGAAAGGATTTTGTTTCTCTGATTGGTTTTGTAATTTACTATGCAGAATAGTACGTAAACGCTGCCCATCCTGCTAAAACTCTGAACAAGAAAACATTATGGGAAGGCTTGGTAATTTTTTTTTATAATCCTGATAGATAATATTGATGTTTATTTTTAATCTATTTAAATTTTCAGTTGCATGAAATTATGAAGTGGGTCAAACAATAATTATTTAATGACTGTACACACCGATATTCAAAAACATTAAAGCTTTATAGGTGTTAAAACACAAATTATCCACATTGCATGTCAAAATATACAAAGTAAATAGCCTTAAGCCAAACTCTAAGTTCTCAAGCAGCATTTTTCTTACTTGTCCCATCTGTACATTTTGATTATCTATAGAAATATTTTTTGTCGGTCTGTGAGTGTATGGTGCAATTGACATTTACCGACCTTTACCAATAAGTATAATCCTTCCAAGCCTAATTATGGAGAATCATTTTCAAAAGGTGTGGTTGGGCAACATTTCATAAATGCTCACACTGCAGTTTTAAGGAGTAACTAGAGTGAAAGGTTAAGCAGACCATGCACATCTAACATGTCAGATATTTCTTTTTGCTCTCATCTGCTCCAATACTAGTTATTTTACACTTCCTAAAAAAAAAAGTCACAAAAATGCTTTTATGTTTCAACGTACAACATGCATCAGTGCTGGGGAGTGGACTAGATGACCTATCATGGTCCCTTCCAGTCCTACAGTTCTATGATATGGCTTCCTTTATTATTGCAATATAAATTCCTTTGACAACCACTGTGTTGAATCATTTAAACAAACCTTGGTCCGCGACCAACCAGCAGTCCACAAAGATATTTCTTGTGAGTCTTAACATGACAAAACAAAAACAGAGAAAATGTGGTGAGGATGGAGGGTGATTGGGAAAGTAAGTGGCCCCCAAGTGTAATCACTTGCACTGTGGTTCATAGATTTTTAAGGTCAGAAGGGACTATAATCTAGTCTGATCTCCTGCACAACAGAATTTCACCCAGTGATCCCTGCATCTGGTCCAACAACTTGTGGTTGAACTAGAGCATGTCTAGTATGCAGAGATTGAAGACAACTGAGCTAGCTGGAAAGTGTCATCATTATAAAATATAACTCAGTCTGGAGAAGAAGAAAAATTCTAGCTACTTATGAAACCATTTGCTGTGGTAAAAGCTCATGAATATATAAGATGGTATGGCACCATGATCAAGTCTGGCTGTGGAGGCTGACCCATAGAGGAGAATGGGGACTCAAAGCCCCAGAACTGCAACTGCTGTGAGGTTCCACAGCATCATATCTAGTTTTTGGCTGAAATATTCCGAATTCCAATTTTCAGGTGAAATATTTTGGTTTTCTACTAAAAACTGAAAAAAAATTCAGTTGTTTAGTTTTTCAAGAAAAAAAAAATAAAAAAATTCCCTAGAAATTTCCTTTTGTGAAAAATTGTTTAATTAAAACCCTATTCCCCCCCGCCCCCCCCCACACTGAATAATAGCTTTGATGGAAATGTTTTGACGAGGCATATTTAACAATTGTCAGTTTAGGTTTTAAAACAGACAAGTAGTTCAGAGCGGCACAATGGAAGTCTAGCACTTTGGGAAAAGGCTCTAGTTTAGAACTTGCATTTTCTTCCCTTTTATACAGTGTGCCTCATAATCTTTGCCCTTCCTTCACCTTCTCCCCCTCCCCACCTCAACATAATGTGTATAGAAATTTGTGTGTTTCAATAGTGTGGTTACAGTTGTGCACTGCTGCTGTAGCATGATAAAAAAACACTGACTAATCAGACCGGCACTGAACAGTGTCCATAACTGGACGTAAAGTTCAGAGGTAGTGTTTATCAAATGCAAATGCTATTTATTTGGATCTTAGGCTCCCATTTACTAATATACTACTTTTGCAAAGTACACAACTGCCATTGGAAGGAAATGGGCAGAGACTCTTCCTATGAATGTACTTGTTTGCTATAGTAGATTACATCTTCTAAAATGCCTGTTAACCTGGGAGCTGGTTCTGTAATCATTTCATCAGTAAACTTCCCACTGAAATCAAGTAATGGGCCTGAGTTTTAGAGATGCTGTGTATTCGGAACACCAGTCAAAATGAATGGGAGCTCCAAGTCAGGCCCAGGGAATTCCAAGTGAGGCTTAGTACCAAGTTCAGTGTAATACTATTCTGACTGTGCAAACACAGTACTAATTCTATCAGGGCAAATGCCCCCTCCCCCCAAACCATTGTGATACTTCTGAGCTTGCTCAAATATGAGTTACCTCTGAGCCAGAGCCTGCTTGAGCCTGATGAGTCACCCCGAGCCAGAGTATGAAGAGTCATGAGATGCAATTGCCTGCAGCTCTTGTGATAGGCTCCATGCTGTTCAGCGGATCCACAGGTAAGGACTGACCTCGGTGATCCCAAGGTAAATATATCGGCTCCTTAGGGAAGCAGTCTTTCCATTCAGCTCAGTGTCATAATCTGATTGGAAGCATTCCTATTGTCACTAGTTTCAACAGACTCCCTTTGCTCCTGCTCCAGCCATGCCTGTTTCCCTGCTAGCCAGCCCCTACTTCAGCCTGCATCTGCTCTTGTCTCAGGCAGCCGCTCAGCAGCTCTGACACTCACTATAATTTTGTTGTGGAGAGAATCCCTTGTTTATCCTTTAGTTTCTCCATGAGGGAGGTATAGCTCAGTGGTTTGAGCATTGGCCTGCTAAACCCAGGGTTGTGAGTTCAATCCTTGAGGGGGGCCACTTAAGAATCTGGGGCAAAATGGGTACTTGGTCCTGCTAGTAAAGGCAAGGGGCTAGACTTGATGACCTTTCAAGGTCCCTTCCAGTGCTAGGATATCTCCATTCATTTAATTTATTTTTAAAATTTTATTTATTTAAAATTTAGCATGGTGCTGCACAACAGGGATTTTGTGGTGAAGCACAAGTGAGCTGGGGGTCAATGGAACTTCCATTGGCTATATACACTAGCCATTCTCCCCATGGAGGGGTGCAGAGGCTACTCCAGCTTGTAAACTGAAATAGTAACTATGGAGAGGCTCCACTGGTATGCCATAGCTCAGGAAAAGGATTCTCTCCAGCACATAGCTCAATTGTATGGGATGTGCACTGGGCTGGAGGCAGGATTTGGAACTAAGTGCATTCAGCACTCAAGTTTTGCTCTAACCCATTATGAAATGTCAAACTAACAAAAAATAAAATCCTTTTCTTTATTAATTTTTAAGAGTTTAGGGGAGATCTGTGTGTGGGGGGGACAACACAAAGGTTTTTAATGTCCTTGTGTGCAACTTTGGCTATGAGTCCCTTACTCACTCATTCTGTTGCCATTTGGATGAATTGTGTAATGTGTGAGAATAACTCACAAAAGTTCTTAAGACAGGTGTTGAGAATATGTAGTTCAAGGACTGTGAAAAGCAGAAAAATAATATTCCAGGAAATCAGGCATAACTCCAGTAAATTCCATACACATCAATAATATCTAAATACAGCTGAAATATTTATAAGCATGACTTGCATATTTGCTTGTGAGAAATGACATAAGGACCACTCTGATTTTTAAAAACATCCCACAAACTGGTTGCTAACTAGTTATATAGCAATGAAAGATGATTCTGTTGTTCAAAGCTGCCTAACACACACATTGGAAAATACTGTATATAATACTTGGTTATTTTCCCAAAATATAGCTGAACATATTCCTCAACATACTCAAACATGCATAGTCTACTAAGGATTATTGCACCAGCCAGAGTGACCATGGCTGATGGCATTGCACCAGGCATTGGATACCAAAGTTCCAGATCTGGCTCAATCCTGCAAATCCAAAATTTTCTGGGGCTGCCCTGCAGGCAGAGCCAATTAAGGTCTGGGAGTACACCCCTTTGATGGAGACTTTGAAGTATTTATGTCCATCCTGGAGACATGGCCAAAGATCATGCAATGTTGCTTTTGAATAAAATTAGCAACAAAGTGGGCCAGATGTTTGCAAAACTGTGATATTTTGCACACAATCAATGCTCGGGATTTGGCACTGACAGTGCATATGGAATACATCTAGCCACAAGTCTGTCTGTAAGAGGGTCCAAGTTTCTGATTTGTATAGCAATACTGGTAGTACAGGTAGTATTTGACAGATCTTGAACTTTGTCTCAGTACAAGATGGTTTTGCATCCAGAACCGATCTGCAGAAGTGAGACATGGATTTCATGCAGGAGGCAGCAAGACCTAATAGTCAAAGAAGATCTAATTTCTTGTGACCATTTGAAGTCTGCTTTCAGCCTAGATGAAATTATCAGTGCTGTCCAAGGTACTTGATCCCTACTGTACTGGGGTTCTGGTGGCCCAACTCCAAGGTTCTGGTCTTGGTCTTCTCCAATGAGATGTTAAATCCCATAGTGTGGGTGATATCTTGGAGACCAGCATGGAACTAAAATTCTTTGCTATCTATACAAGCAAGTCATCGGCATAGTCTTTGTCAGTAAACACTTCTTGACCTACTTTAATTCCAAAAGCTGGAGCAACTGTCAGGAGACCAGGTCATAGGCAGTCATGCCTAGTGGTCAGAGCAGGAGTCAGGCCTAGTACTTGGAGTCTGAATGCCAGAGCCAAGGGTTGAGAGTCAGAACCAAGAATGAGAGCCCAGGATCAGAATCGGATTACTTGGACTCAGGAAAGGCAGGAATGAGGCTGATTCCAAGGCAGGAGCAAGGCTGGAACAAGATTGGAACAAGGTCAGATGCTGGGCAAGGTCTAGGCTGCAGGGAGGCTGGCTGCAGAATAGGGTCTAGACTGGAGCCATGAAGGAGCAAAAAAAGAGAGGGCTTGGAGTGAGGTGAGCACAAGAAGATAGAGAACCTGTGGGTCATATGTACTGAGCAGGTACTGATCTTCTGCAATTGCTGGTTTTCAGAGCAAGTAATCTGACTGCCTTAGCTAATCAGGAGGGTCTACTGTGGCACAACTGCACTCATTGACTGCCTGATGACTGGGCAGACGCAGCTGTAAGCCCTCATTCCTGACAGCAGCAAGCCCTAATATCTGGTTGATACCTCAACAGAATAGTGTTGGGGGATAAATATCTCTCTGCCACACCTGAGATCATGGAGAAATGCAGCTAAAGATGTGAAGAGGAAACCCTTAGTTTGTGTAAGTATATAAAATATATTATCCTTAGCAGGTAGAGGAGATACATTTGCTCCTCAAAGTACCTGGGAGAATGTTTGCATGTCTGCTATTCTATACTAAGGGAACATATACTGTTTCCTTGTATAAATCATTAACAGGATCCAGAGCAGTCTTGTTTTTATACTCCCAAAAGCCAAAAATTATTGTGTTCATGTTCTCAGATTTCCACTGTGCATATTAGAGAAGTACTGAGCTGAAAGGTGACTAAAGGCTGAGGCAAATTGATTTCTCCCTGCCTTTAAGTGCATGCTTTTCAAGGGGGAAAAAAGTGTTTTCTAAAAGAGAGCTACACAGTTTTCCTTTCATGCTGGCAGTAATTGTAGAGTCCCTTCAAGTGAACTTTCAAACAAACATTGGTAAACAATTCTTACATTTTAATATCAAAAATGTCAAAACCACAACAACTGATACACAAGATAGCTGAAGTAGTGCTCCTTTGATAATCGGTGTCCTAGATAATTAGATTATACCTACAGAACATGAGTTAGGTGTGCCCTTTTGGCTGCATGTAGTATAATAGAGATTGATCCACAGAGTTAGGGAGGTAGAGTCTCACCCCAGTCTGCACACACACTGCTGACTCCTCTGGCCAGCCCCCACTTTCTGTACATGCTACTATTCACATCTTCAGTGTCCTTTTCCCATTGTCATTACTGATTTTTATTTATCATCATTACTTGAATTTATAAGATTCTCATCAGCACAGTAACCAGGGGCACCTTATATGGTATATATAAAAAGAAAGAGACACTCTTTCCCCAAACATAGGAGACACAAATGCAGCGTGACCCTTCCTGGAGCGTGGTGGCTCTCAGCACTTGATTCAGCCCACTTTGAAGTCAGAGTGACTCCCATTGACTACAGTGGGTGCTGGATTAGACCCTAAATGAGGGAGATGGAGGAAATCAGCCAGAGATTGCCAGCTCCTCTCCCTAGCTTTCGCATTTGCTGACTAGCATCAAATCCACCCAGCCTTTGTCCAGTCTACATTCTCTGCTCTCTCCCCACTGGTTATATCCCTTTTACTTCTCAGGACTTTTTAGTTCTGCACAGCTTGAAGAGTCTATCCAGTAGCAATGGGGAGAGGGTAAGAATAAGGGCTGAAACAAAGTGCAAGGGTTGTGCTAATTACCAACTTGGGAACTAACAAACATAATGGCTTTACTAAGTGCTTTCTTTGGTACAAAGAACAGGATTGTTGACAGAGCTCTATGATCAGCTGGTGATAAAAAGGTTTATTGGCTGGCGTGGGAATTGCTCATCTTGTTTATATTCAATTAACTTTATGGGATATTTTGAATTCATGATACCAGGTAGTTCCCCCAAAGGAAAAAAAAAACGGTCCCAAATCTTTTTTTCTAAATACATAAGAGTTAGGAAAACACTTTTCTTATATGTCCTCTGTTGCCCTCCTGATGGAGTGTATGTGACTCTAAACTTCATTAGTGGGGCAATGTAATAATAGGGTCCTCATGTAGAAGTCAGTTAGATTTCTAAATTTCACTTATTTTTTGCAACAAATCACTTCATATGGTAAAGTAGCTACTATATTCTAATCACATATCCTAAATGGAAAAGAGAGAGAGAATGGAATAAAAATAAAAATAGCCTCTGGCAAAGCTTCAACAGATTTATATATTAATATTTAAACCATGACTAGGTAAAATATTCCCAGCTGGGGCTGAACACTAATAAAGTGTAAAAAATGTTTGCCCTTTTGTTATGGGACAAGACAAATAATCAAATGAACTCCACAGATGCGGGATCAGTTAAGGCAGAATTATAATTATGTCAAATCTAACATACTGGCGCCAAACACAAAGATACGGAAAATAGACCCAAAATGCTTGCACACAGAATAAGAAGGAAACCATTTATTGAAACAAAAGCCACATGAACACCAGCTCTGAATATTAAACAGATGTTAGCACTTGCTTTAAAACATATACTGGGTATGGAGATTAACTCTCCTTTGCAAAAATATCTCCCATTATGCATTTTTCTCTTGAAAAATTAGCAGACAAGATCTTGTTTTAATGTCTAATCTAGACTATGGTACATCTATAAATACAGACCATCCACTTTACTCTAAACTTCTTCCTCACCAAGTATGTCAGCACTGGATATTCTGGTGTTCCTAAAATCCTAGTGCTGTACACTGAGTTAGGAGAGTATTTGCTATTTTACTGAGTCTTCAGAAACTAACGAACACCAGTGTCACAAAAGACATATTATGCTACATCAGGGCACTAGTGCTTTTTATACCAATATCCATGTCCTATATACATGGCTAAATCCAAGGTCCAGTGAAGTAATTGGGAATTTTGTCATAAACTTTTATGCAATCAAGAGTTGGCCCTTAAAGAGAACTTTTAAGAAAAAGTACTGTATATTGATACAGTATCAGTCATATTAAACATCATATTTACACCTAAAGGTTCTGAATTAACTTGAATCAAGTAAAATAACCATAAAGAACAAATTGTGATCCCATAGGAATTTACTCTTGACATAGTTAAACTGGGAGTGAAACTGGACTGATGTGTGGTGTCACCATAACTGCCAAGAATCATAAAACAACCAATGCATTACATAACGTTGCTTCATTTTTTTTGTAATATGGATTTCTGACCTTTCATATCAATTATAAAAAGAACTGGATGCTTCTCTGGAAACTCTGTCTCGACATCTCATTTTGATCTGCTGTGCTGAGGCTTTCTTGACATACTTTATATGTAGCCATACTTCCTTTTAACATTCAGTTAATATTAATCAAAAAGGAAAATGTTGGTTATAAGTAGTGATTGGCTTAAGCCATAAAATTCATATTTAGGTTTCCATCCGTAAAGTTTTGTGGTGTTTTTGTTCCAAGCATTTTAGACTATTTAATGGTCAACTGTGAAATCTGGGTCAGATTTTTTTTAAATCCTTCAAAGGTTCAGGGATATGCAAATTCTAGATTTTGGTTCAGGCCCAAGCTTTGGTTCATTCTTAAGATAAGGTATTCTATAGAAGATATTTTAACAGAAAAAAATAACAACCCTGCCCCCAAACTGGAGTTCTATTAACAGCTATGATTGGTTGAGTATTTCAGCTTTAAAGCAACTTTTTAAAGAGGTCTACATAGTTAAAATATCTATTTAAAATCCTTCCTATGCTATGCATGGACCTGACATGATTGTCCTATATAACAAGATTTTAGATCAAGAAGAAATAAATGTAGAACTTAGTTTTGACATCTCCTCTTTGCCCAATGTATATGGGTTTTCTATGGGAGAATTTGTCATTCATTGTTCACTATTTTAACCTAGCCAGCAGATACAAAAACAGCATCAGGTATAACTCTATACTATCTTTGACCATATTGTTACAATAGTATGTTGAACATATGCCAGCATCAAGCAACATGATCTTTCAAAGCTCAGAATTGCCTTATAGTATTTAATGGTTTTCAGTGGTGCTAGGCAGAGAAAGCTAAGCTGACCATGCCTTTAAAATGAAATTAAAAAATAAGTGAAGGACATAATTTAAAATAGATAGTTAATCAAAACAAGTTATACAAGAAATGAAACTGTGATCCAACAAGGCAACATAAAAATCAAATTCACACATACATGCAGAAATCTAATTACAGCCATAAAATGGCCTATGCTATAAAAAATTCATTTGCCTTATCTAATGTAACAATATTTACCAGTGAGACATACATGCTGCTGACGTTTCAGGATTCTAAATCTATCAGCACAAAAATGCAAATGGACTTCAAATGATCTCTAGGAAAACATTCAATAACAAAAGTGGCCCGTGCAGTTATTCAACTTCAATCAAATATAGCCCTATAAATAAAGAAAACAGTCTGTTCCTGACATTGGCTTGAAAGCAGACCACGACTCACAAAATAATTGAATGGAAAATGCAAAATCAGATAAAGCAATAGTCATAACATATATAAAGAAAAGAACACAAACATGCTCAGTCAAGTGAATTGTTTATGAATATTCAGAGTTTATGCATGTTTATAGTTATGAATAGTGTGAGTGGAATACAGTGAAATGTTCTCTTTGAAAAATTATGAACGTCTGTGATTTAAAAACAGGATCATTAAATGGCTCCATTATCTAACTATTGCTATATGAAATTGATGCTAATGATAACAGATTGCAGCTTGTTTAAAAAGGTTCCATTGTTTCACTTTCAATATATATAATATACAATGAAAATTGTATGTTTTGTGTGTTAATTGTGAGGTCTATGTCTATTGGCTGCTATGCAGGGGATTGGACCAGGACTGGCAGAATAAAAGCATGAGCTGCGACGGCTCCAACTCAAGAGCCAAGGCTTTTAAGCTGGGGCTGTAACATATCCTTTGAGGATCAATACAGAGGGGAATCTGTCATACCAGGACGTTACGGTGGTTGGGGTAACTTAAAATCACAAGCCTTAATGCTGTGATTTTCATCCATCTCTCATTGTCTCCCTTTGGAAATTCCATCCTAAAATAAAAATCATTGCAACATATTAATATATTTAAAAATGATTAACCAATACTGTAGCTTGTTTGGGGTAAGAGTTATTGCTGTTTACATACATTTTGTCTGCCAGTTTACTCTGGTGATGAACAACATATTTACAAAAAAAGGTGAAGATACACAAAATCCAACTAGTTGGGGGTTGGGACTGGGTTGGATTTGGTTGAGTTGTATTTCAGAACAAACTCAAAAATAGGC
The DNA here is from genome assembly GCF_011386835.1 of Chrysemys picta bellii. Classification (NCBI taxonomy): domain Eukaryota; kingdom Metazoa; phylum Chordata; order Testudines; family Emydidae; genus Chrysemys; species Chrysemys picta. The sequence goes on along the minus strand of NC_088796.1, from coordinate 54,185,603 downwards.
CTGATGTTTCCAAAATTTGTCATTTTTCACAACTATTTTCTTTAAAACAGTCCCATTTCTCTGTGAAAAGAACCAATGTCTGAAGGAAAAATTAGGTCACTCTGAGCAAATATTAGCTCTGAAATTAAAAAAAAAAAAAAGAATTTTAACTTTTTTTGTGAATTTGGTTAGATTTTGAGTAAGGCCAACATTTGAATACTCTAAAATAAACAATGAACATTCTTGTGCAAAATTCCACATTTAATTTTTCACTGTTTTCATTAGTTTTATCAAAGAGAACAACAAAACAAAATATTGGGCTGAGTGAATCTATAATACCAATTCCAAGGCACACTTATTCACCTTTTATATGTTTTGACTTTTTTTTTTTTTTTTAAAGCTTTGGAGATGGCTAGGAAGAGACCATTAAAAAGGCAACGAATGCTAGGTGGCTTTGAGAAGTGGTAGGACAATGCTGGCAAATCTTCCACATCATGAGCTAAAACAAGGGCTCACTTTATCTTTTTTTGGTACCAGCTGGGAATTTCAGACTATGCCTGTGTCTATTTAATACTTAAAGCACAATCTCAAAAAAATATAAATCAATACAAAGGATTAGATTTATTTGATATGCTTTCATACATCCATCTTTCTCAGTCTGTCTTTTATACTGAGGTTATGAAATAGATTGATCCTATAAAACTGTTTTTAAAGCACTGTATGCATTTTGTTTAAAAAAAACTCCAAGCATAGAAAACTGCCCTTGATAGCTCCAGTTTTCTCTTTACTGCCTAACTAATGTTTGAATGTGTGGGTGTTTGTTGTACTGTGTGACAAGGAAAAACAAGTACTGTTAATAGCTATTTTTGTTGAATAAATTACAATAGATGCTGGATACCCAACATCTGAATTTAAGAAGTCCTCTTTGTTAAAGATTTGAGTTGAAGATATGTGGATATTGAAATACTTTACTTGTAAATGTAGCAGCTGATAGTATAAAAATAATACCTTACATTATTACTGTTCATCCCTAAGTACTTCAGAAACTTTAAGTGATATACAAAGAGCTGACTTCATCCACCTCTTGAATAAAGGATGACATCTGCGCACGCTGCACAGCAACACTACATGAAATTTAGGACAGGAAGTTAGTATGGTTACCATTTAGGCACTGGAAGTTAGGAAGAATAAAATTGAAACTGCTGAGGAGATTGATGCAGAAATGTAAAGTCCCTGTCAAAGATTCATAGACTTTTGGATTGGAAGGGACCTCGAGAAGTCATCGAGTCCAGTCCCCTGCCCTCATGGCAAGACCAAATACTGTCTAGACCATCCCTGATAGACATTTATCAAACCTACTCTTAAATATCTCCAGAGATGGAGATTCTACAACCTCCCTAGGCAGTTTATTCCAATGTTTAACCAGCCTGACAGTTAGGAACTTTTTCCTGATGTCCAACCTAAACCTCCCTTGCTGCCGTTTAAGCCCATTGCTTCTTGTTCTATCCTTAGAGTCTAAGATGAATAAGTTTTCTCCCTCCTCCTTATGACACCCTTTTAGATACCTGAAATCTGCTATCATGTCCCCTCTCAGTATTCTCTTTTCCAAACTAAACAAACCCAATTCTTTCAGCCTTCCTTCATAGGTCATGTTCTCTAGACCTTGAATCATTCATGTTGCTCTTCTCTGGACCCTTTCCAATTTTTCCACATCTTTCTTGAAATGTGGTCACCCTGAATTGAACACAATATTCCAGTTGAGGCCTAACCAGCACAGAGTAAAGCAGAAGAATGACTTCTCGTGTCTTGCTCACGACACGCCTGTTCATACATCCCAGAATCATGTTTGCTTTTTTTTGCAACAGTATCACACTGTTGACTCACATTTAGCTTGTGGTCCTCTATAACCCCTAGATCTCTTTCTGCCTTACTCCTTCCCAGACAGTCTCTTCCCATTCTGTATGTGTGAAACTGATTGTTCCTTCCTAAGTGGAGCACTTTGCATTTGTCTTTATTAAACTTCATCCTGTTTACCTCATGCAGCCCCTATCTTAATATGGACTACTAGACAAGTTGTAATAGCTGTGGGAGGGATACCTTTGATGTCAGCTTGATCAGTATCACCTGTGCCATTCTGCCCTTAGAATGACAGAATTCTGCATTTTGTTAATTTTATTATTATGTCAAAAGCATAGATCCAGATCTTCAGAATCTCAGAAAGTGACAAATTCCATCCCTACCTCCAAATGTGTTGAGCACTGCTCTGGTGAGATCAACCTTGTAAAACTATATTTTGTTTTTATATGTATTTGTCAAAGAAAATAAGCAATTTACCTCCTCCACCTGAGGATGTTTACATATACGGGTATTGCAGCTGTCATGTTATATCCTAATAATGAAGGTGCATCCCATTGGAAATCAGAAAATTCAGGGTTTGAATAATCAGTGTCCTGAATGCCCCTCCTCCCTTTGTTATTTGAGGATTCTACAAATGCATCTAAAACCATTTTATTTTTAATTTATGTTTTACTGTCTCAAGAGTTTGAACATTTAGAAACTAAGATGATAGGGCCTCGTTCTGCAAGATGCTGAACAGCTCTCACAATGTATATAATGTCCATAACTGCCTTTGAGGCCTTGTGCTTGACCTTCCTCACTTAAAGGAGTGAAGTTAGAATTTTGCCAGTAGGAGCAGAACTAGCCCCACTGGAAGCACAGTACTTCACCAGGGGCAGTCAACCAATTGCAGGACTAGACCCTTAGAAAGTCTGTAGGGTTAGAGTCACAGTATAACTGTGCCATTCATATGTATTGGCCATGACATATTAGCCATTCTGCATGAAAACATGAATTGGACAGCCAATGAAAATGGAGATGTGTTAATATGACTGCCTTTTACAGCTCAGAATGAAGACCAGATTGAGAGAGAAATATGGCTGTTTGAGTCTAGAACAAAGAGACCTTCTTAACAGTCTAACACTTTCATTCAAAATGTCTCTCCAGAATAATGAAGATCTCTCTCTTTCTCTCTCTAGGGAGGGGTATGAGTTTGTATAGCTTCAATGAAAGAAAGGCAAAAAATCCCTCTTCCTAGGTAGCAAATTATTCTGAGCTGTGATGGATCTAATATTGTGGCTTAGGGTTATGTTGCTGATTAGCAGCTTTCAAGGTCTGTAGCCCAATTAATTTTAAGGCAGTCAAATAGTTTGAGATGTGAAGAATTATACAGATATTACACTTCAGGACAGGAACTCGCATATCAAGGATTTATTCAGTTTAATTTTAAAGGGTATCAAATAGTAAATAGGAAAAATGACAGCAAGCTAAACAATCATCTTCAGGTAGATGAATGTTATTGTAACTTGGAATATAGACTTTCTCAATTTTTGATCATAAAAATTGCTCAGGTGCATTTTCTGTATTCATATTCAGGGATGGACTAAACCAATCTGCGTGTCACTGCATATCTGTATGGGAGTGTAGGTCCGAATGATATTTAACTTGGTATTTTGCATTAGCTTGCTTGGCCTCCATGTGATGGGCATCATTCTGTTTGGGATACCTGCATTCTGAATAGAACTGCTGCTAAAAGCGAGGCTGAAGGGAATTACATCATTATGGAGAAACACTGATTGGCTGTTAACTCCGAAGCACTTGCTATCCTCCCCTTAAGTAATGCAAGAGGTAGCAAAATGTGGCAAATTATGAATAAAGAAAGGGAAGGGGTGAAGCAGCAGCTGTTTTATTCCCCTTTCCTTCCAAACATTATAGATAGTGCACCATGTGATTGGGGGGAGGGGGAGGTTGTGATTCTGAGGAGGCAAAGTTCAGTTGGGGAAGAACTAGGGAAAAGAGGCTTCCTCTTCCAAGGTCAAACCTGAAGCAGTTACACCTACATGGGTGCAAATTGGCCCAAGCAGAGGTTTTGGCACACCCTGCAAAAGCCATACTGACATAGCCAAGGAGAAGACCATGGAGACATATGTGGCCCCTGAACCTTAGTTTAAATGCTCCTACCCCTATGTAGGCTTTTCAAGATCCATGTAGCTCTTGGGACATCTGCAGGTTGAGGCGGCAAAAACCCCTGCCAGTTTTGTGAGGGGCAACTTGGAGTGGAAGTTTCCTATGCTTTACATGGCAAACGGTGTAGTGAGGAAGACCTCTGTCATTTCATTCCTAACAGAACAGGTTTCTGCATAGCAGTACTTCGGAGAGTGGCATCCTAATACAGCAGTGCTCACCAATCTGACATGTCCCATGGGATACCTTATGATGAGGGTACCTGATTTTAATGTCCAAGCCAATCTCTATACTTAAGTTTAATAGGAAAGACCATTATAGAAAGCTACCATCAAACACTTGTCCTAGTAAGTTAAAATGGCTGTCTATTCCATTATAAAGCATTTGTGAATGGTAAGGATTGTGTGCTGCTTAAAATATTCATGTATCTCAGTGGTGTGGATTTAGTAGCCCTAACTAAAGCTACAGCAAAGTAGAAAATAGGTTACAAATCTAGTACAGTAAATGTTTCTTAAATTTTAATGGCAAGAATTTTTAAGTGTCATGTCCTTAACTCATTGGTATTCAGTGTGATTGCACTAAGCATAATTAATTCATTTGGAATTAATGTGGATGTCATGCTGACTTCTATAAGAATCCCACTGTAATTCAGCAGTAATTTAACATACCATTAAAATTGACTGGTACTGTTTTAAGTCATTTAATAATACTGTACTACAGTTCTGTAAAGATTAAAATAGTATAGATATTCTCTAGAGAGGCCTGATGATCTCAATAGTGACAGTAGGTGGGTTGAAACAGTCATGTTACTTCTGTGCTAAACTTTCCCTCAGGATAACTTTAGGGATGGGCAAGCTGAATATTAAATTTGCTGAATAGGATATATACTGTAGCAACCCATTCTTAGCAAGGCAAATATTGTCTGAACATCAGGATAAGGGATTTCCCTTAGGCCCAGTGCATTCTGTGGCATTTCATAGAGCTAGAGTTAAGGGCCAGTGGAGCAGGACTGTTTCTAATCCTACTGCTGCTCAGAAGACATTTACCAGGAGGATTCGGAGTGGTGACCAGAACTATCTTGCTAATTTCCTCAAAAGACTCAGGATGAAAGGAGCAAGTCTGCCAATCATCCCTTGAAAGTCTTAGCTGTTATTTCACTTCTCCACCCATCTCCCCATCCTAGGAAGGGAAAGGGATTGAAAGGCACAGTTCCCCACACAAAAAACAAATCTTGAGTAGAGTGGGGAGGACAGAAGTTCTGTTTCAGAAAGGATTTTGAAATTTGGCTTTGTTCCAAATTGAAACTGAGACTGAACATTTCAAAATTATCTAAAGGAAATTTCTGGGGAAAAAATAGTTGCAGTTGATTGAAATGTTATGCTTAGACAAAATTAAAATGTGTTTTCTTTAATTTTGACTTTAAAATTTTGTACAAATAACTATTTGTAAAATTATATCATAACTTAAAATTAAAAAAAATATGAAGTAAAGCTGTTTCAAAAAGAAAAACTGAAACTTTTGGTTCCAAAAAGGTTATATTGAGACATTTTGATATTGTTGGAACTTTCTTTCCTCCAGTTTTCTTCTGAAACAACATTCTGATTAAATCAGCTTGATTTTTGCAAATCATTTTGATGGAACTGCATATTCCAAAGGAATATGGTTCTGTCAACCAGCTGTAGTCCTGGGGCTTATTGGAAGGATAGAGTCCTGAGGATCAGACTGATATGTTCTTATTTATAAATTCAAATATTGGGCAGAAGATTTCTGAACATGAATTTCTTCCAGATTCAGACAATGGATATTTGCTGTCACTAGAGAGCTTTGTGGAGAATTTGTTGCATAGTAATAATTTGGTAAAGATGCTGCCAACGGAGTCAAATTTATTAACTTTGTTGGAAACTGGCCAGTTTATACCAGCAGATAATTTGGCCCATTTTCCTCACAGGGAGATCTATTCTTTTATGCTCTATTGACATTTTAAATTGAGTTTATATGTGCTTAGAGCATAGGATAGATGCAATAGGAAAAAATTGAAATTAATTTAATTACATTACCTGATTTGCATACTAACTTCTATTCCAGTAATTAGTAACTATAACTATCCTTCTGTATAAACACAACCAGGAGTCTGTATAATCACTGTCTATATATACTGTGGATTTTAATGAAATTACATCAATTTATTCTAATAGAGTAATGGTCCAATATCTTCAAGCTCCTGGACAGAGTCTCTCTCATCAATCCCTTAAATTCCCAATCAACCCCATTTTTAGTATGTAGTGACTCTGCTAATGCTTGTGTTAAGTGTTTCAGCATTACCAGTTTAAAGAGGGTATTTCCAGAAGCTAGAGCAGACAGCAGAGTCAGATTCAGATGGTTTCTTGTGCTGTTAATATCTGTATTGTACCTTCTCTCCAAAATCAGCCATATCTTGAATGCTGACTAAACATTATACTATATATGCTTTGATAGTTCATCTAGAAGCTTACATAGTTCATCTAGAAGCTTCAGGGTTACACAGCTTTAAGTGAAACCTTGCATATTAAAATATGTAGAACTCATTTTGAAACAGCAAAACTTTCCCAGAAATCAGTTCCTTCTTGTTTGGCATAAATTTAATGACTGGCATGTCTCTTTCATTACAAAACCCTTTTACTTCTACTGAAATCATCAGGAGCCAAGCGATTCATAAAAAGCAATCAGAACTCGCAGTATCAGGCTTTTAAACAACCCACTACAGCTGTTTCAGCCCACTGAAATTTAGACCTGTTGTACATAGATGCAACTCTACTGCTCCTCACTGTGTCAACTTCAAAATAGGTGCTCTCAGTTGCACTAGAACTGAATTTAGCCCATAGCCATGAACTTTGCTATCTATTTCCAAAGTTTATATTACCAACCTGTTCTTATCATCTTGGAGTTTCAACTTGAGTCTGTAAGGAACAGGGAGCTTTTGCTATAAAAGCAGAGAGCTGCTTGATGCAAAAGATTGAACTGGAAGATTATAAAAGCAATGTACTGCATGCCTGCTGAGGAACTGTAATGTTAACTTGAGAGCTTTAAATCCCTGCTGAGGATAGCTCTAGAATCCCAATCTGTTTGTTCTGTCTTTATTTCCTTTATTCCACACTCCTGGTTTTTCTTCTGTATTTCTTGTCTGCTTACCCCTTCCTCATTAAATTTAAGCCTGTCCATAACATAGCCACTTACATGAACATTTTCATGTTTGCACAAATATTTCATCTGCAATAAAAACCGCGTTGCTTTTGTTACAAGGTTTACTATAACCATGTTAGTGACTTTAATCTGTCTTGGCCAAAAGCCAGTAATTCATTAGTGAAATGTACACAGAGAAGTGATCACTGACAATCTGAAGGAAATTAACATTTGATCTGTTTCACAACTTTGAGATTACCACATAACCTTTATTATTTTAAAATAAATACATAAATAATAATGGGAAGAAAACCCCACCAGACAAAACCCCAGAGTGCTATGAGAGGGAAAACATTATGGAAGGTATATAACCATTAACTAACAAAGAGGTGCTGGGTTTTTTTTATATATATATCATTTCTCGGTTTTTTTTTTCACCAATAATTTTTTGTGCATGTTCTGATTATTCACAAGCTAATTGAGTCTTCTCTTCAGTTGTTACTGTATCAATCTGCTGCAGCAAACAGGAGATTCAAGGTACTTGTTCTGTGCTTTGAGTGTTGTTAATCATTTCCTTAAATGGGGTAAAAGAGCTATAATCATTGTCTTGGGAAACATTCAGAAAAAATGAACAAATGGAAAAAATGTTTTAAAATCTTATTTAGTTATTCCTTAAAAAAAGTTTTGAGCAAAGAATTCCCATGGATACTTTGTCTGGCCAGCCTCTTTATTCTGGCTATGGTAAGAACACAATGATAAATCCTACAGACATCTTGTGCCTCTCCCTGGGGAGAAAGCAGCCCTGGATCTGATTCCTGGAAGAAAGAAGATGGTATAGGAGTTGCTAAAGTGGCTCTATATCACCTGAGGAATACTCCACACTGGGAGATCACAGAACAGGACCTTGTCAGGGCTACAGAGCCACCTTAGTGACTCCTATGCCACCCCTCTCCTGCCTCATGTCTTAGGGGGGTGTAGCTGGAACAAAAAGAGGCATGGCACTGCTCTCCAGTGATTGTAAATGTCAAACAGCCTATTGGGGCTGTTATAGCAAACTGCATCACAAGATTAGCCTGTTTTCAAGCACCTTTGCACCCTTTTTTTCAGTTAGGCCAAGAGCTCCTGCAGCACAGGGAAAGGATAGGGCCATCTTGTTGCAAAATCATGACTTCAGACAGAGACAGAATAAAGCTAAGGGTAAAAAGGGACAGTGCATTTTGACAAATGTCAGGATCACTTCTAATCCCTTAATACAATGCCCTGGGAGGATACATTGAAGCCCATATTACGATAAACTCATCTGCTTCCATTCATTGACAAAAGCACACCTTTTAGCATTTTTTCAACTTGAGCTCCCTCTGGATTGATTACTGGCACTTATGAGAAAAAAAACCCCAAACAACCCACCTAGGCATAACAGCAGCATGTGTCAGTAATGAGGGAGACTCTGTTCAAGAAGCGTACAATGAGAGCATCTGACAAGCTTATTTCTCACCATCTCCACTTTCCAAACAGCTTGCTTTGCCCTTGAACGTATTTGAAATGGAATTTCTACTCAAATTTATCTCTGAAGGGGACAAACACTTACTGAGCCATTAATGTGTACTACACTTGTAATGAAAAGCCAAAGGCCAACAACACTGCTCCAGCATTTCTGCTCAACACAAATCATTACTAAGTACACTTAGAAGGATCTTGCCATTCATTTAAAACTAATAGTGTCATTTAAAAATGATGCACATGCACAGTAATTGGGCATTTACCAGTGAAAATTCATTTTGGAAAGACAAAAGCAAGACACACATTAGAATATAATATTTAGTATTTTACTTTTAAAGGAATAATCCCATGCAATTTTTCTGCCTTTGATATGGTAACTAGGTTAACAAAGTCAACATATTCAGGGTTACAGTTTAGTGTATATTACATTTGATCCATTGGTTGAAAGTCATCTGATGAGCTGGCTTATCAACAGCAAAATTAATTAGGAAGGATGTTTGAAATCAATATGAGACGACTGTGCTCAATTATGGTTTCCATAGAGCCAGTAGATTTGTTCATTTTAATATCTATAGCCTGCACCATAGCAGTGCAATGGTAGTATCCATCCATTTTTAACAGGGAGGAATTTTAAAATGCATACTTTATAGTTGATCCTGGAAGTTGCTAACCAAATATCAAACAATATTGCTTGTCTGTGGCCTAACACCCTACGCAGCATTTAGAAACCTATCTGTGTAAAAATCTGACAGGTGGCAATTCTAGCTGGAGTTTGGCTGCCCCCTTATTAACTTCTTCAACACACACCAAATCAACACATTTGCCCCTGGTGACCCATAGTGAACATGTGTAATAGCAATGGTTGGAACAGAATGAAATGTTACACCTCCAGTATCATAGCAGCATCACAAATGTGCCAGGGAGAAGCGTGTATGCCCTGCAAATGCTTTCCATAGAACATTAATGCTATGGCCCACACACTAGCTCTTTAACAGCACTGCAGGAGACATTTATTGTTTTTACACAGTTTGTTATGATATAGTTATCTATTAAATAACAGGACCTTTGCGTTGTATCATTAATCCTACTGCCTGTCATAGTACTCAGCCCTAGCAATGGAAAAAGAAAAAGTCATATTAAAGCTGTGAAACCATGGGGAGGAGAAAAACCACTGCCTGGTGATAAATCACTTTAAAATAAAATCAGACTCATATCACCATGTTTATATTATCTTTAATTTGCTTGATTAAAACTACTCTCCGAAAGATGGGTGTTCTAGCTTTTTTCTTTTTTTTTTTTAAGTGCATTATTCATTCATTCATTCATTCATTTGGTCTCAAGAAAATTAGGTTTCACTCCTTTTTGGATCAAAAGGAAAAAATGTCTTTGTCAGTATTATACCAGCTTCTAGTAAGTCCAGAATGAAAGATAGCCCTTATAGGGTCTGATCGCATTCCAGTTCAAACCCATGGGAGTCTTTCCATTGAGTTGGATGGGAAATGGATTGGGCCCATAGTCAGCATGGTCTAATGTAAAAGTTCTCAACTTCAGGGGTCATGACTACCCTCCCTTTCTTTATAGCTGGATTGTGGAGGAAAGAAAAAAATACAAGAATCAGTCAAGTGGGAAAGTTTGAAAATCATATGGCCTGACCATGGGAACAGGAGCCTAGAAATACTGAGCTTTGATCCAAGGTCTGTCACTAGCTATGCAGACTTGGTAAGTGACTTAACAAAGGCCAAAGTGTCTTTCCACCTCTGCTGGTGTTGAGGACGAAAACTAGTCATTCTGGTTGAAAAGGACGCAAAGCCAGGGTTTGAGATATCAGTGGCACTTTCCCTTTACTCAGTAGAAGTGCTATACAGAGATTAGGATTCACAGGGTAAGGGAAAGAGGAAAATGTGGGATGTGGAGAAGAGTTAGGGGTGATGTCCTTATCTTCCAGAAGATATGTTGAAATGCATAAGGTTCTTGGGAATTCATGGGTGCTTTTTTTGTATGAATCCCCTGCCCCTCCCAAGGGTAAGCAACTCCTCTGACCCCCCTTTCCCCTACCTACAGATGCCTGTTTTAGGAGTTTCCAGTCTGTTGCTACACTTTTTTCAATGCTTACTGCCCTCAACACATTTTTATGGCCAATAGATGATACATGAAAATGTGACTGATAGTGTTGTGATCATGCATCTCTTTACTGAATTCACCGAGAAATACATTTGTGCCTACATTATAACCTAGTGGCTTTAGATATATTTAGTCAGACAAGCCTTTTGTCTTTGTAGTTGGAAAATACTTAACTGAGGTAGAGAGAGACAGGGAGAGATGACACAAAGGAGGTGAGATCTGCACACTGCAGTCATGCTGGACATTACAATATTTGCACATTAATTTATTTGAATTTAAAATAACTCTGAAGATACTCATCCTAAGGTCTGGGTGCCCATTACACAAATTAACATATACAATAACACCATCAGAATGCATTAGAAGATAAATGGCTCCCTATCTCACTATAAAACACATGGACATATATGCTATCTAGCAAGTAAAATAATAAACACAATAGACTTAAATAAAATAGACTTCTCCAAACCTCTCTTCTCTCAGCAAACCTCTCATGAAAAGACAAGCTTTTTACTGTGCCTTGAAAATTAACAAATATGGCAGACCATGTAGACAATGAGTCCCTAAGTAATCTGAAATACCTTTATGGCATATTTCAGAGTAGCAGCCGTGTTAGTCTGTATCCGCAAAAAGAACAGGAGTACTTGTGGCACCTTAGAGACTAACAAATTTATTAGAGCATAAGCTTTCGTGGACTACAGCCCACTTCTTCGGATGCATATAGAGTGAAACATATATTGAGGAGATATATATACACACATACAGAGAGCATGAACAGGTGGAAGTTGTCTTACCAACTCTGAGAGGCCAATTAACTAAGAGGAAAAAAAACTTTTGAAGTGATAATCAAGATAGCCCAGTACAGACAGTTTGATAAGAAGTGTGAGAATACTTACAAGGGGAGATAGATTCAATGTTTGTAGTACAAACATTGAATCTATCTCCCCTTGTAAGTATTCTCACACTAACTGTAAGAAGAATTACAATAACGTGTTTGTTTCTTTATTCCACTCTGTCACAGGATATGTCACACCTCAAGAAGAGATTTAACAAAGGGTGGACATTCATCATGAGACCCAGACCTGCTCCCATTGTAGTCAATGGGAGCTCTGCTATGCCATAAAGAACAGGAGTACTTCTTACAGTTATGGTCTTTCAAAATTCTACTGAGGGAGTCCAAAAATGCTATGCCCACATGACATTTTATTACAGGAAGTAAGATATCTTCCCCAGTTCACTGACTTTGGAGCTATATCCAAGCCAAAATTGCTGTCCTGGTTTTCAAAACTCTGCATATACCGCCTCCTTCCCCCCACCTCACTGACCTATTATTCACCTGTTCCACCTTCCTATTTACCCATTCCAACAATCTTAGCCTCCCTCCCTGATTCTTTTGAGGTTTCATAGTGACAGATTTGTTCTTTCCCTTGCTCTGCCTCATTATAAGGAATTTCTTCATTCCTTTCAAGCCACTGTGCCACTTGATTTCCTCTTATCTCACCTTATAGCCTTAGGTTAAGTCTGACACTAAATACTACTAACTCTTCACTCTTTTCATTATTGCTTCCTTCAACCTGCATCCCCCGGTCACTGTAACTAGGTTAAAATATTATATATATATGCAGGTTGCAGGTTGAAGGAAGCAATAATGAAAAGAGTGAAGAGTTAGTAGTATTTAGTGTCAGACTTAACCTAAGAACAGGAGTACTTATATATATATATAAAACTTTTAAATGTTAGATTTAGGGGTTTGTTTTGTTTTGTTTTGTTTTTTTCAAATACAGATTGTAACATTTTCAGGACAGGGGTTGTGCCTATTGTATTTTTTAAAGCATAATGCATATTTATGGAAATAGGTTAATAACAACAATACCTCACTTCATTTCTGTACATCATTTTCTCTTTTTCTTTCTTTATCCTGTGACAGATTTATGTTTCAAATCTGCCTGGGGCTTCAGGTGATCAGGCTGAGGCCGCAGGATCTTTAGGGGAGGTGATGAAGGAGTACACCAAGTAACTAAGTTTAAAGCTTTATTAACCAAATAACAGTGGTGAGTGCTGGCCGTGCCCCATGTCACTCAGAGGGAGGAAGAAAGCATTAGTGCCCGAGCCCTAATGCACTTTCATGCTTACACATGCACAACCCAAGGCTGGCCAAGCCTGGGTGTAATGTAAGAAGAAGAGGTGGAAGGGTAGACGAGAGTTCTTCCCTGTGCACAGGTCGTCTAGGGTCCGCTGTAAATCTTCGATTTGCTTCAGCCCTCGGGAGTGCTTTAAGCCCTGGCTTCTTCCAGGGGCATTTTCGTCCAGGGACCCTCGTTCCCCATGCTCTCTGTACCAGTCTGAACTGGCCTTCCACAGTTCCCTTAGTTTCCCCAAAACACACCGGTTTCAGGGTCGCGAGACTGTTGTGTTCCAACTCACTGACCTTCGCAATCTTACTAGTTTTGCACCCCCTTCAATATTCTGTCTGGCTCAGTTCTCATTTCTCACGGCTGGCCAGGGTTTAGATACAGGCTTCCAGCTGTTTGGCAGCAGAGAGCCTGTTTGTGTGCACTGGCCTTGGGCTGCAGTTTCATTCTTTATCTTCGGGCCTAGATGGATCATTGAGTTAACCCATTCCTTTCTCCCTTCCTCTCCCTTTGGCCTCTTGTAACCTGCAAAGGAATCTTCCACTCCACACTCACACCTTCAACTCTTCCGAAGATCCTTTCCAATGCATATAAAAGCGTTAGCAATATACAACTCTGATGCTTACCCAGGGGACCCTATGGGGGGGGAATTTTTATTGTGACAATCTAATGCAGTAAACGCTAATCTTCTACCTCTTTCATTAAATAGTTTTGTGATTGAATGAATAAAAAAAAAAGTGTAAAAATAAATTGAATTATGTTCCAAACACAAACCACCTTGTGGCCCCTATACCTTAACCTACTCTTATTGCAACATTGTGCAAGTAGTTTCAGCAGAGCAGGATGACTCATTTTAGATTGTAAGCCAGTCTCTCATCTGCTCCGAGGTCAGTGTTGCTGAGATCCAAACACTAAAGCCTCATCAAAAATTAAAATCACGTCTCAAGTGGGAACTGAAATACAGGGCAGAGAGGGTCAGTGAGGTAGAGAGTATGGTTCACTGAACTGCTGTGCTGGCTCCATTGGAAAAGAAGAGTTTGCAAATGTGGCAAGAAAATCATTAATTTCCATTTAAAATATTTAGTAGTCCCTACGGAGATGTGAGATTGACTGGGAAGATGTAGTAGTCCTGAAGTTCCCTCTGTGTTGAGTCAGATTTATTTTAAACCTTGACTGCTAAAAATCCACACTGATGGGGAAAATACAGTGAGAGGAAACATATTGGTGTTCCAGAGAAACATTATACATCATATACCTCCTGAGTATTAAGCCCTATATTTTCTTCAGAGGTTAAACCATAAACACCTTCAGTCCAAAATAGGATTTCTCTCATTTATTTATTTTTCTGTTCAGTAGCACTATTGCATTACCAATTTTACATAACGGTGTTAACAATTACACTTGTGTGCTGAAATGAAATCAATATGTAACTAATTGCTAAAACTTTTCATTCACCTCTAGGTTAATGTTTTTTTTTTTTAACTGAAAAATGTTGATTTTTTTTTAAATTGAAACAAAAATAGTTATTGTCCCACTATCTGGAGACATATGAATGCCCACCTCAAGGCAGACTGTCAGAAAACAGGACAGACACCCCAAACTGGTAGTGTGTTCCATAATTAGATTTCACCAAATCAGTACAAATGTGAACTCCTGGATATCTCTACCAGTCTTATCATGGAGTCACAGTCCTCTTAAACTCTCCAGTCTATCTTTCCACCCAGACTGAACTTTGTGATTAAAAAATCATTTCAGCCAAAACAAACACCACATCAGGTTGTTCCCAGTCCCAAGACACCAGACACTTACGGCAGATCAATTGGTACTCCAGATCTTACACCAAAGACAATACTGGTAGCCAATTCTGTAGTAAACTCACTAAGGGTTTATTAGCTAAAAAGAGAAAATGAGTTATTGAGAGGTTAAAGCAGGTGAAATATATATACAGGTGTGTCACAGTTTGTAGTTCCAAATGGTGGCAGTGATGTAATAAACTGCCACTTTCCCGTGTCTTTTCAGTGTACCCAGATTCTCTGTTTGCATCTGGTGCACTTCCCTGTAAGAGTCCAAACTCTCTGGAGATGAAGGATCTTTCTTTGAATCCATATTTATAGCTTCTTCTGACAGAAAACAAGCTGACTGTGTCTCTACCCACATGGACTTTTCCTTTGATGACAGTGAGTGAGGAATGCACTTTAAGTCTTTGACCTCTCATCATCACAGACAATGGTCACTTGCTTTGAAATTAGCAGTTTTTTGTTAAAGTCCTTCATTAGAATGCCACAAGACCTCTTTGATGGGTTATTTAGTCAGAGGGGTATACACAATATAAATGTTTGCTGTTGCATTATAACAGAATACAGATAAGTGGAAACAATGCAAGTAACGCCACATTAGTTTTATGAAGTCTAAACACCAAATACACTCTTCTACCTTCAACAATCACTTTAATCTATACTAATGGGAGGAGGGATAGCTCAGTGGTTTGAGCATTGGCCTGTTAAACCCAGGATGGTGAGTTCAATCCTTGAGGGGCAATTTGGGGGTTGGTCCTGCTTTGAGCAGGTGGTTGGATTAAATGACCTCCTGAGGTCCCTTTCAACCCTAAGAATCTATGATAATACACAAGTGAATTGGCCTGATTACACTCTGCCATGACCTGGTCTGCCAGTGTCACAGTTACTTAGTAAACTAATTAATGTACAAAGCATATGTGAAAAATAAACCTTGTTTCTGGAGCATTACATAATTGTGGGGAGGACTGGAATAATTTGCTACTCATGTGTGCTTTTTATATTATATTTGTTTTCTTTTTTCTGTACAGCAAATAATCTGTATACTTTATTTTGTGCACCTAGATTTTCTGACCCATGGTACTCAATAAAAGAACTGAATAAACACTGAAAATAATGTAGCATTCTCTATTACTTATCAAGGTATAGTATTAGATACAGAGCATTTAATATATCCACTGACTATAGTGTATTTTCCTTGCACACTAAATGGAGAGCTGATTTGAAAAAAAGGGCAAATTTTCATGAAAACTTTTACCCACGCAATTTCCATTTTTCAGTCAGCTCTCCCAATTATCACACAAGAAAAAGATTTCTTTTCTCATCCATGTTTAAAAAAATTCAAGCAGCTCTATAGCTGGTCAAAACCTGAGGTTACATTTTCAAAAACAACAACCACCACCTGCAAAAATGTCAGGCTACTTTTTGGTCAAAGTTTGAAATTTTGCCACAAAATTAATAATAAAAGAAAATTGGAAGAAAAATAAAACAACAACCAGCTCTAACAAACATAGAGCTGGGCCTAGAGATTTTAAAAGGTTATGAAGGATGGAATTCACTCCTAGACGCACAGTTGCTGAGGAAGGGAAATTCCTCACATTACATAAGCCTTTCCTTTATATTGTTTGCCTTGTTATTTATCATGTGGCATCATAGTACTCTTATTATCTCTATTTCAATGTCTTTATAAATACAACTGAAAAGGACTCCGAACATGGTGACAGAGAAAGGCCCATTATACTCTAGGACAGTTTCTTAATACTATTTACCATATATATTAAACATACTGGAAATTTGCAGCCTTCTGGTTTCTTTGTGTTTTGTACGTTAACAGTAAAAAGAGATATAAGAGCAGATGTCTGTGTGCTATCCCCTGCTTTCAAAGCAGATTGAATCTTTCATTATCACCATTTACAGACTATTGTGTTCAGGCAGTTCCTATGTAATTTCCTCAACCACACTGCAAACTATGCTTTATCACAGATTTGTGTGGGTGGAAACGTAATTAAATAAATCTTGATACTTGCCCCCTTCTGTTTTATCAATATAAAATTTTATTAAAAGAATGGTAAAATGGGGCTCAGTATATTCTTCTGATGATCATAAAACTACCCCACACAACTTGTCGGTTGTAATTCACAGCTGTCCCACTTGCTGTCTTTATTGCAGTTCAACTTTATTTAGTTGCTAGTTCAAGTATACTTCCTCAAACAGAAAAAATAAATTAAAATAAAATAAAAAAAAACACAAGGCCTGATCCTGCAAATGCTAGCACATGTATTTACCTTTAGGCACTATGAGCAGCCCTGTTGAAATCAATGGAATTAGTTTTCAACCATATACAATTTTTCCATGAATGTTTTTGATAGCTTTGTCAGAAATCCAAAAATACAAATTACACATGCATTATAATAGAAGCCTGGTAGCAAGAATTACATAGCAAGCTAGGCTGAAAAACTCTGTTCTAAGACCAAAGCCCTTCAGAGATCCAATTATCGAACATTATAATGGAGTTTGACATGTTTTTTATAGGAATAAAATAAATGATATTCTGGTAATTGCATGTCGACTGACCTAAGTGTTTTTGTTTGTTTGGGTGATTTTGGTCTTTTGCTTTTGGGTATTTTTTTTCAATGAAAAAATCAAAATTTTCAGGGACCAAAAACCACTTTCTGACCAACTTTAGTTGCAAGATTTAATAAACTACATTTACATACACATGTATGATTATGAAACAACATGAAAAGTCAAGTGAGTGTTGCTGAATAGAGAAGATGCTTGAGCTGTTGAAGATGAAAAAAAGCAATGTGGAACTTAGTACAATCTGTCTACTGGTTAGAGCAAGCATCTGTGATCAGAATTTCTGGTTTCAATTTCCTTCTCTGCACAGAAAGTCTGTGTGACAACACATTTAGCCTCACTGTGTCTCAGCTTACCCACATGTAAAAAAGGGTGGTAATAACTCTCTTCTTCACAAAGGTGTTGCAAGTCTTAATTACTTTTGGTAAAACATTCTGAAATCTTGAGAGGAAAGTCACTATAGACGTACAAACTGTTGTTGTTATAATTATGCAATGGTAAGTCTTGAGGTTACTTATTATGGTTTGAAAATGGATTTCGATTTTCTATTTTAGGTTTTTTTTCTCAGGAACCCACACTTTAGTGTTGGATGTGTCCATTAGGGATCTTCATGTCTAAAGTTTTACAGACTTCTGTGCCATGGAAAATCACTGATCTGACTACGATCTTCACTAGAAATTCAGAAGCATTGGGGAATAGATATTCAGGGAAGTGGGTTAACAGGATTGTTGGATCTTGGCACCTCAATTCAAATACTGATCAGGTCACAGTGGAAATTAGCTTGATGGTTTTATCTTAGGATCCCATGGACATTTGTCACAGAAATACTAGGCAATTTGACAAACTCAAGGCTTCAGTAGAGAGTATGCTTGCAGACATATGCCTACATTTTGCATAGTCTTAACTACCAGCTGCTGCATTTTCAGTCATGCACCCTGACAAGCACAGAAAAACTTCTTGGCCGGCTTCTAGTGGATTTAAAACCACTAAGTGAGAATAGGTGCAGTGACAGATAGTTCAGCTCAGCAGCATAGGCACTCTGTCATAGTGTTCAGGAAGAAAAGATTTTAGCAAATAAAGGTCAGTGTCTTCAGCCAAAGCTGTGAGAGATGATTCCTGACTTTTTTAGAAGGTTGATCGTGCCATATGTATAGCTGCATTATCAAGAATAAACAGATACAAAAAGTATTCAGTGCCTTAGTAGGGGTTTTCTAATATGTAGCTCAGCAAACCTCTCATATAAACGATGTACAATATATTCACCTCTAGAATAGGTATTATGCCACTGAGAGACACACAATACTCTCAATGACATAATACCTATTCTAGTGGTGAATATATTTTATACTGTGTATCGTACATTGAGAGTGACTTGAAATTTACATGGTATAGCGTCTGCACTATATGTTGTTCTACACAGTTCTCTATTACTATGTTAGTTCCTCTTCTTTATAAGCACCAAAGTCCCTTCAGTTGTGTTTAATTGTAATTGCTCTTAGCTGTACCTTTTTGACCCATCTTTAGTGAATAAAAACACTTAGCTCTTCTATAGCATTTTTCATCAGCAGATCTCAACGTGAAGATAAGTATCATTATCCAGATGGGGAAAATGAGGGACTGAAAGAAAACATACCAGGGAAAAAATCCCCTTATTACGAAATAGACTGACACTAAACATGATAATGTTAAATCAAATGTTCCTGCCTGCTTCCCAGCTGTGCAAACTCAAAAAAAAAAAAAAAAGATTTGAAGTGTACCAGGTCTCTGCTCTTCAAGATATATATTCATTTTCCCACTCAAGCCACCAGATATGCAGTGGGGAAGCATATCATCTACTTTCCCTGAACATGATCAGTAGAGCTCACTGACATAAGGAGAATGTGGGTCAAATTTGCAAGTTCTATACATAGAGGTTACATGTTTATCTAAGGGCAGGTTTTGGACCCTAGTTATTTTCATCATATAGACACAGCCCCTCAAAGATATGTAGGTGTGTAGCGGGGCGGTTACCCTGCTCCAGCCCTGAAGGCCCTGCAAGAGGGCTGTGGCGGGGAACCAATAAACCTGGGCTAATTGGGGAAGCAGCCACAGCTGGGCCACACCCCAATCAGGCTGCAGCTGGCCCTATGAAGAGCTCAGAGAGTCTCTCGCTAGATGTGGAGAGAGATGGGCCTGGCTGCTGGGAGCTGAGTAGGGTAATGAAAGTGGAGCAGGGCTGGGGAAAGGCTAGCTAATTCCCTGGATGACCAGTAGGAGGTGCTGCTGGGTGAGTCGTTGCCCTGTTACAAGGTGCCATAGTCATTTTCAGTATGCAGGGGTTGAGTCTTGGTTTGAGAGAGGAAGGAAGTGGAAGGCCACAGCTCCTCAAGTCAAGTACTAAATGCTGCAAAAGCCTGGGACCATAAACCATAATTATGCTGCAAAAATGGTGTTTTCCCATGTAGGACAGTGAAGTCTTGGCAGCCTGTGAACTGAACACTAAGAATAAC
The DNA here is from genome assembly GCF_011386835.1 of Chrysemys picta bellii. NCBI lineage: Eukaryota > Metazoa > Chordata > Testudines > Emydidae > Chrysemys > Chrysemys picta. The sequence continues at coordinate 54,165,830 of NC_088796.1, read as the reverse complement.
AGAAGACTATAACGTTTCACAGCTGAACAATCTTCCTGTGCCAGGAATCTCTAACCAACAAGATTAGTAATCCAGTCATATTGGTATAACAGCTCAGAAGTATGCTCTAGGGCCACTGGCTAAGGTTAGAGAGGCTATCAAAATTAAGAACTCAATAATACTGGGGGATTTCAATTATTATATTGACTGGGAACATGTCACCTCAGGACAAAATGCAGAGACAAAATTTCTCGATACTTTAAATGACTGCTTCTTGGAGCAGCTGGTGCGGGAACCCACAAAGGGAGAGGCAACTCTAGATTTAGTCCTCAGTGGAGCACAGGAGCTGGTCCAAGAGGTAATAATAACAGGACCACTTGGAAATAGTGACCATAATATAATAACATTTAACATCCCTGTGGTGGGAAGAACATCTCAACATCCCAACACTGTGGCATTTAATTAAAAAAAGGGGAACTATGCAAAAATGAGGAGATTAGTTAAACAGAAATTAAAAGGTACAGTGACCAAAGTGAAATCCCTGCAAGCTGCATGGGCTCTTTTTAAAGACACCATAATAGAAGCCCAACTTAAATGTATACCCCAAATTAAGAAACACGGTAAAAAAACTAAAAAAGAGCCACTGTGGCTTAACAACCATGTAAAAGAAGCAGTAAGAGATAAAAAGACTTCCTTTAGAAAGTTGAAGTCAAATCCTAGTGAGGTAAATAGAAAGGAGCATAAACACTGCCAAATTAAGTGTAAAAATGTAATAAGAAAAGCCAAAAAGGAGTTTGAAGAACGGCTAGCCAAAAACTCAAAAGGTAATAACAAAATGTTTTTTTTTAAGTACATCAGAAGCAGGAAGCCTGCTAAACAACCAGTGGGGCCCCTCGATGATCGAGATACAAAAGGAGCGCTTAAAGATAATAAAGTCATTGCAGAGAAACTAAACAAATTCTTTGCTTCAGTCTTCATGGCTGAGGATGTTAGGGAGATTCCCAAACCTGAGCCGGCTTTTGTAGGTGACAAATCTGAGGAACTGTCACAGATTGAAGTGTCATGAGAGGAGGTTTTGGAATTAATTGATAAACTTAACATTAACAAGTCACCGGAACCAGATGGCATTCACCCAAGAGTTCTGAAAGAACTCAAATGTGAAATTGTGGAACTATTAACAATTAACTATTAATTGTAACCTGTCCTTTAAATTGGCTTCTGTACCCAAAGACTGGAAGATAGCTCATGTAATGCCAATATTTAAAAAGGGCTCTAGAGGTGATCCCGGCAATTACAGACTGGTAAGTCTAACGTCGGTACCGGGCAAATTAGTCGAAACAATAGTAAAGAATAAAATTGTCAGGCACATAGAAGAACATAAATTATTGGGCAAAAGTCAACATGGTTTTTCTAAAGGGAAATCGTGTCTTACTAATCTATTAGAGTTCTTTGAAGGGGTCAACAAACATGTGGACAAGGGGGATCCAGTGGACATAGTGTACTTAAATTTTCAGAAAGCCTTTGACAAGGTCCCTCACCAAAGGCTCGTATGTAAATTAAGTTGTCATGGGATAAAAGGGAAGGTCCTTTTATGGATTGAGAACTGGTTTAAAGACAGGGAACAAAGGGTAGGAATTAATGGTAAATTCTCAGAATGGAGAGGGGTAACTAGTGGTGTTCCCCAAGGGTCAGTCCTAGGACCAATCCTATTCAACTTATTCAAAAATGATCTGGAGAAAGGGGTAAAAAGTGAAGTGGCAAAGTTTGCAGATGATACTAAACTGCTCAAGCTAGTTAAGACCAAAGCAGACTGTGAAGAACTTCAAAAAGATCTCACAAAACTAAGTGATTGGGCAACAAAATGGCAAATGAAATTTAATGTGGATAAATGTAAAGTAATGCACATTGGAAAAAATAACTCCAAATATACATACAATAGGATAGGGGCTAATTTAGTTACAATGAATCGGGAAAAAGATCTTGGAGTCATCATGGATAGTTCCCTGAAGATGTCCATGCAGTGTGCAGAGGCGGTCAAAAAAGCAAACAGGATGTTAGGAATCATTAAAAAGGGGATAGAGAATAAGATGGAGAATATATTATTGCCCTTAAATAAATCGCTGGTACGCCCACATCTTGAATACTGCATACAGATGTGGTCTCCTCATTTCAAAAAAGAAATACTGTCACTAGAAAAGGTTCAGAGAAGGGCAACTAAAATGATTAGGGGTTTGGAGAGGGTCCCATATGAGGAGAGATTAAAGAGGCTAGGAGTTTTCAGCTTGGAAAAGAGGAGAATAAGGGGGGATATGATAGAGGTATATAAAATTATGAGTGATGTGGAGAAAGTAGATAAGGAAAAGTTATTTACTTATTCCCATAATACAAGAACTAGGGGTCACCAAATGAAATTAATAGGCAGCAGGTTTAAAAGGAAGTTCTTCTTCACACAGTGCACAGTCAACTTGTGGAACTCCTTACCTGAGGAGGTTGTAAAGGCTAGGACTATAACAGAGTTTAAAAGAGAACTGGATAAATTCATGGAGGTTAAGTCCATTAATGGCTATTAGCCATGATGGGTAAGGAATGGTGTCCCTAGACTCTCTTTGTCAGAGGGTGGAGCTGGATGGCAGGAGAGAGATCACTTGATCATTACCTGTTAGGTTCACTCCCTCTGGGGCACCTGGCATTGGCCACTGTCGGTAGACAGGATACTGGGCTAGATGGACCTTTGGTCTGACCCAGTACGGCCGTTCTTATGTTCTTATGTAGCTCGTGTTCCCAGAGTCCACATCACTGGTATTCTTACAGCACCCTGATATAGCATTATTCCTAAATACTCCCTGGCTAGAACTTGAAATCACTTTATTTTCTTGATTTTTAGCTGGATCCAATAAAAGCAGTGTCCAGCTTTCATACCGCAGAAGCCCACGCAAACCTCACAAGTTTTTTGTTTCCTTGAGGGAAGAGGGATGTCACACTGAAACAAAGGGAGTTTTTATTGAATCTGTCCCTCAGGGGATTTTTGGGGATGTAATAAAACCACAAATTGAAGCTGAAACTACAGCAGCTGACGTTTTTCAAACCATGTTCATGCTGACATTTGAAAATGTTTTTTTTCCAGCAAAACAGCTTCACATACTGCAAAGTCATCAGCACTATATTACACCAACCAGCTGTGACTATTGTATAAAGGCAATTAACATAGCAAGGATTAGGCAGGTACTCTTCCTATTTATTATTTTTTTAGGTAAAATTAAAACATTCAATGGAGCCATTCCAATTTACAGCTGCTGAGGCTCTGGCCCTATGGCTTAAATTGAAATCAATTGGTTTGTACAAATATAAATGAGGGTAGAATATGGCCTCAAATATTTGAGCAACTATTGTACTATGTGAGGGGTTTTATTGGCCCCTTACTGGCAAAGAGGGGTTCACAAGGGCCTGCAGACTCAATCAGCCCCACACTCCTATACCTGTAGCAGAAATCAGGTGTGGAGAAGGGGATTAAAATGAAAAGACCTAGGATAGTTAGGGGCTAGCCAGGAAGAAAAGCAGAGCTCTGCTTGTCCATCTCTGAGAGGAGTCTGGATGAAAAAGCTTGCCAGTTGGATGAGCTTCCTAGTGGATGTGATGACTGGGCCCTTAGAGACTTATCAAAGGGCTGGTTGTTTGAAAACAGGCCCTGAGCAGATATGTGAGGTCCTATTGAAGACTTGTTGGATGATCCTATTTTGAGTTCTTTGTTTTCTCTTAGTTTTATACTTTTAATACTCTTGGAGTGTTTTAGGTGAAGAACCAAAGCACCACTGGACTTTGTGAGTGGTGGCAGCTGACCACTGGAGACCTTGAGCCACCATGCGTAGTGCCCTAATGGGACATGGATGAGTGCTGTGGAGGCCAATATGGTCACAGAGTACTAATGAGACCAATAATCTGGACTTCTCTGTGTGTGTAAACAATAAGGCTTGATCCTGGAAATAATTCTTGTGGATAAATACCAATTGAAGTAAATGGGGTTGTATGCAGTCACAGGGCCCAACCTACTTTCAGGTCATGGACTAATTAGTGAAAAATTATAATCATCTTGATTTTTTTCCCCAAAATATTTGAATTACAGTGGTACACATAGACCCCAACTAACAACAGAGCCCAATTGTGGTAGGCACTGTACAAACATATAATAAATGACAGTCCCTCACCCAAAGAGCTTACAGTCTAAGTACGGAAGGCAGACAAAGAATGAGAGATTAAATGGGCATAGAGGTGAAGTGGCTTGCACAAGGTCACGCAGCATGTTGCTGGCAGAGCTGGGAATACAGCTCAAGTCTGGTGCCCAGTACTAGACAAAGACATTGTTTTTATTCTTAAAAAAATCTATCAAGATTATAATAAAAATGTTTCCAGTGTATCTTGATAAGAGGGTTGGCAAACTCTGTACTGAGCACAGGCAGAAGGAAGAGGAGAATCTTCCCCTCACATAGATAGTCAGGCTGACTGCACCCCAGGATACAGCTGCTGGAATTACCAATCATGGAGGCATACACCTACAGCTGAGACCAATAAGGAAAAGAAGCCCAGCTATAAAGTAAGAAGAACAGAGATAGGAGGAGGTAGAAAGGCCTGGGATAGTGAAAGTGCAACAACCCCATGCCAGGCTGCCTCTAAGAAACTGGCAGGGAGACAAAGGTTTTAGGTTAAGTTGATGGACTGAGCTAATTTTAGATTAATATAGGAAGGCCAGTTATGAGAAAATTGGGACCCCTAGAAAAACTGAAGGTGACAACTTTGCTTTGGGCCCTGGAATAGACAGACCTAGAAAGCATACATATTTAATAAAAGTTTTATATTTTCCCCACGTCCATAACGATCTGACTTAATTATCATAATTTCACTTAGCACACCCCAACCTGAAGTTCGATGCTAATGTCAGTCATTGGTACCATACAGTAATGATGGGGATAAGATGGGAATAAGGGAATGGTGGGAACAAGATGACTATTTCCAATATTCCACATCTCAATATGGGTCCATTTTTTTTGTATTCGTGCAGCACATAGGACCTCCTTGTGCTAGGTGCTGTTCAGTAAAGATGGTCTTTGCCCTAGAGAGTTTACAGTCTAGTTAGCTTTACCTGTCTTTATGTGGGAGAGTGCAATTATCTCCATAGTCAGTTTTGCCTTCTAAGCTAAATCCACTGGTGGAATAGCCACTGGGCCAACAGGACCCATGCTCAGGGGCCCTGGCCAGTTGTGGGGGCCCTGGAAAAATGGGTGTCCCCATTCTGCAATCCACTCCGCCCGCCTGGCACTCCTACTGGGGAGTGGGGACGAGGCATGGGGACTTGCCCCGCTCATCGGCAGGAGCACCGGGTAGAACAGGTCAAGCCCCTGTGCCCTATCACTGCTCCCCAGCAGGAGTGCTGGGGTGAGGATTGGAGAGGGGACTGCAGGCAGAAGGGGTGAGGGGGCCCCCTTGCTCTGGCCCAGAGCCCCACAAAACCATAATCCACCTCTGGTTAAATCTACCATGTAGTCTTAAAAGTTCAAATTCCTATGATTATATTGGGAATAACACTATAGCTTCAAGTCCCCTACAGTAATTAACTCCAATTATGGAAAGGCAAGAGGAGAAAAAATATAGCAGCTTGTGTGTGACAGAACAGAGGGGGGAAATGATAGAGGGATGATAATATAACCTGTTCTCTTTACATCACAGTATACATTTCATTACTCACTTCAGGGCCCCTTTTACTCTGCCAGAATGGGGTAAAGAAACCTTAACACAAACATAGAATTGTAGGACTAGAAGGGACCTTGAGAGGTCAACATGAATTAACCATTCTTTCCCCCCTAAATATATTGGGTTTATCTGAAATTAAACAAATTTAAATTGGGCTGATAAATGTGCCTTTTCTAAATAGACATTAATGATAAGACAGAGATCTCTTTTTTCTAATTTATTTTCAGAAGCAATTTTTATCCCCTTTAGCTTTTTCTATTAAGAAAACAAGATGTCGTTTTAATCGACCTTAATATAATCTGAAACATGCTAGAAATTTTACTTTTCTCACCATAAATTCATCAGTACCACATGATGATTTACCCAAATGCTAATAACACAAATATTTCTAATGTACTTGTCTCTGTTCATGTGTAATTCAATCATGGAGGATCCAAAGCCACAAGAGATGACTATTGAAATGAGTACATTTGGTCTCTGTTCTGGGTAGTACCCCTGTACTGAAACCTAATTAAATGAAAAAGTGAAAGGAAGTTTCAAAGCTTTCTTTGTAAATAAACACAAAATGCCATATTGTTCCCTGATCCAAGAACATAATTCCTCTTGATGATAATGGGAGTTGTGTGCAAGGGGTTGACAGCACAATATAAGTAAGGGTTGGAAAGCCTCATAAATGCTAGTCTAAATTCATACATGAAGCATGATATCCAGTTAAAGGGTGACAACTGTAACTTTGTCAGTGCTCAGCATTGCCATGCAGGAGGCTAAGATTTGGTACTTGGTCCCCGTCTCTCCTACCTTAACAGGTGGAATTGTTTGTGGTGTTTTTCCCTTCTTAGAAGAGCAGGGAACATTTTGTTTCTAAGCAGTCATTCCTTTAGTCAGTTATAGAAAGGTAATGGACTCTGGAGAGAACCATCCTCACCTCTGTTGGCCAAGATAACTATTTCTATGATGCTATGGGGAGTGTTAAGCAGGGGCTTGTAGGCAAGTGTCTGTCAAACTATTCATAATTGCCTCTAGTTGTAGGTACCTAGTGGGGCTTAAAGGTGATCTAAATGCTTGCTTTTAATAAAGCCATTCTATACATTATGAAATATGTGCTGCTTGGTGATCTTAGTCAGTATGTATGTCTTAAATACATTGTTTTAAGGAGTAATAATAATGTATCTACATTTAATTTTCTCCAGAAGTAAAAATATGTTGAGGGTATTATATGGCTAACACAGCCTGAAGAAAACAAGTCATTTTCACTGTTTACTAAAATATGTATCAGCAATTTATGATGATCAGTCTGAGATTTTTTTGACCTGCCATTTGTAATTATTAATAGATCTGACAATGCTGAGACCTACTCTCTGTTTTTATTTATTGTTTTTCCATGGTGCATTGCGGCATAGCTTCTACTAATTGTTCCCACTAAGGCCTGGTCCACACTAACCCCCCCACTTCAAACTAAGATACGCAACTTCAGCTACGTGAATAACGTAGCTGAAGTCGAAGTACCTTAGTTTGAACTTACCGCGGGTCCAGACGCGGCAGACAGGCTCCCCCGTCGACTCCGCGTACTCCTCTCGCGGAGCAGGAGTACCGGCGTCGACGGCGAGCACTTCCGGATCGATCCGGAAGACTAGACAAGACGTGATAAATCGATCCCAGAAGATCGATTGCTTACCGCCGGACCTGGAGGTAAGTATAGACCTACCCTTGATATCTTATCAAGGTTTTTTTGGGGAAAAAATAATAATCATGTGCATTGATTATTTTTGTTAATACAAAATAACTAGTATGATTATTCATTTATAGGAAATAATTTACCTGATACTGTATCCTTAGAACACTGCAGATGAATGCCAGTGGCATATTTATATAGAATAAATGACTCGTGGGCATTCAGTGCATGTATGGCTATGTTTATTAGCCAAAACATTGGGTGAAATCCTGGCCCTGTGGAACACAACAGGATTTTATCATTGATTTCTGGGGCACTGGATTTCACCTATTCTTTGCCAGATAAAGTTTGTAATTTGTTCCTTTCTTTTAGGACACAATTAAAGATGGAAAAACAGTATGTTTAGAATGCCTAACTGTAAAGGAGAAAAGAAATAGACTGAAAATATAAGATCCATTTAACCTCATGTTTTTTCATATAACTTTTTGGTTAATTTTTAAACAATGCCACTTATAAAATGGGAGATAAAGAGTAGATATTAAGCTAGACTATAATAAAGGGCTACATTTTCAAGATGTTTGCACATCCAGGGTGGGGTTTTATACACATAATATTGTGTACAATGCAAATATGATTGTACATATATTATGTTTTTAACAATTGCACTCTACATCTTTATATATATATAAAGCTAGCTATATATATATATATATATATATAAGCTAGCTAGATAGATATATAGATATATAGATTTGAACAATAATGAAAAAGAAGTCACATCTACAAAGAGTTCAAGGTGCCAAGATACTTCTTTAACTTTACAATACATAATATACCCAACAGCATTCAAAAAACAAGAATTGAGTATGGACAAATTAACTCAAACAGTCAGGGACCCAGCTACCACTCCACCCCCTAAAAAAAGCCCCTGTTCATCTCAGCCTTCTTCAAAAACCCTATTAAATAAATATGTGATCCCACTCCTTGCAGCCTATGCACACATGACTCTATGAAGTTGTGCTGAAGGGCAATAAGTGATTAAAAAAATGGAGACTAGTAAACTTAAACAATGTATTTGGTCTTCGTTGTGCCTTCAGAAACCTACAGTGTAAGACAAAACAGGTATTGTACATGCACAATGTGTAGCTACAAAGAAGTGTCTGGGTGTTTACAATCACTTCTTTAACATGTGTAAGTATTTGTACACACTAATGTGAGTGGGGTGGAGTTTATTTCCCTTTTTGCAGGTGTACCTGACATCTTCTTTTGAAAACATAGCTAAAAAGATAGATGTAAACATTACACTGATCACTTGAGTTTTTCAACAAAGCTTTACATTTTGCTACATCAGTTATGGCTTAAATTTTAATTAACTGCTTGTCAGTTTGCACAAGACTTTATGGACCAGAAAAAGCAACAGAATCTGTTAACCAATAATGTATATAAAGAATACTGTATCAATAGTACTTCTTTTTAGATTAGTTAGTGTTATTCCCATCTGCCAAAGGAGTCTTTTCACGTTGTGATTCTCTGAGTAACCAATTCAGATCCATGACGCCAGTTTGTTATATGCCCGTCCTAAACTGACTTCAAGACAATGAAAGCTGAACTTCTCAGTTCCTACCTCCCACTCTTTCAATGAAAAGACAAGAAGATTTCAAAGTAGAGATGGTAATAACTGAACGTGACTGTGAAAAAGGTAGGCTGCTCTTTGAGCTAAAATAATTCCATCGTTGTGTGAAATTCCATAGCAATATGTAATATTAAACTAAAAAAAGTTTAGCTCAAATAGTGGGAAAGAGGAAGGAATCGAAAGTAAAAGTATAAATCTTTTTCTTTAAGGATGTGTTGGTTTGTGTTAGAGCTAATCACTAACCTCCAGATTCGCCCTCAGTTATGCCCATAAAACCCCATTGGCATCATAGATGTTGATATAATCCAAACTGGAACTAGCAAATACTCTTTCTGGTTTAGAATCCAACCCTGGACCTCAGCCATTGGGATGGGCTGGACTTGAGATTTGAAACTAAGTTCTCCCTGCCCTAAATTCAACAGTGTATATGAATGAGGTTCTACCTTTGAACCATTTCTATTGCTAAATATTATCTTACTATCGCTGCCTGCACTGCCCAGCAGGAGTGTCGGGCCAGAGTGCTGGTGACGCAGCGCACTACAGCTTCAGAGGAGGGAGGACAGTGGGGGAGGGGCCGGGGGCTAGCCTCCCTGGCCGGGAGCTTACATAAAAAACCACGTGGTAACATGCCAAAGGTAGGAAGATTCACTATTCTCTAGGAAACATGGTAAATATGTTACTAGATATAGAACTTAAGAAATCAATTGGTATGTCTCATTAAATTTGTTTGTTAAACACCTACTTTATAGTAGATAATGTAGGCTGAGATTTCTAAACCTGTCCAATTTCCACTAATTTTAATATTTGGGGGTGATTTCCTGGTGCCATTGAAGTCTATTGACATTTATATGAGTGTTTGTGAAATATATATATATATATATAAAAGGACTATACATATAGACACCACAGAAGATATCTACCAATTTGAAAGTGCCTTTGCAGTATCTGCTATGGTAGAAATGGTCACTAGAATATTTAGTATTGGAACACATCATAAATAATACCTTGTGAAGCTTACTTAAAAATAAGTTCCAGGACCAGGACTAATACAAACATGTAAAAAAAAGAAGATTAGAAAATCTTGAAGTATGAATATATAATTCTCACATGCTAAGGAATATGAGCTTTAGGAATTGAAGTTTACTTGAGATAAGAAGATATAAAATTAGTTTAAGATCAAAGTTTAGTTGAAATAATACAAAATACATTTCTGTATTCTTATGAATTAAACATTACATGCAACCCTTTATTTTGAGAGATTATTTTAATTTGGGAAAATATGAAATTTAATTAACTTACTGTCCTCCTGCAATTTGTTTTGGGGATTTAATTTACATGACTTAACAATGCACATATGCAAAAGTACTGTTCTTCTGTTGGAATCCTGAATGAGAGCTAAAGGATAAGTACCAAATTGTACAAACCTTACTCATTCAATTAGTTCTACTGGCTTCATACAAGTAAGTGCTCACCAGTGTAAGGGTTCCACATCTGGCTTCTTAAGCCTCAATCCTGAGCTGCCCTTTACAGTGGTGGACCCCGAATCGATATTGAGCCCCACTGACTTCAATGCAGTGGTCCACCCAGCTGAAAGACCATGCATAATCAGGGGTAATGTCTGCTCTTTAGTTGTCTGTGTATCCCTCAGAACCCTGATCATGTGTGAACGAAATAGGAGTAAGGAAGAAGAAAGGGACAGATTGCTGCCAACGGAGCCCATCACATGGGCAGAAGTGGGGAACAAAAAGGAGTTGCAACTTTGAAAGAGATGAACTGATTCTCAAAAGATGTGTGCATAAGCCACATCGCTAAAGGTGTCTTGAAATTCTTGCAGGATCATCTTGGTTATAAGCACACATGGTAATACTTAACAACATCCCTCTTAGGAAAGTTTATGCTAGTAGTATTCTGGTACTTCCCACCCAGACCAAAATCAAGGAATGAAGTGGCAAGGTCTTTAAAAAGAGGTGAAAACTATCTAATTTTTTTCCTAACTTCTACAGTTCAGTTCAGATTAGATTCCAACCTGTGGAGAACCCTGTCTTTACTGCTTTTCATCCAAACTGGTCTGTACTTCTCTGATTGTCACAAACATCCTACTTTATTATTGATCTATAATGCCAGTTCTTAATATGTAATGAGATATCTAACCTAATGTGACTGCATTTAATAAACCTTCATGGAGAACACCTACAGATGATTTAATTCAAAATCTTTAATGTTTTTATGTGCTCCTCCACTTCAAATGATTTTTCCATGTCTTAGTCACAATTTAGAGCAAGATGTTGACTTTTCCCTCTGGATGAAATCCAGATTGACATTTTCTTATCAATGTCTGTTTCTGAACAGTCAGTTTTCTGACTTGAAAAGGGCTTTTGTGATATATAAATTTGTTAAGGCTTTATTTAACTGGAAACTGGTTGTAGTTCAGACTTCTGTGTACAATGACAAACTTTCTTGAAACTCAGACAATATTTTCCTTTTTGTGTGTGGAATAAATATAGTTTTTAAATAAAATACAATTAGTGCTTAAAAGGTATGCAGTGTGGGTGAGTTTGAATCCTATTATGTTGTTTCCACTCTTCAATTCAAGCACTACTCTTGATCTGTGACAGATCTTCCATTCCTATCATTGGGAAAACCATAAGTGCTATTAAGGCAATACTATAATAATACTAATAATTTAATAGTATCACATTAGAGTATTGGTGTCATACATACCAGACACATTATAGCCTTAAAAAGATTTCCTTCTATAAAGGAAGAAACAGAAGAAGAGTGGGGGAAAGGAATACATACAATATGTAAACAAAATTGTTTGGGTGGTGATTGGCAAGTCTTGTTTTCTTCCATTTATATACATATGTACATAAGAACTTGTGTATAAGAACTTGTGATATTCAAACCCCACATCAACCAAGAAGGGGCTAATGAAAGCCTGTGGCCTCAATCAGCCCTGCTGTGCTCCCCTGCAAGAGCTGTCAAGCCTGGAGGAAGAAGGGAAAAGCACAGCAATGGCTGACTGGGAGAGGGAATGGACCTCCCATGCCAGCTCCTTGAAGAAAGCCTGGCTGGGGCTAAGGCCTTTCAGGCAGTCTCTGGAAAGGCCTGGTTAATTTGTTACAGGACTCCTTGTGACCTAGACACATGTTATGGAGAGCACAGGCAGTAATCCCCCCCCACACCACGCGCCAAGAAAGGGGAGGACCGAATAACCTGGGCCTTCAAATACCCCAAGGCTAAAGATGTGAGTTGGTAACTTCATAACAACATGGATCTGTCATAAGGATGACTGGGAACCAGCACAACAGTAGCTTCTGCAACAGATGGACATCAGACAGCTGGTCCATCATTTAGGCATACAACAAGAGCAGATGCTACAACTGGTTCAGCAAATTGTGGCCCAGCCTCTGGGACCCACTTCACCCTCATTTCTAGGAACTGTGGGCCCAGCACCAATGATAGCATCTGTGTTACTGAAGGTTGTGAAGATAGGTATGTGTCCTGCTTAAAATAAAGACCATTAAGACTTCTGTGTATTATCCACAAACAGTGTGTAAGAATCTTTCAAGCAGACCATGAAAAGGATGCTGAAAAAGTTTACCGCTTCAGACCCCCTCACTAGGAGCAGTTGATCTATCCCCTCTTCTCTGCTGTATGGTAACACAGTCATCCACTGGATTTGTCACCTATGTACTCCTCTATTGGAGATAGCCACTGAGTATCCTGGACTTAGTGCAGGAGATGTGGGAGGAACAGATTCCTAACACAGAAAACATAACACAATACAGGTGAACCTCAGAGTTATAAACACTTCAGGAATGGAGGTTGCTCATAACTCTGAATAAAACATTATGGTTGTTCTTTCAAAAGTGTTGTTAACTTAATACAGCTTTAAAACTTTACTATGCAGAAGAAAAAGAAAATAAAATGTGCATCAGGAGGGTGGTTCTCAATGTACAGTGTTACATAATAACACACAAGGAAGATATTGTATCTATTTGTTTTTAGTGTTACATAGCCAGGTGGCACTGATTCTGTTCAGCGAAGCATTTAAGCATGGGCTCAGTTTAAGCACATGCTGAAATCCCATTAATTAACAGTTGAGCATATGCTTAAATGTTTTCCTGAATGATCCCGAAATGGTACACAATCAAATTTCTTACCAAAACAGCATCTAAACCAAATATTGTCAAATAGCTGAATCAGTTTACTCAGGGCTGATTGTCTTATTGTCTATACTTGCAATACACCATATAGACAGGGAGGAAGCTTTTCAAACAGATACTTTTGTGAAGTTGTAGTGAACTTTTAATTGAATCTGATATTTTTAGGTGCTGCCTATTGTTGTTAAAAATAACTTTTTGGATTTGATTTACCACAAGAAATAAAACTAAAAGCATTTAAATCAGCTCATTTAAAAAGCTACATATCAAAGAAACATTATAGCTCTGCAAAACATACAAACAAACAAAAAAACAAAACCCACATTGACAATAATTTAAAACAAAACACGAACACCACCATCATCATTTCTGGACAGCAGGAAACAAATTAACTAGTTTTCTTTCAAGACTGATTTCTAGATCTACTCAGGAGTGAAATGAAACTCTTTCCACTCTAATATCCACTTGTAATCACTCCACTCTTTCCCTTCAATATCCAATTCAGGATATTGTATTGAATTTCCTATATTGTAATCACTTCCCCATAAACATAATTTATTTTGTCTTTAGGTGAATATCCTGCCATTGAAATGTATGCAAAACTTCCATTGACTTCCTTGGAAATTTTGCACACAAGTTGGAATTCATTAAGGTGGACATTTTCAAAAGTGGCCAGGGGTTTTTGATTGTCTCCTTGTTTGGCTGTTTTGATATGCCAAGAGGTCTCACTTTCATAGGATGGGGCTGAGATTGTCAAGGGGATCTAAAGGAATTATGTTACCAACTCCCACTGATTTCCATTGAATGTTGGGTACCTACCCCTTTTAAACCTCTTTGAAAATCCCATTTCAGGTGAAAGCCTGGCCCTTTTAAGATGCCCTTTGTTGGAATAACTGTTGAATTGGATTTGTTAAGCATTTGCTCCTTCTCTTCTCTCCAGACAATTTGCACTGGGACCATAAAAGTGTCTAATAAAACAGGTAAAAATACCACATAATTCTGTATTAAAAAAATAAAAATAAAAATACAAACCAGGTAACATCAATAACAATAGCTTCCCTAAAGAGTCTGATTTAGCTAGGCAGATTAATATATTTAGCTAGGGAGTATGGAGTCAGTTAAATGACAATTTAATCTAATAAAGTATTAAACAAAAGTCACAAAAATGAGGGGGACTAGAAAGCCATCAAGGCAAATCTATTATAAATCAATAGGCATTCACATAGAAAGGTTGTATAAAAATACTCTAGAGTCAAACTACTAAATTTCTAACTGGCTGAATTAATTATAACTGCTATCATTAACCCCAACCCACAAGAGAGCCCATATGACCACTTTTAGCACAGAAATTAACACAATAATGCTAATTCAGTATATTTTGTCTTACAAAGTATCTTTATTGCACTACCCACTAACAATTAACATTCAGTAAATTGCTTTTCTCAGCAATGGAAAGCTTATCATTAGCAGTACATTTCTGTTTGTGTACTTAGTGTGAATATGTCTTGATAGTCAAGTCCTACATATTTCTTTACCAGTTTAAGATAATAGAGGGGAAAAATGTCCTTACCTAGAAGAAAAATATAAGTAGCTCATAAATAGAAAGAAGAAACCTTAAAATAAGTATGAATGTTATTCATCAGTATTAAATAAGTAGTGTCACAGAAGCCTTTCAGTGGACTCAGAACTTTGTTATAAAAAGTATGAGAATACTGATAATTGACTATTTATTTACCACTGCCAGCTATGCTAAAGCCATCACAATTACGTTTCATACGGAAAGCAAGTTTTAATTGTGTGCTTATTTCTAAGTGAAATAATTATTGTAACAACAGAACATGTTTATCTAGTAATTATCATTATTACATTATACAGATGTAACCTATTTCAGCCAGAAAATTGTAAGGCTTGTAGTCTATACAGTTCATGCTTCCCATGAAATAATTAGTGTGATATAAATAATAACCGCTACCTAAAACTGAACCTTCTATTAAGCCTGATTAGCAGATGGATGAATCAGGGCCCTACATCAAAGCTAATGCAGGCAATATCTCTGCTGATCATAGCAACCTAGTCAAACCAAAAAGCATCACATAAGTTGTAATTAGCATATCATCCAGGTCAGGAGTACGTCTGCCTTTTGCTGGCAGATATAGTGTTTAGACACAGTAACATGCAGAGTAAGAAATACAGAATTAGGGAATGTGAAATCAAAACACAAACGCCAGGTAGGGGTGAATTTTTCAGAGGTGCCGAGCAGTAACCTCAACTCCAGTTGAAGTCACTAGGAGTTGCATGTATCTTCTCTAAAAAACAACTCCATAATATTTTCTCATGGAGGAAATAGAATAAAAATAAAATACTCTACTGATTGCTAGTACCAAAACATTTTTTTTTTAGTTTTATGGCTTACCTAGAATGCTCATTAACAGAAAACTGGCATGTCATAAAATTTATTATCCAAACCTCAGTGCTTGAGGTGATACTATATCATATCACCATTTACGGCTTATCATAGAATCATAGATTTTAAGGTCAGAAGGGACCATTATGATCATCTAGTCTGACCTCCTGCACAATGCAGGCCACAGAATCTCACCCACCCACTCCCGTATCAAACCTATGTCTAAGCCATTGAAGTCCTCAAATCATGGTTTAAGAACTTAAAGGTGCAGAGAATCTTCCAGCAAGTGACCCGTGCCCCACGCTGCAGAGGAAGGCGAAAACTCCCCAGGGCCTCTGCCAATCTGTCCTGGAGGAAAATTCCTTCCCGATCCCAAATATGGCGATCAGCTAAACCCTGAGCATGTGGGCAAGACTCACCAGCCAGACACCCAGGAAAGAATTATCTGTAGTAACTCAGATCCCACCTCATCTAACATCCCATCACAGGCTTGTCTCCACTTGAAACCCTACAGCAGCACAGTTGCTTCAATGTAGACCTTTTCTACCCTGCTGGGAGTGCTTTTTCCTTCATGGTAGGTAATCCACTTCCCCCAGAGGCAGTAGCTAGGTTGATGCAAGAATACTTCTGTCGAGCTAGCACTGTCTACATTGGGACTTAAGTCATTTAAAGTATGCCCCTCAGTGGATTTTTCACACCCCTGAGCGGTGTAGTTAAGCTGACCTAATTTTCTAGTGTAAACCTTGCCACAGGATGAAGGGATAGAGGGAAATTTAAATAAAAAGTGAACAA
Source organism: Chrysemys picta bellii (assembly GCF_011386835.1). NCBI lineage: Eukaryota > Metazoa > Chordata > Testudines > Emydidae > Chrysemys > Chrysemys picta. The sequence goes on along the minus strand of NC_088796.1, from coordinate 54,149,442 downwards.
TGAGAAGATACTTTTCAATTTATCAAGTCACATAAAAGACCAAACACAGAATGTACTTTCTCCCTTTAAATAACCATATTTCCAACCTACCCAACATATACTGATGTATGAGACACTGAAAAGGTGTTAGAAGAGCAGTAGAAAATGTATGGCACTATGTTGTTTGACTTTGCATTTGCCAGGGATCATTGTGGCCTAATTCCTGATCTTGCAATAAACTCCATATGAGCTCCTTGTAGAATTGAGATGACAGGGAGTTTTGTAATCACATGTAATAAAATTAGATTTTTACCATTGTATGACTCAGTGGGAGACTGTTTTACTTGGAATTAAATAAGTGTATGTAACAAAATATCTGCTAGACTCAGAGGATTTTTTCCCCAATGTATTTCCATCAACTATTTTTTTTCTCTATGAATGTCAATAAAAATAAAACTATAACTAAAAGTTCTTACAGATTCTTCAATTCTTGCTTTCTCTCTGACAAACCTTGTTCATTATAAATTTATTTTTTATAGGATTTGTTTATTTTCCATGTTCAATAACTGCTTTGAAAAGAAAAGAAAATAACACTTTCCTTGACAACTTTGTTCTTTTCCTCTTCTGAACATTGATTTCTATTTTCCAAATCTCTTTTTGGTTTCACTTTGCTTTTTTCCTTGTTTTCACATCAGTGTGACTGACTATTTTTAATGATCTCAACACAATTCTGGGAAGGGAGTCTGTTAATTTACAAACACTCTAAATGGCAGGACAAGAGCAAAGCACAAATTATTGTCAGTCTTTGAACAGCTACTATTTTCTTTTCTCTCTCTCAGCAGCAGAGTGGTAGTTTTTGTGGAGGCCTTATGTCACTAGACTGTACAAGGTTACTGTAGAAGAACTTTTGGACCTTAGTAGTGTCCCTTCAGCAGCCTGTCTAATGTCTTCTGCATCTTCCCTTAGGAAACTCTTCTCCTTCATCATTTTATAGCCCAGACCCATTTTTTCTACTGTTTTCCCCCCTGTTCTGCATCACTACAACATGGACCTGTGCCCTCATGGCACCTGCGATGTTGCACTCCATAACATCTTATGAAAATATTCTTTGAATGTGAATATAATGTAACTGGAATATGCTTTATGCAAAAAGGTCTCTCAAAAAGTATCATTACAAAGGTTATAATGTACTGAGTGTGTTCATTCTATTTGTTTGCATGTATTATTTCTATGTCTGGAGTTAGGATAATAAGATATAAACTTGTATTGCTGATGTAAACACATTAAGTGGAAGCTATTAAGGGTGCTTCAGAATCAATGAACTGTGAATGGGTTTGTTTACTTGCAAGCCTTCCTGTGTTTGTGTAAGCCAGCCCAGGAAGAATGGTGGAATCCATCTTAAACCTGGTGCTTTTCCATTTAGAAGAGGGGTGAAGATCCAGAGAGACAAAAGATTCCCGCCTTGTGCCAAAGCTATAAAAGGGGTGGAAGAGAACAAAGGAGGCTGCCAGTCATGATATATTCCCTAGCTACCACCTGAGCTGTAATTAACAAGGACTGTACCAGGGGAAAGGATTGGGCCCAGACTAGGAAGGAGTCTAGTCTGTGAAAGAGGCTTATTGGAACATCTCTGAGGGTGAGATTTACCTGTAAACAGTTTCTTAAGGTATTAGGCTTAGAGTTGCATGTTTTGTTTTATTTTGCTTGGTGACTTACTTTGTTCTGTCTGTTATTACTTGAAACAACTTAAATCCTACTTTTTATACTTAATAAAATCACTTTTGTTTATTAGTAAACACAGAGTAAGTGATTAATAGCTGGGGGAGCAAACAGCTGAGCATATCTCTCTATCAGTGTTATAGAAGGCGGACAATTTATGAGTTTACCCTGTATAAGCTTTATACAGAGTAAAACGGATGTATTTGGAGTTTAGATTCCACTGGGAGCTGGGCATCTGGGTGCTGGAGACTGGTAACCTGCTGAGCAGTTTTTGGTTAAAGTCTGCAGCTTTGGGGGCGTGGACCAGATCTGGGTCTGTGCTGCAGCAGGCTAGCATGTCTGGCTCAACAAGGCAGGATTCTGGAGTCCCAAGCTGACAGGGAAAACGGTCTCAGAGGTAGTCTCAGCACGTGAGGTGATAGTCCCAAGGGAGTCTCTGTGACTGAACCTATCACAGCACCATCTTGTCCAAAGCTACTAATAGAACCTCTTACTAATATTGCAGTGTTCTACAGTTACGTTATAGGTTCAATGCTGCTGTGCTGCTTTCAATCATACGGTTCTATTTGGAAATCTATTGTATTTTTTTAATTACTATTGTGTGTGAGACAATTGTTGCAAGATGGAACACTAAGTTATTTCAGAATCTTAGATTTACCGAAAGTAATAACAAACAAATGGCATTTTAAGTAATTACTGACTAATATGCTTATGTAATACTTTCATATTATAACAGATTATATTCTATTGCAGTTAATTGGCTTTCACAGGTAGAGCTGAGTCTAAGATTTTCCTGTCCTGTCATCCTGGTTTTACAAGGTTTATATGTTTTTAAATACACTCAGAATAATCTATCTATCTATATTATCTACACGTACATGTGTAGATATATGTATGTATGTATCTACACATACATGTGTATATATATGTATGTATGCATTTATACATGTATGTTATATTATCTACACACACTTAAATACACGGCATAAGATTCACTAAAGTTTATTCCAGTTGTTAAATACACCTCTCTGCTCTAGCAAGAGTTGGATGGTGTTTCTCTGATCATCCTTCCTGGACACTTCCACTATGAGATGGCTGCTTTAGCTGGAGACCACCATAAGAGTTGTTCTGACAGTGCCTGCAAAGGTGATGCACAGAATTGAGTATATACTTGGACAGTCATGGCCAGGCCTATTTCTAGCCATCACCGGTCACAACTGGCTGGCTGTGAATGACTCAAAGGAGTCTGGGTTGAAGGCCTCTTGTACTGTCACAGCCCCTTTTAGGTGGGTTTTCTTCTGCCCAGATTAGTTCTGGCTTTAGTTCATGGACAGTCGTGAAACTGGCCCACTATATGCAGCTATCAGATTTGCTATAGTCTGAATAGAAATGAGCAAAAGCAGAACATCTGAGCCAGCTACCACTAAAGCACAGGACATTTCTAGCTGCATGTTTTTCTGATACTGTGCATTTTCAGTTATTGTGAAAATCACTCAGGACAAAGGACAGGCACTTGTTATAATTTGTTTCATAACAAATTGTTTTGTGAGAGATTATTTATTTATTTTAAAACACTTTAGTTACCATTCAAAAGGTGTAAAGTCCCCAAAGGACACAATTGCTTGTAAAAGCTTTCAGAACTAATTCTGTCACTAACCATTTGTTTTTGTAACAACCCCAACCACATCTACTCAGCAGACATGAACT